>NC_137790.1:108153502-108753502 GCF_963383645.1 Muscardinus avellanarius | reverse complement strand
TTATTTTTGAATCACCCATCTACCAACAGCAAGTAGCACAGTTGGAAGAGAAGTCTAGAAATAAAAAAAACAGGATTTCTGTTGGTGGACATAAATTGGAAGAGCAACAGAGAAAAGTATCAGTTCACCATATCTAGATCTGCAGAGTTTCTGTCTACTAACTTAGTCAATTTTACCTCATCTCAAGACCTGCACTTTGATAAACTATGAATATTTTTCTTACTGCAAGGTTATATTTAATTTTTAATTTTGATTTTTATTTAGTATATTTTCTGACTGCTTTAGTAAACCTTTGAAGCACATCTCTGCTTTCACTTGGCAAAATAGTCCCAAAGAAACATCATCAAATTTACTAAAAAGATAGATTCTTCAAATAGAAAATATAGTTTTATGAAAATATAAACATTTTCTTTATTCAGTAATAGTATAGAGCTATAGGTTTTGCATGTGGTATGTTGTTCTCTACATTTTTCAGAGTTTTCATAAGGCTGTAACCTAAATATTGAAAATCCAAGAGATTAGCTTAATTTTAGAAATGCTCTTGATAGTTAAACTGGTGAACTAATAAGCATGTTACTTACTATAATATGTTTAAGGATAGGAGAAAAAAAACAGTCAACAGATTAACTTGTTTTCTTTTATCAGAATATCAATATTTTGAGATCAACCAAAGAACTTGGAAATTTATATACTATCCATGTCAAACCACCTATAAAAAATATTGAATGAACTAAAGCTTTTCAAACTGACTTTTCTATTGAAATCCAGTCACATTAACTAAAATAAATCATAAATCTGCCATGTTCCTTTACTTAAAAACTAACTGAAACTCAACTCTTAAAAGAAGCAAAATAAAAACTTATTTCAGTTCTGAGACAGAACACATACACACACGTATACCACACGCACATGTGCGTGCGCGCACACACACACACACACACACACACACACAAAATACACACAATTTCATTTCTGTCAGGCAAGTGAAAATGTGTTAATATGGTTCGTTAAGTTGCTATCTTATATTCGCCAGCCATTATCATTTATAATGTTACTTTACATTATAAGGTAATATGGGCATAGTGGTGCCCTCCCATAATCCCAGTACTTGGAAAGCTCAGACAGGAAGATCAGGTTCCAGGCCAGCCTCGGTGACTTTAGTGAGGCCATCCTCAAGTTAGTGAGACTTCATTTCAAAATAAAAATTAAAAAATAGGACTGGAGATGTAGCTTGAGAGCAGAATGCCCCTGGGTTCAATCCACAGTATCACAAAAATAAAAATAATAGTAATAATAATAATGAAAGGTAATTCTGTTTTAGTTATTTGAAAAAAGTCAATTCTAAAAAAGTCATTTGGATAAAACCTGAAGCTCAAGCAATCTTTCATACTTTCCTTTAAGAGTGATTATTTTTACCTATATAAGCAAACCTGTTGGTCGCATAGAATGAGAGAAGAAATAATGTATGTTTAAATTCAGAAATTATTTTGCTTCATATGGATTCTATTTAATTTTCTTTCTTATTTTTTGCTTTTTAGTCCAAGAGAATAGTGGTAATGATTTGTACATTAAAAGTACACAATATAATAATACATTTGTTTAGTAAAAGATAGAAGTCAGCAAATTTAATTGCCTAGATATGACCAATATTGAAATTATAGAATCAAAAATCTTTCAGGAAAAGAAAACTCATCATTCAAAATGTACCTTTGCTAAAGTGACTGACTTCTAAACAGACATATGTCATTAAGCATATGAAATTTAAGTTGATGGTTCCTATCTAACACAGGAGAATTTTAATTTGTATTTAGAAGTGAATTGCACTAGGAAACAAGGTTGTATATTCAAGTCTTGCAAATCATAAATGTCTTTTAAATTGTCAAACACGTACTTCTTGACAATTACCCAAAGCAATGTGCAACAATTACCTTTATGTTAGGTTTTGATCGAATATACAGCACATTTCCCCCAAATTATCAGTCATAAAGCTTTGAGCAAAGATGGAACTTAAAAATAGTTCATTATATTCACATTTACTCTGAAACACACAAAAAGTTCATTTATTTTTTCATTCTTCTGTATTCAAATGGTTTTCTTGACCTTATTTCTATATTGTCACTAAAGCAATCTACTTGAACATTTCTTGATGGCTTACTCAATTTTACAACACAAAGCTTTCAATAGTGAACAAAGATAATGATCTAAAAGATATCATTTAATTTTCTTGAAATAAGTCATTTTTAGAAGTGCTTTGTTGTGGCAAATGAATCTGTTGAAATACTGCTTTCTTTTAATTAAAAAGCAGTCTGATTTCTGTGAGAATTTATGATAAGCACAAGTAAAATAAGACCATATCTTAAACCTTTCTCAGCCAAACTGTTGGCAACATACATGTAATTTTTTTTTACTAAAATTTGTGACAATGACAAAGAAAGTAGTATTGTGCAGCTTAAATATGAAATTTGGGGAAGATGAATCTTTAAAAATACAATATTACAAATGCAATATTAGGCAAAAAAGAGGATGATAGGGGACTCCAAAATTTAATATAAAAATATTTTAATAATTTAATAATAATTGTAAAATAATGTAATAAATTAATATTATTCTTTAGCTTTTTGGTAAATTTACTCTAATTATGCAATAAAAGCTTATCTCCATGTTTGTTTTAAAACAGGTAAATTCACCAAATCTACATTAAATCTTCCATTAAGTTTCAACAGATTGGAAATTAAGAACTAAACTAATTCTAAGGTGGAAATAAGCCAAGTGCTATCAGAGATTGTGCTGAAAAATAAAGCTTCATTATGAGTGAAATGTCGCTGACCATTGAGAGAAACTACATCACTAGAGAACTCTAATCACCTCCTCACTTCAGAATTGTCAGGTAAGAGAAGACCACATGGCCAGTTACTTCATTCTGGTACTGGGGTTCCTGGAAACCCTTCTACTTCCGAGCTACACTCTCAGACCTATTTTTATACTTTTTTATTTGGAAACAGGGTCTCTTTAAGCCAGCGCCGCTGGCATCGAACCTGCGCGATCCTCCTGTCCTGTCTCTCTGCCTCCCAAGCGTGGGGATTACAAGTGTGCGCCACCACGCCCGGCCTGGTTTGAATTTTAAATCTGGCTGAGGAAGCCAGGCATGGTGGTGCAGGCCTGTAATAACAGTACTTTCAAGATTTGAGACAAGAGGATCATAGGCTTTTACTGCCTTGCTATGGCCTAAGGATGTAAATTAAGCTTTCTTGCCTTGAATTTACTCATCTGTAGAAGGTAGATCACAGCTCCTACTTGAAAGTAGTGTTGTGTTGTAAAAATTAGAGGTAATGTGTGTGATTTTTGACATGAGAAAGGTTAAGCAAACAGTGATTTATAACAGTAAAACTGCTGATAGGTGCATCCTCTAACATTAACAGTTGTGTTTGACCTCAAATGTATGTTTAATCCAAACTGTATGTTTGATCAGCAACTGCAAACACTAAATAAGACTGACTCTTAGCATGAGTATTATAGAACTAAATAAAATCACATGTGGCTATAATTTGTCCATGATTCAATTTTGTTATGCTAGACAAATCAATCCAAAAATTACATTCGGCATTCAGTAAATGATGTAATTTTTCACACATCTTGTCATGCTCTAGAAGAAACTATAAAGATTTGTGACTTCTGCTTAAGATAAAGATAGCTTAAAAAACTTCATTCCACCGGGCGTGGTGGTGCACGTTTGTAATCCCCGAGCTTGGGAGGCTGAAACAGGAGGATCGCGCAGGTTTGAAGCTAGGCGCGCTGGTTTAAGAGACCCTGTTTCCAAATAAAAAAGTATAAAAATAGGTCTGAGAGTGTAGCTCGGAAGTAGAAGGGTTTCCAGGAACCCCAGTACCACCACACACACACACACACACACACACACACACACACACACACACACACACACACTTTAATTCCCCTGTTAGAAAAGCAACAAATTCAGATTATCTTGATCCCATTAGACAGAGGTTTGGGGGGGCGGGGGGAACTTACCTAAAGTCTGAGGAAAACCATCTGCAAGAAGAGAAAGGATACAAATACTGATTTACCTTGAGGATAATATACCTGTAACCAAAGATGGTATGAAGAATCCAGGTATCTACAGATGGAATTAAGATTATCTAAAGATGATATGAAGAATTCAGGTATAATTTCAACTTACTTCTAAGGGCCAAATGTGGGTAGGAATAAAAATATAGAGTTCTGGGAGCCTCAGACACAACATGAATTCACAACTACTCAGAAGCTTATCTTCAAAGACCTCGATGGTGTTCACTGGGTAGGAACCATAAATTCTGAGTAAACCTCTTTCTTAATGTGGTATGGAAGGGAAAAAATAGTAGCACATCATCTATTACTTTCTTACAAATGCATGTGAATCAAAAATTATTGAAATTCCACATAAAATGATAAAATGCAAAGAACCCTTACATACATAAAATTTTAATAGAAATTTCATTTTCAATTTCCCAAACAAGAGCCAACTCAATATACCTTCACTGTAAAATGGATAAATAAATCATGGTACCTTTATTTAATTGGAAACTAATCAGCAATAAAAAGGAAAAACCCTGATATATGCAGTAGCATTTTTAAATTTCAAATATGTTCTGTTAAGCAAAAGAAAATAGACTCAAAATGCTATATCTTCTATATTTCCACTTATATTGCATCCATTCAAAGGACAAACTAAGGAAAAAGTAAAAACAAGGCTGGGATAGGGCCTTGGTTGGTTTTTAAAGCCATGGTAAAACAGGGAGATGGATTTTTTTCTATATTTTGTCCAGTATCTTGACTGTTGTTGTGATGATAAAAGTTTATACCTTTTTTCTAAAACCTTTGTAATTGCACAATAAAAGGGATGGATTTTGCCATATGAAAAAATTTTCCTTCATTAAAGAAAATGTGAAAATGGAAAGAAGTCATTTTATTTTCCTTCCCAAATACTTAAGACTCATTATGATAATAAAAAGTAGATTAAATTCTTTCCTTTTTTATAGCCCATAATAACACTGAAAATGCAAATATAGCATTCTTTAATATCACCCACAACCCTGCCACCCTCAGATGTTACATTCTTCCATATTTGCAGGTACCATCTATATCTATATACATATATAATTCCAAAAAGTATTTGTATATATAATGTAGTATAATATATAGTATATTATAATTCTATAATAGATACACACATATTGCTTTCCCACCTACAAATATTTTCATAGAAAAATGCTCATAATAGCTATTTTTCATCTGTCTGTTATTCTATTTAGTTAAGGTATAATCTACTTAACCTTGACTCATTAATGGATATTTGGATGATGAAATGTTATTATTGTTAACAAAACATCATGATACATTTGGAAATGTTTCTTTTAATTTTTTTCTTTGAGTTCATTTCATTGTGTGAAATTATTAAGAGTATAAATACTTGATTCTCCCTTTATAAATATTGCTTATATTTCTTAAGAAGATTTTGCTATTTCCACTTACAATAAATCTTTTAACTTTTTAATTTCATATAGTCATTGGTATATGTAAATTTTATACAATATATAGCATTTTAATTTAATATCTGAAAAATTGAGTATTTTGCTTTAATTTCAAATTGTCTTGTATATTATTTATTACATTATTTCAAAAGTGCATTTCCCATTTTATTTTTACTGGAGGCCTGGTTTATCCATGTCATTTGACTATAGACAATTTTAGTGTATAAGTACAGCAACATTTTTTTTTTTTTTTTTTTTTGGTGGTACTGGGGGTGGAACCCAGAGGTTTTCTACCTCCGGGCTACACTCCCAGATCCATTTTATATTTTATTTGGAAACAGGGTCTCACTAAGTAGCTGAGAGCCTCACTAAGTAGCTGAAGCTGGCTTTGAACCTGTGTGATCCTCCTGTCTCAGCCTCCCAAGCGTAGGGATTACAAGCGTGCACCACCATGCCCGGCGTACAGCAACATTTTCATGAATAATATTTTTTACTAAATGTTATCTTCTTATTACAAATGTCATTGGGAATTTTTTAGGGAAAGTACAGTTAAGGACCATGCACTGTTCATCAGCAACCAGCAGAGTGACTACCACTGATAGCAATAGATGCAAAAAATAAAATACTTAGGGGGAAAGAAAAGAAGGGAGGTAGGGAGTAGTTAAAAACTCTCTCCTCTTGAAAAAAATCAGTTATAAAGAGAGTTTTTATCTTAACAGGTAAGTCTAAGAGAAGTCTTTCTGAGATACCCCTAACATAAGTTTTGTGGTCCCTGTTCTCTGTTGGAGCTCCGTAGTCTGATTCTGATGAATATGTCTAAGCCAGGCGCAGTGGCCCATGCCTGTAATCCCAGAATTTGGGAGGCTGAGACAAAAGGAGAGCAGGTTCAAGGCTAGCCTCAGCAACTTAAGGAGACCCTGTTTCAAAACAAAAAAGAAAGCTGAGGTGGTAGTTCAGAGGTAGAACAGCCTGGGTTTAATCCTCAGTATCACAAAAACAAAACAAAATGAGTCTATTATGTAGCCAGGACTACATTTCTTCTTCCCTTTGTTTTAGAAGGACGATTACCAAAGGGGATCACAGATTTAAAATAAACTACTCATCTCAAGAAACTTGCATTCTAAAAAACATGGGTTTTCCTTAGCTAACAATATCAACAAAATTAAACATAATTTTAAGCTAAAAAATAAAAAAAAACATATCCATCTTCAAATATATTGTTGATACAGAGAGAGGAATAAAGTCACATTTTTAAGTCGCCATAGTAGCTGGGGATGGTAGCACAAGCTTATAATCTTGGCATTTGGGAGGCTGAGAAATGAGGATCACGGTTCGCAGATGGCCTTAGCTACTTAGTGAGGCCCTTTGCAACTCAGTGAGACCCTGTTTCAAAATAAATACCAAAAATAGGGCTGGGGGTATAGCTTGGAGATAGAATGCACCTAGGTTCCATCCCCAGTACCACAATAAATAAATAAATAAATAAATAAATAAATAAATTGCCATAGTCACAAAACTTCCTCTAATTTCTCATATTATGCTGATTTTTGTTATGAGTTCTAGGACATTTGCTATAATTCCCCCTTTTAAATTTCTCCTGTTTAACTTTGAAATGTACTTTTATTTCTAATATGAGGATGAAGTATTATTTTTAATCATTTCTATTTACCAAAAAGTGTTTTGTCTAAAGGTATGTGGCTTTATAGGCTTTGACTGATTATTTTGAAGAAAGGAAAAAGTGCAACAGTAGGGGTAGTTTGCTATTAAAGACTTCAACGGCTCAGCTTTTCCCATCATGATTACTTTTATTTTTGTTCATTGTTTAGTTTTCTGTGTTTTGACTCCTCTCCTGTCATTGTGCTGCATAACGCCTTATTCAGATGAGGCGTTTCTGTTTTTCAGGTGAAATGGCAAAAGTAACAAGTACATTTCTGGCAGCATTAGTAAGAAATATGTCTCTGTCAAGGAGTAGCAAAATCAGGGATTGGAGATCCTCTGTGAGAATATTATTACACAAAACCATCCCCAAGTACCCAGCAAAGAATAGTTCATGGGATATTGGTGGCTCATCTGTAGTGTTCAGAACCAGTGGCGCTAATGGCAGAAGATGGTGTGTGTATTAAAGCAAGCTGGAATAATACATATGAGTTTGGAAGTGGTAATTGGTTACTGACATTGAAGGTTTTCAGAGACACCAGAATCTAACAACCTATATCTTTTTACTGTGAATGGCAAAGTTCTGCATTCCATGGTCACACTCAATTTCCTTGTTCGATGTTTTGGTAAAATGAAAGCAAACATTATTTGGAACATTAGCTATAAGTCATGCAAAATTGGGCAGCTCCAATTAGCATTTGAATAATAAATTGCTAGGAGCCAATCAATAAAATGACTGAAACAGACTAAAAGTAGAAAATAAATACTTAAGGATATTACCATCCATAGAGACAATGATGCAAATGCATGATGGAGTTTAGTATTTGGTTCATCAATATTTATGAAAAATTACAAATGATTTATGATTTCCATTTCCTGAATTAAGTCACACAACAGGAGCTTACAAAAAAAAACTTGTTAATATTAACAATACATTCCATTGTCTTCACTGTCATAATAATGGGTAGAATGACTTGAAAGAGCAAATTTGGAATCCTAGGGTTTGCCAGAATGACAAAGAAGGCAATATGAAATTGTAGGAAAGAAATCAGAATAAGAATGAAAATCTGATTGAGATTAAAACCAATATATTTAACTCTGTGGAATCAGTAGAATTACCATAAAAACAATTATTTTGAGGGAAAACACAAGGGAAGAGACCAGAAAATTTTTAACATAAGAGTAAGGGGTGTTGAAAAACTTTTGGTATATTGTTTAACTCACAGATTCAATTATCAAAACATTTATTGAGTATATTCTGCTTCGGAAGTAACTGCTGCTTCCAAGTCCTGTGGGAAAGTCTTGAGATAAAAATAAATATAAAATAAGCATTTTTAAAGGATCTCACAAAGCAGTAGAGAGGACGTGTAGTGAGATGGTGTGAAACAATGTGAAAGTCCTATAACCGAATTATGCACAAGGGAAACATTTGCAAAGCTTTAAGAGTGTCACGAAACTCTTCTGGTAAGCTGGGAGGCCTAAACTAAAAGTTAAGAGGACGGACAAATGTTACGACTGTGAGGTTGTGATCAGCATAAGAAAAAATTCCACAATGCAATTTAAAATATTCATCCTCATGTTACAGAGTCAGACACACAGCTAATATCAGGGCAAGGAGTATTGGAATACAAGCACACTTCCTCTTCCTTTGGCTGACTGAAGACCTGAGGGCATTAACTGACCTTTCATTTGCAGGATGGCTTTTCTTTCTTCATTGAACTATCCAGTTGTTTGCATTCAAATCCCTGGCCCAAGTCAGAGACCCCAGGTGAACAAGGCCACTGAAGAAAGGGGAAGATACAGGCTTCTTGTGGTCTGGCATCTAGTGTCAAGACGACTGCATTTTGACAGAAGACCTTACAGGAGGTTGTTGAGGAAGGAGATCAAAAACAAAACAACATCCTTCCAGACAAAGACAATAAGTCATTGCATATTTTGCTCTTCCAGCTTTCTAAAGGCGAACTGAAACATTTTGAAACTGAGTAAATTCAGAAAATTACTACAATTTAGAAGGCAATAAAGTATTTGAGATGGGTTCTTTCTCAGAATTATGTTTGTTCTAGGATATTATCTGATTTTGAAGTTATATTGTGAGTCCTTTTAAATTGCCAAAAATTCTGGCATGCTAAAGTCGCTGCTCCCTATATTTTCAGAGGATAGTATTCCAGAAACCTGAAAGCCATGTAAAGTTCTCAAGTTTTGAAAAAAAAAAAAACAGAATTGGGTTTTCTATTTCCACTCAGATGGCACTAAATTTAAAATGTATTAATTATTTTTCTAAAATTTTTCATTTAACATTTTTGGATCATGGTTGACCAAGGGTAATTAAAACAACAGCCAGTGAAGCTGCAGATGAGAGACCTCCGTGTACTGTCTAGTATGGGTTGTTTACCCACCTGATCACACCATGAACTGGGAACTGGAGATTCCAGCTGCTTCCCAGAATCAAGAGCATCAGACGACACATAGGTATCTCAGGAAAAGACTGAAATTTAAAATAAAAATTATGGCATCTTCTCAAAATGTATATTGTTTTTGCACCACTGGATGTTGAAAATTGTAAGTTAAACCATTGCATGTCAGGAATCATCTGTAGTTAAATGCAAATTTTTCCAGAATATTGTCTACTTAATACACATAAATATATTTTTATAATAGGCTTTATGTTCTAGAGCAGTTTTCACAGCAAAATGAAAACATATGGAGTTTTCATACACCCATTACCTCCACATATGAATAGACTACCCCATTAACAACATCCTTTCCCACATCAATAACTTTGCTAGAATAAATCGACATATAGTGACATGTTATCACTCAAAATCCATAATTTGAACTAGATTTAATTTCAATGTGAATCCTATGGATTTCCAATAAATTTATACCGATACACATCCATCATTATAACAAACACACATTAAGAGATTTTTTTCACTAATTATCTTTGATTCAAGTCCATGAAGACAAACCTTACTTTTTATTAATATAACAGAATTTCATAAGCATATGTTCTTTAATTTTTTAATTAATTTTACGTATATATTTTATGGCACTGAGTAATAGACCCAGAGCTTTTACATCTAAGCTACACTCCCAACCTATTTTATTTTATTTTATTTTTATTTTGAAACTGGGACTTGCTAAATTATGTCACTCTAGACTGGAACCTGAGATCCTTCTACTTCAGCTTTCCAAGTACTAGGATTATATGCATACACCACCACACCTGGCTATTTATTTATTTTGTGATTAAGTCACACTATGTTTCCCAGGATGGTATCGAAATTGTAGACTCAACTAATCCTCCTGCTGCAGCCTTCCAAGTATCTAGGACTACGCAAGCATATTCAGCTTATTTAATTTAGAAACATACTAATAGACATTTTTTTCTATTTTACTTTTTTCTTTTTAAATTTTTTTTTTTTTTTTTGCAATGCTGAAGTTGGAACCCAGGGGCATTCTATCTCTGAGCTACATCCCCAGCCTTATTTTTTATTCTTTATTTTGAAACAAGGTCTCATTGAGTTGTAAGGGCCTCACTAAGTAGCTAAGGCTGTCTTCAAACCTCAATCCTCCTGTCTCAGCCTCCCAAATGCTGAGATTACAAGCATGTGCCACCAGGCTCAGCTTCTCCTTTACTTTTTAAACCACAAACAAGGATACAATGAATATTATTATTCATTTATATTGTCATTTCATGTACAAAATCCTAGAAATAATATATGTAAAGTCTAAGCAGTATAAAGAAAAGAATTTAGTCCTTCCTTGGAATCATGAACATAATTTTAATTATAATTCCATCATTTGCAATTTAAACAACTTTTGACAAATGAAACCATAGTTTCATCATCAATAAATTAATCCCTATACATGATGGTGAGGATAAAATAAGATAAAATATAAATTGTAAAAAAAAATTAAAAACAATTATGCGATTATGTGCATGTTTTTACTTCCAGAGGTTTTGTGCCACCCTGTAATTATCAACTTGGATAGCTGTGATTGGTTCTCTGAAGCAGAATCATCTCTTAACACTCACACCAAGAAGAACTGGGGCAGAGGTGTAAAGCACTGAAAGGAGGCCAGAGTGCTGGACAGCCTGCACAGTAAGATTCAGAACAACCTGCTGCCAAAAGACTACTGGAGTTCCTAAATTATATATAGAAATTAAGATCTGAGCTGCTCGTCATGAAGGCATTGCACAGTCCTTGCCTGAATACAGAGTTCACGACAGGAAACACCAGGATATCTCCCAGCATTGTCCTGGAAACAGTGGCTTCCAAAGGGACAGCAGACTCAGACTCTTACCACTTATTTCCCATTTCAAGCAACTTACTAACGTAGACCTCTGTGTGCATTTCAGAATTTGGAAGCAAGAGGTATGTGAAACCGATCAGATATAAAGTATGTGGCAATGACCAGACAGAGAGCTGTCAATTACCAAAATGTTTTAGGCTGAAGTTGAAAAAAAGAAATGGCCTCATCACCAGATCTTTCCTGATTCCCACTCTAGTGGCCAGCCACCATTTCCTGTAGGTGGACATTTCTGAATATGCCAGCTGCTAGCCTGGGCCCATAAAGGCTACAGTAATTATCCTTCCCTCAGCCAGGAAGTTATACTTTGGGTAAAAATGTCCCCTGGACCTCATATCAAGGTAGCCATGTTGGAGGCAAAACTTGGTTTCTGGGGAAGGGTGCTTAGGGAGCGTGGCCAGGGACAGGGTTTTCCCAGCAACTTCCTACTTTTCTTTTTTCTTTCTTTCCTCTTACCATGAGCTGATAACAAGCTCTCTCCTCCTCTCTGCTTGCTCCCATTACGTCCTAAGTTCATATCACCCCATCCCCTTATGGAAGCTCATCTTACATCAACAGAAATCTCCAGAACCCTCAGCAAATAAATCCTTTTTTTTTCTAAGTTTTGTATGTGTCAGGTGTTTGGATCACAATGGTGAGAGTGCTGACTGAAACAGAAAGTGTATTGGGGAACCTGAGTCTAAGCTGCAGTGTCAGAGGCCAGCTCGCCAACAAGCTATGAATCACAAGATTTATTTCATTGGAAGCATGGCAAGTGACATTTGTTTGCTTTTTAAAAATAATTAAAAATTGCTTTTATTTCTTTTCTTATTCTAATCAATTTTCATTTTCTAGCCAAATTTTATACTTACATATTTGCATTTTTAAAGTACTCCAAAATTGTAAAAAACCTTTCACTCTCACAGATTCTCCATTTGCCTTTGCTCAGAACAAAGCATAAAGATATCTCTGATGTGAGATGGTTTGAGGCTTGATAGATTGCTCTTGTTGTTTATTTTTCTCTATTCCTTCATTAAAAACTGGAAAATTTCTTCAGAAATAATTCTTGTGAGCCTTGGCATATTACTGTCTCTGAAAAACATGTTATGTAAATATAAATGTAAACATGATTTTTAGCAGCTATTATTTCCTGTTAATGTGACAACATGTGCTACAGTATGGTTCTGACACATCAGCTGGACTTATTTCCTTCCCATCTGAGTTTATGATCCAGTTTCACTCCTGGGGATAAATCTAATGTCAAGTCCCATCTCCTATACTTTGTTCAGATGTAAAAATGAGAACTTTCTCTTAAGACAAAAAAAAAGTGTTTTGGTTATCCATTGCTGTGTAACAAACCACCTCAAGGATAGTAGCTTGAAACAGCCATTTTATCTTTGGCGTTTCTATGGGTTTACTGTAGTGGAGTGGGTGCCAGGCAACGTGGGCGACTGTAGTCATGTGAGGGCTTCATTAGGTAGGACCATCTAAGATGGCCCATCACAGTCATCACATGGCCAGCAGTTGATGCTGGTTATCAACCGGCAGCCCATCTGGCCTGCTGACCTGGACATTTTATATGGGTTCACATGAGTTTGTGGTTCTCACAGTGTGTGTCCAGAGTCCAAGGACTGTCCCAAGAGCCCATTTCCCATTCTAAAATGAGGAAAATTAAAGCTGCTGTTTCTCATATAGTATAGATCTACAGTTAGCATAGTATTACTTCTGTGATATCCTATTGATAAGTTTGTTCACAGGCTAGTTCAGGATCAAAGGAAGAAATTAAGTCAACTTATTAATGCAAAGAATGAAGAACTGTCATTTTCTTAAACATTTTTTTTGTGTGTGTGTGCTACTGGGGATTGAACTCACGGGCATTCTACCTCTTGAGCTATATCCCCATCCCAATTTTTTATTCTTTATTTTGAAACCAAGTATCACTAAGTTGCAGAGGGCTCATTAAGTAGCCAAGGCTGGCTGAGACTTCCAAACCTCCTGTCAGCCTCCCAAGTACTGGGATTATAAGTGTGCACCACCATGCCCAGCTTAGAAATATCATTTTTAATCTACCAGGTAAAGATATGTAGTAGTGAAGTCCCAATAATTTATTCTTAAGGTCCCAGATAATATTGGTTATATAAAGCCAATGGCTCTTGGGTTAAAGACTTTCTTCTATCACACATTTGTCTTTGAGTTCTGCAAGAAATTACATACTCTTGGGATGGATTAAATCAAAACAGACTTCCTTGTAAAATTAAAAACTTTATGATTTTTATCTTCCTAGAATTCTTTTCTTCTTTCAGCCTTGCAGTATTTTTCTAATGATAAATTCTTAAAATTAAGATTAATAGCATTGAATGTAAGTTCATTATTAATTTTTAGGTTAATCATTCAAATTGACTTGGACCCTTGTCAATAAGAGATTAATATAACTCTCGCGTAATTATGAACTGATAAGCTTCCTTCCTATTTAGAATAAAATAAGAAAAATCCTAAAAGGGCAACAGTATTTTTACAGTATTTTTACAGTATTTTTACAAAATTTACATAGACATTTTTGACATGTGGCTCTAATACATTTAATCAGCATTAGTCCTTATTGGACTAAAATTTAATAAAAAAACTTTTATTTCTGGTAGATATAGTAATTTTTATAATGCAGAGTCACACCATCTGTTGTGACATTAACATTTTTGGAATTTCTTAGAGAACATATTTACAAAATTGTCATATATGCTGTTAAAATTGAAGCCAATGGTAGGCTTTAAATATATCTAATCTGATGTCTATAATGGCCTGAAGAAAGCCCCAAGCCATGTCCAAATGTCAAAGAATCTAAAGCAGCATTTCCCAATATAAAGTAATCAAAAGCTATCATGGGAGTCTATACCATCTGGCATCACATCTACACAAGTATTTACTAAATGTTGAAGTTCAGAAGTTTCGTCCAATCTGTATTAAATCATTTAGGGATTCCATCATTTATCCAATAGGAAAAAAAAGAAAAAAATAGACACACACTACACAACACTTGGGTGTGTCCGAAATCAGTGAGGATAATCCCAAGTATTTTCTCACTTTATGAATTATTAAAATTACTATGACTGCTATCCATTCTTCTGCATTATATTGATCATTTAACAGTGTAACTGAAAACTCTGGTGTTGAGTGTAGCTTTCCCACAATCACTGCAAATTTCCCCTTGAAACTGCCTCCTGAGAATCTATGATATCATCAGGAGAATAGTCCATTAAAATAAACTGAGAGCCTGGCATGGTGGCCCACTGTTGTAATCCCAGCACTTGGGAGGCTGAGACAGGAGAACCATGGTTCACAGACAGCCTCAGTGAGGCTCTCTACAACTTAGTGAGACCTTGTTTCAAAATAAGAATAAAAAATCAGGCTGGGGGTGTAGCTCGGAGGTAGAATGCCCCTGTGTTCAATCCCCAGCACCAAAACAAAAAGAAAAGAAAGAAAGAAAGAAAGAAAGAAAGAAAGAAAGAAAGAAAGAAAGAAAAAGAACTAAGGGCTGGTTCATCAATCTTCTAGATGAGAGTCTGGAAATTTGCATGAGAACTCAATTTTATTCCAGTGAGATTCAGATATCACACTAATTGTGAAAGTCATAAGTGTAATTTATGAAGAGAAAAAACTTTAAAAATAAGTCTAATCATCTTGTTAAAAAACTATTTTTACTTCTTAAATATAGAACAAACCGGTTTTTATTTTCTTTTTATTTATTTATTTATTTTTTGGTGTGTGTATGTTGCTAGGAATTGATTTTAAGGGCATTCTCACTCCAAGCTAAACCCCAGCCATACTCTATTATTTGGAAATGGTCTCGCTAAGTTGCTGAAACTGGCTTCAAACTTTTGATTCTACTGTCTCAGCCTCCCAAATACTAGGATTACAGGTGTTTGCCATGAAGCCTGTCTTAATATACCATTTTCCAGTGTTGGAGATACTCCTTAAATACGATTTTATCCTGGCTATATTTACATTACAAGTCTTTAAATATATATTCTTGGGATTTATATTCACCATTTTTCTGATTTAAATAGAAGATCTCATTTGAAGACTACACATATAAACAGTTGATAATTACAAGAGTGGCAATGTCATAGATGATAAAATGCCTCTTGTTTATTCAGTAATACATCAGTTTTAGTACCATCTATTTGCTAATACTGTTCACAATGAAAGATCCTAGGGTGTCATGATTTCTGGTATATATTTAAATATTTTAATTACTTTCTTACCAGAAGAAAAACATATTTAACAATGTAAAGAAGTACCTTTCATTATTACTTTCTGCGGCCAATAGATAGATGCTATTGGACTCACCACATGAAAAAGATCTGATGAAGTAGCTGAAGACATTTCAGCCTTCTAAGGTCACAATTTCCTCCCTCATTTTCTTCCTTTGAGGATAAATATGGCAAAACTGTTTCAATTATTACTGACATTAGGAGAAAAAATTTCAAACCAGAAAACAGGCATTAACATGTAGCATCTGCCTAGAAACTGTAGATATATTGAAATGTATCTATTGCATTATTTCTAACCAGTAATGCCCTTCTTTTGGTGCAAGAGCGATATTCCACCATAGATTTTCTGATGACACAAGCTGTGTGCCACTCAAGGAAAATGACACCCACAAGGGAGAATTTCACAGAAACTGACAAAAGCACTCCTCCTTAAGGAGTTCAGAATTCCCAGTTAGATCCATAACGGGCTTTACAGTGTGGAGAGCAAGATTCTTTGTAGTTCTTTTCTAATCTCATGATTATGTCACTATCTATACACTGCTAGACTACATGCTTTTTTCGTATCTGAAAGAACAATCTCAAATCCCGCATCCTGATTCTTCTCCCATGGCTGTTTCCAGATTATGTTGTGACAACTTCCTTAGAAGTTTTCATTCATCACTTGAGCCTATTAAATTACCTAGTTCACTACATGGAACCCTAGATTGACGGGCATTATTGAGAGTATATGTAGTAAGGAAAACAATTAATGTACTATTGGCAAACTGTCAAAAATTATCTATAAAATTTGATTATTCTCTTTAAAAAATTCTTACTAAAGTTAACAGTTACTAAATCCTGACACACTGGCTATTACCTGTACAAAATTACATTACTTTCTATTATCACAGATGTAGCAATGGGCTTATGGGCTATTTCAGAGAACTTTAAATAAATGAGGTAAAAGACCAGCAGAATAGTGGCAGGGGATTGGAGTAGAAGGTGGGGAGGAAGAAAAAAAAAAGAATTGGTGAGGGAACAGGTCACTCTCCCTCTTCCTCTTGGGGTGTGTGTGTGTGTGTGTGTGTGTGTGTGTGTGTGTGTGTGTTGTTTTGTTTTTGTGGTACTAGAGGTTAAACCCAGGGGCATTCTACCTCAGAGCTACACCTTCAGCCCTATTTTATAACTTTAGTAAAATTTGAAACAGTTTCACTGAGTTGTGGAGAGCCTCACTAAATTTCTGAGGCTGGCTGGGAATCTGCAATCCTCCTATCCTCCTGTCTCAGTTCCAATAATGCTACATCCATGTATGAAGGTATCACTACCAATATCACTGATATGCATATGGAGGAAGAGGAGGGAAGACCCCAGAGGGAAACACACCAATTGCTATGTGCATGTTTGTATCACTTTGAATCTAGGATGCATAATTACAATGTACCAATAAATGTATAAAATCTGAAAAACTAAAATAGATAAACATGACCTTATATAGAGATAGAGAGAGAGAATGGTATAGATACCTGGAACCAGAAACTTTTATTTAATAAAAAGTTTTTTTTAGAGCCTACTCCATATGCTTAAACTAAGAATGGTTTGTTACGTTAGATGGAAATATATTTTATAAAAAGCAAATTTTGTTCATGTGCTCTTGGGAAACATGCAATAGGAATACTTTCTTGTTTCTACCTAGTTGAGTTTTTTAGCACTCTATTAAAAAAGCACATAAATAATTTGACCTTATGTGTTGGCCTAAACCAGGATTCTTGAAAAGAAAAAAAAAAATTGTCTTATAACTAGCTCAAGGTACACCATAATAAAATCTCTGACTGGCACATGCTAAAATTCTTTTCTCTACAGAAGCCAAGAATCTACCTAAATTATTGTGTTGACCCATGACAATTAATAAATGCAGTAACTTACATAGATCTCCTTCATGTTACATTCACTCTTAGCAATTTTTGAGACTAGTATTATCTATGATCAGTTACCATGTTCTACAATAGATATCTTAAACTTATTTCTTCTTTGGAAAAAAAATTTTGCATCCTTTAAGCATATATTCCAAAACTTTCCCTCAACCACTCCAGCCATTCACTCCCACTTCAATGAAATCACGGATTTTAAATTCTACATATAAATGATATCATGTAATAATTTTTACTATGCCCAGAATTAAGTCCTTAACACAAACAGGACCATTTGAAAGATTTTTAGGAGGTTCAACACCAATTTTTTTCTATATTATTATTTGCAAAATAGCCAAAAGGAAAAACAAAACAAACAACAATATAACATAATTATCCATCTCCATTATCTCAGCTACTTGAAGAAAGATACCCTGATGGCATTCTATCTAGTATGATAAAAACTACTTTTCAGACCCATACCTAGGCCTTTATCTAAATTTTAGCTTGCTGTATTCTTATATGCTTAAGTGAATCTAGGTAGAGTTGGTAGATCTTTATCAAAGCAAAGAGGTACTTTTATCTCTTATATTTAAAGATGGTATATGTCTTTTAAAAGTCAGTATTTTTTTATCATAGATCCCACAGCTATTTCAAAGTGAAATGTTAAAAAATGGAATATAAAAATTTGCGTTTTAGGAATTGAAAGATTGAAAGTAAAGAGCATTGTCTAAGTGATCTCAATTATATTGTGCCAAGTTTCTAACCAGATTAAAAAGACAAAAATACCAGATCTGAATGGGAATGCAAGGCTTTAAAAACCATGAGGTAAAGGCATAGTTGTTTTTTGAATTTGGCATTTTAAGCACTTAATTAAAATTTCAACCATTAAATTTGTTAATGACATTATGCACCTTCCAAAGTGCTCTGGCCGGGCATGGTGGTGCACACTTGTAATCCCCACGCTTGGGAGGCAGAGACAGGAGTACACGCAGGTTCGAAGCCAGCCTTGCTGGCTTAAGAGATCCTGTTTCCAAATTAAAAAATATAAAATAGGTCTGGGAGTGTAGCCCAGAGGTAGAAGGGTTCCATCCCCAGAACCACCAAAAAAAAAAAAAAAAAAAAAAAGTGCTCTGCTCCTATCAGGGTTCCAAGAGTTATCTTTGTCACACAGCTGGGCATGGTGGAGCACGCTTGTAATCCCCGCACTTAGGAGGCAGAGACAGGAGGATCAAGCAGGTGCAAGTTCGAAGCCAGCCTTGCTGGCTTAAGAGACCCTGTTTCCAAATAAACTATATATATAAAAATAGCTCTAAGAGTGTAGCCTGGAGGTAGAAGGGCTTCCAGGAACCCCAGTACCACCAAAAAAAAAAAAAAAAAAAAAAAAAAATGGAAGTAGAATTGGTACAAATTCATGTAGCTTTAACCTTTCTGGAAAAAAAGTGATGGTATTTTCTTTAAAATGTAAAGCCTTTGCATTTAATTTGTATTAACTTTGTTTTTGTCTGGGTTCTCCCAAAAGGACAAAGAGGGAGCAAGCACAAGCAGGCACTTATGGAAATGGCAAATTTATCCACTTTGATCTGTTCTAGGTCGAGGGTCACTGCAAAGGCAAAATGTTTAAGTTTCTCCTGGACCTACAATTCCAAGTGCACCAGTTACAGCATTCAGAGCATACTTTTAGGCAGACAGCATATTGGTCAGGGAAATATTTGGCTGTATGAGAATATGTAGATGATCTTCCTCCTGGAGATTGCATGCAGGCACATATGAATGTACATGCACATGTGCAAATGTGTGCACATGACCCAGGAAACCACATGCAGAAATTTGTTCTTTCACCGTGCTCCTCTCAGTGAGTGAAAGGATACTAGCAGCATTCTGAAATTTTTTTATGCAAACATTCAGTTGTTCCCAAACTTCACTTCCTTTAGAGTTTCCCTATGTCAAATTTTTGTAGTTTACCCCAAAGGGTAATTGTTCAGTAGGTCAAAGACAGTTAGCTTTTTCAAAAAGCTCTGCAATTATTGCAAAGTAGCGTATAGATCCTAATGCACAATGACTCAAACACAACTTAAGTTTATTTGTTCTTCATGTAGCAGACAAAGGTCAGTGTGTTAGGCTGGGGTTGGGTTAAGTGGGGGCAGATTGATGGAGAAAATCTATCATATTTTCATAACACAAGATTGTGTTTTAGATCTATACAGTGTCTGAGAATTTTATAGCCAAGAATTTTTTTATTTACATAAGTGCCTTCTATCCTTCCTTCTACAAATACTAAAATGTCTGTCCTGTTGTTTCTCATTAAACACTTAAAAGGTCAAAGAATAATTCTCTTGTCCATACTAATTTTTTACATGCTCCATTACTGATAGTTGGCAATTAGTAAACTAAAAGAAGACTGAATGTTCTAGGTTCTAAGAAATTACCAAATCTAAACTAATTGGTAATTTATTTTAGGTTACTGAGATGAAGGAATGAGATGTATGAGGTAAATTGCATTCCGATAGAAGAGCTGGCTAGCTTAGCTTTTCACGTAAATCACCCAAAAAGTGTCTAAAAATAACAGTTTAAATAACTAAAAATAACAGTGTGAGTCAATCTCCAGGAAATGTAGATTGCCGCTTGTTGTGTCTCTGCATTTCAAATAATGTTAAAAAAAAAAACCTATTTCTCAAAACAGACAAAATTGGAATGTGAACTTTTAGAGAGATGTTTCGTGACATGATGGAAAATGCTTAAGGTCTTTAACTAGAAATCTCTTCTCCTCCTTATTTTAGACAAGCCTCTCAACATTTTCATGCCATGCACTATCTGCAGCTAAAGAGGATACCAATGTACACATTATCTGTTTGAAAAGGTCAACGTGGCTCTCCTGTACACACTGAGTAATAATGGGAGCTGCTATTTACAGGAACCTACGGTGTCACATTTGGCCCCAGAAGTTGTGGTGGATGGGGAGGATGGGTCACAATTGCCATGTCCTTTATCCAATAGGTCAACAGTTTGAGTCAGGCTTAATGATGTTAGTGGAGCTGCCCAAGGTCACACTGACTCTTAGCAGAAGTAGAGCGTGAGCCCAGATTCCTGAAAAACAATCCAAGGTTCCCTCATCACATCATGAGATTCTGCTATTTCAGGAAAAGTTTATTCAAATAAAATAATTTATCAAAGCAAAGTGCTGGCAACTGTCTGCCACACATTTGTGAGGAGTGTTATCAGGATATGGGTTAAGTAACTAAGAAGTAGCCATTGGAGAGATGCAGCCTTTATTAGGATTTCTTGTCTCCATAGGTTTGCTTTAAAATAGCTTGGAAGCTGACCAATATGAACAACCAATGGACTATGGAGTTCTGTTTTCTAAAGGAAAGCAGTTAGAGTTAAAAAAAAAAAAAGTTCAAAGGCAAAAACAGAAACTAGTAAGCTCTTGCTAGTTACTAATCCTCTTTATCATTTTAATGAAATTCAAGCCAAGTCACAATAAAAGTTCAGAAATGAAAGGCTTAAAAAAGAAAATGTGAAAATTAATTTTTCAGAGTTTCATTCCAAATCAAATCCTAATGGCCACATTTTATTTTTTATTTTTTTTATTTTTTTAGCATTTTATTGGTTTTTTTGTTTGTTTTCTTCCATATTTTATTTTATTTATTTATAAGTTGAACATATTGAAAATGGTGTACATTCAGATTGTGCTTTGTGCCCTGTCCCCCCCATTTCCCTTCCGCCCTCCCAATAAAGAGTGTCCAGGTTAACCATGTGATATTTAGCCTATTACACATATTCGTATGTAGCTCCTCCATTGAACAACCTCAGCTTTCTTCCTCTCCTATCCTTCCATTCTAGCTTTGCTGAAATTTCCCCTCTATTATCTGGAGTCCCTCTGGTATTACCAGTATTCCCTAGCTTGGGCATATTAGGTAAAACATATGTCCCTTCTATTTCTGTGCTTGACTAATCTCACTTAACATAATGTTCTCCAGTTCCTTCCATCTTCTTGCAAATGCTATTATTTTATTCTTCTTTATAGCTGAATAGAATTCCATTGTGTGTATTTCCCATAATTTTGCAATCCATTCATCTGTTGATGGAGATCTAGGTTGGTTCCATATTTTGGCTATTACAAACTGTGCTGCTATGAACATGGGTATGCATATGTTAACATAGTTCTCTGATTTCAAAACCTTTGGAAAGATACCCAGGAGTGGTATAGCCAGATCAAATGGTGGATCTATTCCCAGTTTTCTAAGGAATCTCCATACTGATCTCCATAGTGGCTGAACTACTCTGCACTCCCACCAACAGTGTAAAAGAGTTCCTCTTTTCCCACATCCTTGCCAGCATTTGTTGTTTGATTTCTTTATGCTTGCCACTCTGATTAGGGTTAGATGTAATCTCAAGGTAGTTTTGATTTGCATCTCCCTGATGGCTAGTGATGTTGAACATCTTTTCATATATCTATTGGTAATGGCCACATTATAAAAATCCTAAAAATGGAAATTCATGGCCAACACACTGACAGGCTTTTGACTGTAGTAAGAAGGCAACACTACAAAGAAAGCAGTATAGTTTGCAGTGAAAAACATGATGCCTCTATTATGGCTCTTGGTTGAAATAAACTGTCAGCATAATTATACCCAAGATGATCAGCCTCGTAGTGTCTTGTTCAGACAGTCTTAAGGGGCCTGTGGTTTCATCAATTCTCAATTTTAAGGGTTCTTTCAGCAAACAAGAACTAAAGCAGAATGACTTGAAGTAGGGAATAGTTAATTAAATTATGTTTCCCCATAGGGGTATACTATGAAGGTATACTATGAAGAGTATACTATTTTCCTCATAGGGATATACAATGAAGTATTTTTATTGGCATGAAAAAATGTTCATGACCTAAAAAAATGTAGAAAAGCTATCATCTCAATGTGTTAGTTTACTAGAGCCATCAGAATATATAATCAAGGTGGTGTGAACAGCAAAACCCTATTTTTATAACAATTTTAGAGTCTAGAAGCCCCAAATCAAGGTGTCAGAAGATCTGGTTTCTCCACAGGCCTTTCTCTGTGTCCTCTGGCTATGCTCACTCCTGATACCTGATAAGGATACTAGTCTTATTGAATTAGGTCCTTATCATTTTATTTATTTTTTTTTGGGGGGGTAGGACTGGAGATTGAACTCAGGGGTATTCTAAGTTCTGAGCTACATCCCAAGCCCCATTTTTTTTTATATTTTTTAAAATTTTGAAACAAGATCTTGCTGTTGTTGAGACTGGCCTTGAACCTACGATCCTCCTGACTCAGCCTCCCCAGTACTGGGATTACAGGCATTTCCCACCACACTGAGAAAGTCCTTATCTTAATAGTCCCATTTTTAAATCACTTCTTAAAAACCCTTATCTTGGACATGATTACATTCTGTGGTACCAGAGGATGGGATCTCAACACATGAATCTTGAGGAGATGTAATTCATTTCATAGCATCCAAGATATGCAGACACATTCTTTTCTCACTGTATGTGGATATGTGTTGTGACTAATTGAAAGGAAGCATGGCAAAAATAACATATACAAACGAACAGGTTGAATGAGGTTACATTTTTTAATCAAGAATAAATATAATTACTAGCCACAAAATCTCAGAAAAATCTGAAGGAAATAGATAGTGGTAAATCAAAGAAGTTCCACAATAATACATCTCTATCAATGATTATCCTCCTTTTTTGAGAAAGGATCTCCATTTTATTTATAGATCCCAAAGTGTGAGTTACTTTTATATTCTATATATTAATAATCTAAGGACTAAAATTCTCATTGACTAATGTTCTATAGCTCATCCAAAACTCATTGGTTCTTATTTATTATTTTTATTTTATTTAAAACTTGCCTTCAATATTGGAGACTGAATTCAGGGCTTTTTACAATGCTAAATAACTTCCCTACAGCTGAGCTAGATCCTCAGCCTTTTTTGAAATATATGCTTTTATTGCTGCATTGTAATGATACATCATAATGGATTTCAGAGATACAGAAACCTGCATGTTCCCAGCATCCAGGAAGCCTACCTCACTCCCATCTTTCTTCACCTTAGTACACATTATGGAGATTAGTAGTGATAACCTCACATATGTCCATAGAATTATTTGAACTGTTTCCTTCATCAAGTCTCCTATCCCCTCTCACTCCTGCTGAAACAAATGTTTTCTTTATCAGGGTTCTTGTTTATAGAAAGGAGTTTATTGTAAAGAGAATGGAGAAGGAAAAAAGAGGCAGACCACCCTTGTGGGCTGTGGGGCTCTGGTGTCCTGCAGCTGCCTTCTGAACACTACTTGAAAGTATCCCAAGCCACGTTCCGTCAATTGCAAACTGCTTTCTCCTAAAGTCCATGCAGTCTCCCCTAGGGCCTTGTGCGACCTCGATGTCCAGTGGAGGCCTTCAAGTCACTACCTGGGAGTTGCCTGGGCCTGCAAAGGCAACAGGATCTGCAAGAGAGAGAAAAGCTTCCTAAAAGGAGGGATTCCAGCATGGGTAACCATTTAGAATGGCTGGTCTACGAGTTTGTATGCTTCTTTAAGTCCTTTTAGTTGGGGGTCTCAGAGGCAGTTTTCTGGTATTTGCAGAGTGTATCTCCAGTGTCCTCCTTTGAGTCTCCTCTCAGTTGGTATTCCAGATATTGTTTTCTGAGTTCTCCTGAAATTGTTTATCAGCAGGAACAAATGGAGTTTTGCGAAGCTCTGGTCACTCTCAGAAGGCTTCTGATTTTGTTATCATTTGACATTTGGGAAGTCAGATCTTTTCAGGAATTTTAGGAGTTATCTCTGTTGCCTCAAGAAATGATGTTTTTTTTTCCACCAGCCACCAATCTCCTCTAATTTCTTTCCACTATTCTGGAACCTCTCCTCATTTATCCGAAGTTCCTTTTGTTTCCCAATTTCCTTCAAGCTTTTCTTTCATTTCCTTTTATTGTTTTTAAAAACTATTTCAACAAAATCTTAGACCATAAGCCCAAATGTAATATTAGCAAGAACATAGCTACTCTAGTTGATGAAAGGTCATTTTCCTTGTAAACTATAAAGAATTCAGGCGCCTGTGGTAAATTTTAAGTACTTTGAGGGCACAAACTGAGTAAGTCTTAATCATTTTTGAAACTTCTTATCTCTAGTTTAGTGCTTTCAACTGAACTCATATTCAATAAATATGCCCAAAGACAAGATGATAAAATACATCATAACTTTCCCTTATGTAAAAAGACAACAGGCAATGTACTGATTTTGAGTTGGAGCAACTCAGCACAAGTTCTTGGCCTTCCAAATATAATGTGTGTAATTTTCAACAATCCACAAAAGTTATCAGTCCTTTTATTTTGTCAGGTGTTTATAATGCAGAAGAAAATTTCTTGCAGAATTATCATTGTTCATAAAGTGTGTGAATAGAAAAAAATCACTGAAAACAGGATTCAAGACACAAAAAAGAAGTAGGCTGATTTTCTTTGTGTATATGAGTGAAAGAATGAGAGATAAATTTTATTCTGACTGTTGATGATGAAGGTAAGAGGAGAAAGAACAGTTAAAGAAGAAATAGGAGTTGAGAGACAGAAAATAACAAGATGATGAGTGTGTGCAGGCACATCAGGAATTGTCTAAGCTGATAAAATTTCTGCAGAGTGGCCTCATTTATAATTTTAACATATCTTCTATTAGGGTGCACCTTGGCCACTTGTGAAAACCTCCAAGTTTTGCCAGGCGTACTAGTGCATGCCTATTATCCCAGCACTTGGGAGGCTGAGATAGGAAGATTGCAGGTTTGAGGCCAGCCTCAGCAACTTATTGGAGACCCAGTTTCAAAACTTAGAAAAGGTCTGGGGGTATATCTCAGAGGTAAACCACCAGTAACACACAGACACACTCAAGCGTTCTATAGAAGTTCAATTACACTAAAGAGCCTTATATTGTAGAATATAGTTATTATTGATGGTTGATAGAAAATAGTGGTGATGAGAAAAGAGAGGGAAGACTCGATGAGGAAGAGCAAGTTCTTCTCAGGAATGGGCTGAAGGAGCCTTGTCAGGGGCCTTGGGCTTCCATATTCCATGATTGATCTTATAAAGATCTTAAGTGGATCTGAGACTCCAAGTGATAGCTGGATGAGATGTTAAATGGGATAATTACATACTGCTGCTGACTTCATAGAGTTAGTGTTTCATTCAAATGAGATAAAAACAGCTAAAATTCACACAGGACTTACTATATGCCAAGCACTCGTGGAAGCATTTAGATATTTTTATTCCTCCAGCTTTCACAGGAACATCATGAGTTTCCTACTGCACATTTTATCTGCATTTACAGGAAAGGAACTGGAAGCATGATCATGTAACCTACTTGATAAGTGGTTGGTGAGACCAGGATTTAAAACGTACAAAAACTATGCTATTATACCCCAGCGAAAAATAGCAATTTGTGTAAATTAAAACAAGCTGTAAACAAATGCAAGATGGCATTCTCTGACAGACAGATTTAGCAGTTAGAAAGAAACAGAAAGGGAGAAGTATACAGAATTTATTTTGCCTCTTTCTCTTGTTTATAGTTAATGGTACACTATGCTATGTGTATACATATCTACATAGTGAAATGGTCCCTTATCTATCTCATATACTTATGCATGTGTGGGGGGTAAAAACAGAAAAATTCTATTCTCTTAGAAAATGTTCATATATAGTGCAGTATTTTTAAGTAACATCATCATGCTGTTTATCGGGGCTCTAGTATGACTTTCTATATAACTGCAATTGTTGAACCTTCTGACATCATTCCTCCCATTTCCTCCTCCTCCTTGACCATGGAAATCACTGCTTAATCTCCCATTTCTATATGTTTATTTTTTATACCCCACATAGAAGTGAGATATTGCAAGAGTTTTCTTTCTGTGACTTATGTTACTTAGTTTAATGTCTTCTAGTTTCATCCATGTTGATACAAATGGCTATATCTTCTACTTGCCAAAAATTTGGATAATTTCATTTTATTGATTCCATTTTAATAGATTTATTTATAAACTTATATGACATATTTAATTATGAAATGGCAAATATTCAGCCCCCAAAAGCAGAGGAATTTACTGTTTATACACAATAATACAAATAAATTTTTCTTTATTCCTCTTGGATACTATGAGCAATGCTGGAGTTGACACAGAAACTCAGATATTTTCTTAAGATAATGATTTGATTTCATAATTAAGTTGAAGAAGGCACAAATGGCAAGAGATTTTGTGTTTGCAAATTGGAAAAAATAATGTTATTAAAATGTACACACTACTAAAAGCTATATATAGGTTGGATATTGTCTATATTCAAATTTCAATCGCATTTTTCACAGAAATAGGAAAAGCAATACTAAAAGTCAAATTAAAGCATTAAAGACCCTGAAGAGTACAAAGAGTCAAGACAAAAAACAGAATTTGAGGTATCACACTTAAAAGTTCTGAACTATGTAGTAATCAGAATAACATAATACTAGTGAAAATCAAACACATGGCAATGGAACACAATGGAGAGCCCAGAAATAAATATCAACATCTAATTTTTAACAAGACCACTGAGATGACACAGTGGAGAAAAGATAGTGACTTTCTTTAAATGGTTTTCAGAAAACTGGACATCCAAACACAAAAGAATAAAATTGGACCCTATAAATTGCACCATGCACAAAAATCAGCTGTATCAGATTGAAGACCTAAAAGAAAACACAAGAGAAAAGATTCTTGGTATTGGCTTTGCCAATGACTTTTTGGATTGCATATGAAAAGCTCTAGCAACTAAAGCAAAAGTAGATGATTAGAACTACATTAAATAGAAAATGCCTTCACAGCAATGGAAACAATCAATGCAATCAACAGGCAGGCTATGGGTTAGCAAAAAAATCTTGCCAATTGATGCTATCTGATAAAATGTAAATATCCAAAACATGTTAGGAATTCACACAACTCAATAAAAAAGTGAATGTATTTTGTGTATGCATTAACATAATGTATAACATTAATACTAGAGGGAATCCAGATAATGGAGGAGATCTTCAATGTAGTCAAGGAGGAAGGGGAGGAGAGGAAGAAGGCTGAGGTTCATTAATGGAAATACTACTGTGACAATGCGTTTAAATGTGAATATAACATTGTTAACCTGGACACTTGATATCAGAAGGGAGGAAAATAGGGAGGTGGGGGGGCACTGAGTACTGTGTGAATATATGCCATTGTCAACATGTTCTACATTATGGTGTGAGACTATAATGCACAAATTAAAAAAAATAAAAATAAAATAAGATCTTGTATGCACACATACATTATGTATGCATCATATATATATATATATATATATATATATAAATTATAAATAGAAAAATACCCCACTCATCATTTTTCTGACTTTTTAAAAGTAATAATAACCTCATAGATGAAAGATCATGTGTTTATTTCAAGAATGGTCCTTCAACATGGCCCATTCTTCTTAGTTTACGGTACTTGTGCCTAGCAAAAGAATTCAAAACCAGGGAGTGATTCCAACTGAAATTCAGATCTTCCTTCGTGTGCTAATATGGCTATAGCTACCCTAGTGGGTATCTATTTAAAAATCACACTATAAAATCCTGAATCCCATTTCTCTTTTCCCTGACCTGACAGTTAAATATTTATCATTAGAGACTTCTTGATTTTCCTCTTGCCCACCATCTTGGCCTCCTCCTCAAGCTAATCACCTCACCCCAAATCCATTCAGGCATATGCCTCAGTTAAGTATCATGCATCCTACCTAGTCTGCCTTATTTATGCCCCATAAAGCCAAGGGACTTTGTGCTCCAAAATTATCAGTATAGTGCTAGGAACACAGTAGATCATCAAGAAAATGTTTTATTTTATTTTATTTTTCAATAAATGAGCAAAGAGACATACAATTTTTGGGGGGAAAGGCATTCTAAAATGTCTTAGACATCATAGGAACAATTTATGTGAGAATTGCAAGAGTTAATATTTAGTTTTAGCTTGGTCTCCAGCATGACTTGAACCAATCATTTAACCTTTCTGGCCCTCAAGTTTCACTTAGAAAATCATTGAGTTGAGTTAAACTTATCTTTCAAGAAAACTCTTGCTCTTAACTTCTATTAACACTCTTTCTCCTCTGTCAAAATTATGATTAATGAACCTATAGCCCTTATAAGTCACTAGCCAACTTGGAAATTCAGGCAAAATTTCTCCCTCAAAACCATTATTTTATGTTTTTCTTGGTCCAGGTTTAAGTATTTGAGTCTTTGGAAATTCATAATTTCTCTTCTGCATTATTACTACATGTTTTCTTAGCCAGCCCCAAAATGTATCTTGTCTGTTCACATTGCTACACATGTAAAGTGTGAGTGACATTAAAAAAGAATGATTTCTCTGTCATAGCTAATGGCTCCAACTTTTCTATTTTGAAATACTTTTAAAAATCAGCAGTAGATAAGAGTGTAGTGACTGAGTTTTTCTGCCTCAAGCACTTTAACCTTCTCCAGCAGCTCAGGTCGATCTGCTTAGTAGACAAGCCAACAGGAGAGAATATAGCTAACATCGCGGGTGGGAAACAAGATATTAGCAGGCTCAAATGCATGGCAATTAGCAGTCCATTATCCCCACATCAGGGCTAGATTGGCTTCCCAATAAGCCTCGGAATTAACCAGCCATCACATTCCAGTGCATATCAATTAAAGACATCTTAGTGTTTTATTTTCAGACTTCTCATGAGTAAATTGATTTATATTTCCTTAATTCTATGTATTTTTCATAAATTGGCATGCTAAAACTTTCTGAATTATATCAAGCCACAGAGAAAACAGTATGAATTTCAAATTAATATAACTTTGTAGTTATAATATTATAAGTTAAAATGGTGGGAGTAGGCAATTTTAATTCTGACAAATATGTATTTGGAAAATATTGTGGCATGAATTGAATGTATAACATATTAAATATTTCTTTTGAAGTTTTTCCCAACCCTGTAAATGGCAGAACCATCTCCCAATTTTACTCATACTTGAGTATCATCTTTCATTGTTTTCTCCTGTCTACTGCCACTGCCACCTAATATCCCCTTTCCACCATCAGAGATATGGTCTTCTTTGCACACTCCACCCACTGCTACCCTCCCCAGAAATCTTCATCAAGATGGCAGCCTTCATCATGTTTCTGGTTTCAAGAACATTTCTTACAGAAAACTGTGTTTCTTCCACAAATACAGTCAAGCAAACAAAAGCAGAAGTAGTGGGTGTTGATATGAAATAGACACCAAGAAACCAATGAGAAGTAAACTCGAAGAAACCGGAGAAACTGTGGAATCTCATAAAGATGAGGTACTGAGGTTTAAATCAAGTTTAAGCAGATATCAGGAGACTCCAGGAGGTCCCAGATGAAAATCTGAAAATCTTCATTAGGATGAGATTACTGCTACTTTCATTATTGCCTCTTTTCCTCTGTACTGCTATTATCAACAATTCTCAATCTCTTAATACCTGCTACATATAAGCACTTGGCAAAGAAATAAAAAAATATTGTCATCTACTATCTTCATCATCCTCACAAAAGGTAGGAGTAATTTAATCCTCCTATGTTATACATGAAATAAAAGACTGCAGGAGAAAAGAAGATGGCTCTCACACATTCTCTACCTCAGCTCATACCCAGCTCCTGAGGCCACTTTCTGAGAGGCTGTTTTTCAGTTGTGAAAAACACAGTGGCTAATCCCTCAATCTGTGGCACACAGAAAATAGCCTATTCAGACTTGCACCAAAATAATTCCACTGGTCAGAAGACTGAGTTGATTACTAAGATAAAGTGGCTCAAAATGTGTTTCTTCTCTCCCCTATAAACCCCTAAAATCTAGGAAACTGCCCTCCCAGGGTGGAAAGAGAGGCTGGACCAATTGAGAATGAGTGATCATAGCCTTGGGTACCAATGTAAAACTTGCTGGGAAGACTGAGTTCTGTTAGAAGTCATAGCAATAATGATGATGAAAAATTGGTATCGTATTTCTGATGACTTCCAGGATTTTCAGTGTGGAATGTCTTTCCACAGACTAATAGGATCAGACTCAAGTTTTGTGTGTTTGTTGATAATTCATTCACAAAGCATGAGTTAATTCCATGGGGGAGGCATTGAATAAAACTAAGGGGGTGGTGGAAGAACACAGAGGTACACAGAATAATATTTTAAAGGTGGTGGTAAGCCAATAAGTTTGGGAGTTTATGCTGTGTCATACATTTTGCCAATAAAAGTACTTCTTTAATCAATATCAAAGTCATCAAGATATCCTATACTCTGTCAGACTTGAAACCAGTGCAAACTGAGTTATTCTCCATGCCCCTCACATACACCATACTTCATCAGCTGGCATCTTTCTCCAGTGGTCGAGGATCTGGAGAGTACCTTGAGGATGATTTCATGAGACACCAGAGATTTTCAGGTTCTTTTTTACTAAGATCAGTTATTCGTGTTGCCTAAATTGGATGAACAAGGTCCTGGTTAGTATGTGACACTCTTCCTTTTAAAAGATATCTAAGCAGATATAGATTGCTCAAGAGAGGACAGGGTTGAAGTTCAAGATGGATTATCTTCTATATTCATTTCCTCAGTTCACCACAGACTATGGGACCATGAGTAGAAGACCTACTGGTGAACATGATGAAAAGCCGGCTGGAAAGGCTGAGTCCTGTTAGAAGTCATAACAATAAGGATGATGAAAAATTGGGATCATATTTCTGGAGACTTTCTGGATTTTCAGCATGGGATGTCTTTCCACAGGACTAATAAGAATCAGGCTCAAGTTTTGTGTGTGCTTGTTTGTTTGTTGATAATCCATTCACAAAAGCATGAGTTAATTCCAGAAAGGACTCTACTGGAAGCTTCTCAATGTACTATAAAAGGAAAATGAAAGATTCCTGTAACAGCAGGGTGATGATAGTTTACAACAATTTATTATATTTTTATTTAAAAATAGAAGATAGGAGTTCAAAACTTCCCAAAGAAATCAAAACTACTCTAGGAGAGAAAATTCTAGCAACCCTGACTTGATGATTACTCATGGTATACATATATTGACACTGTATAAGTTTGTTTCACACAAAAAAGGAACATGGCTATGGATGAACCCCAGGCCTTTCAACATTTATAAATGGTTATCTAAAGAAATTGCTGCGATCATTCTTGTATTTAAATAAAGGCCATAGAATCTTAAATAATGTTTTAGCCTAGATCCGGCCACACTTTTATCACAATTTCCCAGGGCTAGAATAGGTGCATAAATCTAAACCTTCTATACTATTCTTCCCACTATCACTCATTCCCACAGTAATCTCCACAAGTGTGAGCTTTGAAATGCTCAATTTGTTTATGGCACATGCACTTTAAAGTCTTCCATGGCCTTGTACAGCACATAAAACACAAATTCCTTGCAAACTTTTCAAGTTCTGTTTCAACCAATCTTCTCCCTACCCATTATATTTGGATAAAATCAATCTTTTTACATTTTTGCATGTATGATGTTCTTACCAAAATCTGATTTTCTTCATCCCATTGTTATTCTCTCTCTCTCTCTCTCTTTCTCTCTCTCTCTCTCTCTCTCTCTCTCTCTCTCTCTCTCTCTCTCTCTCTGTAATGGGGATTGAGTCCAAGAGCATTCTACCTCTAAGCTACACCCCAACCCTATTTTTAATTCTTTATTTTAAAACAGAGTCTCGCTGGGCATGGTGGTGCATGCTTATAATCCCTGCTCTTGGGAGGCAGAGACAGGAGGATCAGGCAGGTTTGAAGCCAGCCTTGCTGGCTTAAGAGACCCTGTTTCCAAAAAAATATATAAAAAATAGGTGACAGAGAGTGTAGCCTGGAGGTAGAAGGGTTTCCAGGAACACCAGTACCACCAATAAATAAATAAATAGATAAATAAATAAATAGATAAATAAAATGAAACACAGTCTCACTAACTTTCAAAAAACCTCACTAAGCAGCTGAAGCTGGCCATGAACCTGTTATTCTTCTGTTTCAGCTTCTCGAGTACTGGGATTAGAAATGTATACCACCATACCGTGCCTAGCTATTCCATTCTCTTATTTTTTTAATCTTTATGTGAATCATGTTGAAAATGGCATACATTCAGACTGTGCTTGGTGCCCTCTCCTACCCCCCACTTCCCCTTCTCCCTCCCAACAATGAGTGTCCAGGTTAACCATTCTACATTTATACTTTTGCACATATTCAAATGTAGCTCCTCCACTAATCAACCTCAGCCTTCTTCATCTCCTACCCTTCCCTTTCAGCTTTGCTGAGGTTTCCCCTCCATTATCTGGAGTCCCTCTGGTATTCTTAATAGTTACTAGTTTGGGAATATTAGAGAAAACATAAGTCCCTTCTCTTTCTGTGCTTGGCTGATCTCACTTAACATAAGTTTCTCCAGGTCTTTTTATCTTCTTGCAAATGACATGATTTTGTTCTTCATTATTGCTGAGTAGAATTCCATTGTGTGTATTTCCCATAATTTTGCAATCAATTCATCTGTTAATGGAGACTTAGGTTGGTTCCATATTTTGGTTATTACAAATTGTGCTTCTATGAACATGGGCATGCATATGTTATTGTACTTTTATTTCAACACCTTTGGAAAGATACCTAGGAATGGTATTGCCAGATCATATGGTGGATCCATTTCTAGTTTTCTAAGGAATCTCCACACTGATCTCCATAGTTTAACTAGTTTGCACTCCCACCAACAGTGTAAAAGAGTTCCTCTTTCTCCACATCCTTGCCAGCATTTGTTTTGCTAGTGTAAAGTCTTTTGAGCTCTTTGCATATTCTGGATATTATCCCTCTATCAGAATAGTGGTTGTTAAAGATCTTCTCCCATTCTCTAAGCTTTTTCATTAGGTTCTTGATGGTTTCCTCTGATGAGAAGAAACTTTTTAGTTTGATGCCATCCCACTTGTTAATTCTTGCTTTAATTTTCTGTGCTTTAGAGGTCTTATTGAGAAAGTTACTGCCTGTACCTATATGTTGGAGTGTTGAGACTATACACTTCTCTAATAACTTCACAGTCTCTGGTCTAATTTCTAAGTCTTTGATTCATATAAAGTTGATTCCTGTGCATAGTGAGAGGTAAGAACTTAGTTCCATCGTTCTATGAAAGGATAGCCAGTTCTCCAAGCACCATTTATTGAAAAGGCTGTCTTTTCTACAGTGCATGAGTTTGGCCCCTTTTAAAAGAATAATTGACTAAAGATGTGAGGGTTTGTTTCTGTATCTTCTTTTCTGTTCTACTGGTCTGTATGCCTGTTGTTCTGCCAATACTATGCTGTTTTTACTACTGTTGCTCTATAGTATAATTTGAAGTCAGGGATTGTGACGCCTCCTGCATGGTTCTTATTGCTGAGGATTGTTTTGGCTATTCTGGGTCTTTCCTTTATCCATATAAAATTCATGACTGATTTTTCTAGGTCTATGAAGAATGTCATTAGTATTTTGATAGGAATTGCATCAAATTTGTAGATCACTTTTGGCAGAATGGCCATTTTGATGATACTTATTCTGACTATTCATGAGCAATTTAGATATTTCCATCTTCCAAGGTCTTATTCAATTTCTTTCTTTACTGTTTTATAGTTTTCATTATAGAGGTCTTTTACGTCTTTGGTTAGGTTTATTCCTAGGTATTTTATTGGTTTTGAGATTTTAGTGAATGGAATTGTTTTCTTTATTTCTTTCATTGTTGGATTCATTGTTGCCATATAGAAAAGCAACTGATTTCTTTAGATTGATTTTGTATTCTGCAAATTTGGTGAATTGGTTACTCACCTCCAGTAGTCTTCTGGTTGAGTTCTTTGGGTCTTCTAGAGAAAGTTTCATGCCATCTGAAAATAAGAATAGTATTAATTTTTCTCTTCCTATTTGAATTTCTTTGATTTCCTTCACTTGTCTTATTGCTGTGCCAAGAGTCTCAAGGACTATATTGAAAAGGAGTGGAGATAGTGGGCATCCTTGTCTTGTTCCTGATTTTAGAAGAAATTCTTGCAGTTTTTCCCCATTCAATATGATGTTGGCTTTGGGTTTATTGTATATTGCTTTAATGATGTTGAAATATGTTCCTTCTATTCCAATTTTCTGCAGTGTTTTTAACTTGAATGGGTGTTGGGTATTGTCAAATGCTTTTTCAGCATCTATTGATATGATCATGTGCGTAGTGAATAATGTGCATTCATTTACATATGCTGAACCAGCCTTTTTTTTTCTGGGATGAAACCAACTTGGTTGTGGTATGCAATTCTCATGATATGGTTTTGAATGCAGATAGGTAGTATTTTATTTAGAATTGTTGCATGTATGTTCATCAAGGATACTGGTCTGTAATTGTCCTTTTTTGAGGTATCTTTATTTGGTTTGGAGATTAATATGATACTGGCCTTGCAGAAGGAATTTGGGAGAATTCCATCTCTTTCAACTTCCCAGAACAAGTTGTGAAGTATTGGGATTAGTTCTTCACTGAATGTTTTATAGAATTCAGCTGGAAACCTATCAGGGCCTGGGCTTTTCTTTGATGGCAGAATATTTATTGCTGTTTGTTATTTATTTGCTTGCTACTGGTTGGTTTAGGCTTACTATGGCCTCTTGGTTCAATTTAGGTCAGTTATATGTGCTTAGAAATCTATCCATTTCTTCCATGTTTTCCAGTCTATTGAAGTATAAAATTTCAAAATAGTTTATGATAATCCCTTTGAATTTTCTCACTGTCTGTGGTGATGTCTCCTTTTTCGTTTCTGATTTTAATAATTTAAGCTTATTCTTTCTTTCTTTTCGTTAGGTTAGCCAGGGGGTTGTCAAGCTTATTAATCTATTCAAAGGACCACCTTTTGTTTTGTTGATTCTTGAATTATATTTTGATCTCTATTTCATTTATTCCTCCTCTGATTTGAATAATTTTCTGCCTTCTGCTGGCTTTGGGATTAGACTATTGCAGTCTTTCTAGGCCACTGAGATGTGTCATTAGGTTGTTTACTTGGTGTCTCTTTGTTCTTCTTATGTGGGCATTCAATGATATAAACTTTATTCTAAACACTGCCTTCAAAGTGTCCCATAGCTTTTGGTAAATTGTTTCTGTATTTTTATTTAGTTCCAGAACTTTCTTTATTTCTCTCTTTATTTCTGATCTTACCCACTCATCATTCAATAGTGTATCATTCAATCTCCATGTATTTAAATAGTTTCTTTTGGTCTTCCTGTTGTTAATTTCTACTTTTATTCCATTGTGATGTGAAAAGATGCAGGGAATTATATTACATTTTTTTAACTTGCTGGTGTTTACTTTGTGGCCCAGGATATGATCTATGTTGGAGAAGGTTTCATGGGCTGCTGAAAAGAATGTGTATTCTGTTGTTCCTGGTTGAAATATTCTGCATATATCTATAAGGTCCATTCAGTTTATTATTTTCTTTAGTTCTGAAGAGTCTTTACACATCTTTTGCCCTGAAGATGATCTAGTTATATGAGAGATTTGTTGAAGTCTCCCAATATTATTCTATTTGGGTCTATTTGAGATCTGATGTCCAGAAGGGTTTGTTTTACAATGTAGCTGCACCCACATTTGAAGCATTAACATTTACTATCATTATATCTTCCTGGCAGATTGTTCTTTTTAATAAAAGGAAGTTCCCTGCTTTGTCTCTTCTGATGTGTTTTAGCTTAAAGTCTGTTTTGTTGGATATCAACGTTGCTATCCCTGTCCATTTTCACTCTCTATTAGCATGATACATCTTTTTCCATCCTTTCATTTTCAGTCTATGTCTGTAAGGTGAGTTTCTTGCAAACAGTATATATTTTGATTATGATTTTTAATCCATATTGCCAGTCTATGTCTTTTGATTGGTGAGTTACATCCTTTGACATTCAGGGTTATTATTAAATATGATTTTTATTTCCTGTCATTTTGTGTTCTATCTTCTATTTGGTATAATATTTTTTCATCTTTACATAGATACCCCACTGATCAACTTCATCCCTTCTCTGGTTCTGAAGTCTGCTTTTTTATTCTTCTTTATGGTTTATTTCTTTAAGTATTTTCTCTAGTGTTAGCTTTCAATTCATGAATTTTGGGGGATTCTGCTTATCTTGAAACCCTTGTTTTTCCCTCATTTTTTAATAATAACTTTGATGAATATAGAAGTTTTGTTTGAAAGTTGTTTTCTTCCAGAGTCTGGATCATATCATTTCAGTTTCTCCTGGCATTCATGACTTGGGTTGTATACTCTGGGTTTAATTTTATTGCTTTGTCCCTATATGTCACTCATCGTTTTGTTCTCACTACTTTTAAGATTCTTTCCTTGCCCTCTATGTTGGTTATTTTGATTATTACATGGCACGGTGAGGTCCTTCTTTGATCTTGTTTAACAGTGTTCTGTATGTCTCCTGAAAGTGTAAGTCCAAGTCTCTTTTCATTTTTGAAAAATTCTTTAAAATTATTTCTCTGAAGAGATTATGAATACCCTTGGTCTGTACCTCTCTCCCTTCTTCAATGCCTTTTATCTGTAAGTTAGGATGTTTCATGCCTCATAGTTGTTGGATGTTTAGGCTTTGTTGCTGTAATGACTTCTGTATGCTGTTGACTGAGTTTTTGGTTTTGAATGAACTGTCTTCTAACAGTGATTTTCTATTTTTCATTTCATCTAATATTCCAGAATTTCATATTGCTGTGTTCATTTCATTTATTCGCTCTTTCATTTATTTTAGCTCTCTCTCAGATTCTTTCTTAGTGTCTCCATTTTCTCTTTCGTTTCTTGTACACTTGCTTTGAGGCCTTTCATTATATTGAAGATCAGGATTCAGAATTCTCCTTGCATTTCTTGTAGGTCAGTATTCATGACTTTTATTATTTCTTCACTGTTCCTAGTTTTCATATTTTCAGGGTTCTCAGGATTGTTGTTCTGATGTCTTGGCATTTTTTCTTTTGTGGATATTATGTATGATCCAATCTTAGTAGTAGAAATTTAGAGGTGTCAACATGTAAGCAGAGGGTCTCTGTTCTTCACAGCCTGGGCTGGGTTGTTCTAACATCTCCTTGTTCACCATGATTTGGAGGTCTGTAGTGATTCCCAAAATCCTACTAGTTGGGTGAACTGTTAATCATAGGTTTCTCTCCCACACTTTCCACTGAATAGAGCCTGAATCTGTCTGAGTCTCTGTTATGTCCAACAGCAGACTCTACTTCCACCTCTCTGGTTTGTAATGCATAGCCTCAGACACAGAAAGTTTATTGGGGCTGCAGGAGTCCCTGCGGAAGTAGGGCTGGGCATTTTCTCGTAAAACTGCAACTTTTCTTATGGTGTATTGAGAGTCATTTTGGATCTCTGGAAGTTGTGATAATCTCAGCTGCCACTACTCCTTCACTGACTTGAACTTCAAATCTCAGATCCAGGAAGTTTATCACAACTGCATGAGTTCCTGGGGGTGTAGCACTGGGTGGTCTCTTGTGGGTACCACAGTTTCACTTATGATTTTAATGTGCACTGGTCTGGATCTTTAGCAGGCATGGTTAGCTTGGCCACCGCTGGCAATATGGCACCACCATAGCATCCTGTGCCATGAGGGGTGCTGTTTTTTTTTTTTTCTGGTTTTGAGGTTCTCTCTGGATTCTGGAGGATGTGGTAAGCTCAGCTGCTGGAAGTTGTAGCTGGTATTTTCACAGGAACAACTTATGACTTATACAACCCATTGATATGTAGCCACTCACTTTAGGTTGTTGTTTTCTTTTTCATCTCTGGAGTCTGGAGCTGTGAGGCAAGATGGTGCTGCTATGGCACCCATGCCACAGGGCAGGCAGGTTTCTTTTCTGCTCTCTGTTCAGTCTTCTATTCTTCTTATTCTCTGTCCGTTGTATTTACCATTTTTATCCCTCTACTAATAGTATGTTCTGGCTTTGTAGAATGCTGTTTTTGAGACAATGGTGATCAGGTGTCAGCAGGACTCATAAGGGCTGTCTCTCTGTCACCATTTTCCTGGAAGTCCCATTCTCTTATTTAAACAGATAAAATTTTGTCATCCTTCAAATATCAGAAAAAATGTCACCTATGTATAAAGGAATTTTTTTTAATTTTTGGTATTGAGGATTGATCCCAGGTACATTCCACTTTCTACCTCAAATCTATACCCCAAGCCCATTTTAATTTTGTTTTAAAACAGGGTCTTAGTTGCTGAGGGTCTTGCTAAGTTGCTAAGGCTGCCCTCAAACTGGTCATCATCCTGTCTCAGCCTTCCAAGTACTGGGATTATATAGGCAAGCACCGCAATTCCCATGTCTGAAACTTTTTTACAAATGTAGATTGCTTTAAATCTCTGAAAGCCATGATCTCTTTCCACAGCACAGAATCATGTAAGTTTAGATTGCCATAGTGTTCACAAACTTCTTGAAATTTATTCAGGGATTCATTACCCATATCTCAAAGACCTCGAACTGAGAAATGGACATCATCCTAATTATCTGTATAAGCCTCTGTGAGTCCCATTGTTTCTGAGCCCTGTTTGATGAGCTATTGAGTGCTCCTATTTTTATCTTGATGGGCCCCTGCCTTGATCAGACACCTTTACTGATAATGGCCTGGCAGAGGCAGAGGCTCACTTGCTGCTCCTTGACACCTACTGCAGTGGGTGCCTATTAAGCTAGCCCTCTTTTTTCATCTATAGCCGACCTGCTTACTTTCCCTCTCAGGCAAGCATATCTCAGGTCTAGCTCCTGAGCCACCTTTTCTATAGCTTTAAATACTGTACAAATAGAAAAATCCTGTGATATTGAGAAATTTTTATACAAGGACTTAAAAAACCTCTCTTATTTGTTCAGGTTCTCATGAGCGAATGAAAATAGGTTGTAGAGTCACTTCTAACATTTAAACGCTTCCTCTTTAATTCTTTCTCAGGAGAAACTAAAGAGTTAAACTGCTTCTTAAAATGATAAAAGCACATTCTCAGAACAATGACTCAGCTCTGAGTCAAGGGAGCCTCTTTACCACAAAGTACAGCAGCGTCATGAGCATTTGTGCATTAGACTGCAGGAAGCCTGGGCTTAGTACTATTCCACTGAGTTAAACAACAACATGAGTACCCCTTCACATACAGTGGACCCCATTCAGTGCTATTTAAGAAATACTATGATAAATCTTTAGCGGGAAATAGTTTTATGTACAGGGAGGAGATTGAAATGGTTTCTGACTGAAACCTGGATAGAAGTTCAGAACCCTGTCCTCCATGCTCACCGTCTAAGGTGTCTTTTTGGAACCAGTGCTCTGTGGAGCAGTTTGAAAAGCACTGACATAAAACATTTTTCTCTGTTTTGAATTCTAAGCTGCAGCTGACAGTGTAGTAGATAAATATCTGAGAAATTGTTCACTTAATGCTTCCTATCTTCTACAAAATCAAAAAGAAGGACAGCCCATGACCTCATCATTCATTTTGCTAGAGGTTCCCGGTGATAATTTTTTCCAGGAACTTCAGAAAGTAAATAAGCTCATTGCTGCAGTGTTGAATGACATGCCCCTGCCACGTATGGCTGGCTTCAACTCATCCCATGTATCACTCAAGGTCCCCTTTGCTCTTTTTACCTCCTGTCATCAACACTTAATGTATAACTTGAAAAGCAGACTTTGTTGCTTTCCTGTCCCTTTAGGACAGAATGTCAAATCTCTAGAGCTTAGGAGGATATACTGAACCCTGATTGCAAATCTTAAGATAACCTTAGCACATAGAAACTCAGAATCTTCCATCTTGAGGCTATAATTTGTCTGGATACAGAACCAAATGTTTATTAATAAGCTTAATGATGAGAAAAAAAAATACAGGTGTCTTTCTCTTCATTAGAGTTATTTTCATCATGTAAGTTTTGTCAAGAATGTTTTTCATTCTTCAACTATGCCAGTTGAGAAGAAAAAATGTAATTTATTTTTAAGACCCAAATTGAACACCACTTCTATAGACTAACACAAATATCTCAGAGATGAAGACAATCTATATTCATTAGTGCAATTATTTATGTGTCTCCCCTTCCTATCAGACCTCAAAGTCATTGAGGCAAGATTCATATTTTATTCATTTATGCCCCAAAGCCTTCTTCAGGGCCTAACACATAGTGGATTGTCAAAAATGTTTATTAGCAGATAAAAATGACTATTAAATAAAATGCATTGCCTCATAGGATTATTTTGTGGGTAGGCAAATTTAGCAAATCTGATGATCAATTTTTACCCAAGCCTTCAGTCAAGGACAGAAAGTCCACAAGCTACTTGAAGCCTTCTCAATAGTCTCCTCCGCTCTCCCAAGAAAACAACATATTCTACCTTTGGAAGGAAAATTATAACCATAGTACTAAGAGTATAAAAGTTATCACAAATCTAGAGTTTGTTTTTGACATTTTTCTAAACCAAGACCCAAGGGATACATATAAGGGTTAAGACAATATAAAGTTTTTTAAATTTGCTGCAAGAAAACACATTTTAAAGAAAAAAACCATGTCTGAGCATGCTGCTGTATACCTGTATTTCCATACTTGGGAGGCTGAGATAGAAGGATTGCAGGTTGGAGGCCAGCCTTGGTAATTTAGTAAGGGTTTCAGCAATCTAGAAAGACCCTGTTTTAAAACAAAAATAAAAATACTGGGGTGTAGCTCAGAGGTAGAATGTCCCCGAGTTTACAAGAAAATAAAGGAAAGAAGAGGAAGGAGGGGAAAAGGAAGAAAGAAAGGAATGAAGGAAGAAACTAAAGAGTCAGAATAACTCGTTAAAGAATCCACATTGGCCTGTAAGAACGAGAGGATTCAAAGATAACTTCCTGATTCTTTGAACAGAGTAATTAGGAGAATACCACTGTCATTCTAAATAGGAATTCAAGGAGCAACTACTTTGAGAATAAAAATCTGCAATTTCGTTTTAGAAATGTCACCTCACTAATTTGAGGTAAGCAGTGATGATTAAGGTGAAATTTTGCGGTGGGGTCAGCTAACATCACCTGGAGAGAGGCTAGATAGACAAATGGCAGAGACTGTGTCCGGAGTGCACCAACATCCTGGAGCTGGGAAAGGAAGGAGGATTTGTAGACAACACTCTAGAAAGGAGTAATCAAGGGGGGTTCAAATTGTGTGGTGAGAATGTGGAGTATGTGAACAGGCCTTCAAGGGCTGCAGAGTCGTCAGCCACACCAATGATGCTAGGAGGCTTAGGTGACTTCTGATAGCAGGAAGGTCATTATTACTAGCAATATTAAAATCTAGTGGTGAGAACAAGAGCCTACTATGAAAGGGTCGAAGAGAACTCAGAAAATGAAATATTGAAAGTGTAGAGACATCTCTATTAAGAAATTTTACCAATGAAGAGAACAACTGTGAGAACAGGTAAAGGATATGGTTTCTAAAAAGCTCCTTTCAATGAAGGATATGACAGCATGCTGTCCCTTCTCTAAGAAGAGCATTTTACATCACCCCAAATCTGGGATATGTATTACAAATGTAGTCCGTCCAAAAAATGATGTTTAAATTGTTTTTTTTTAAACTTTGCATATTTATGACTCCATGAAGAAAATGGCAAACCACTCCTTTCCTTCTGAGGTAGCATTTATGTTGACTGGTATTGTGGAATAACATGTACCAAATCTAATTTTACAGACTAAAGTATCTTTGTTTCTACATTCCAGAACAATAAATGTCATACGATAAAAAATAATAATTTGGTAGGATTGTAGTTTATCATTCTTATTTGTTGAGCAGAAAAGTAAAATTTCATTTATTTAAAGAAATCTCAGTGAATAAAATATTTTAATACATGAGAAGATAGGATACATTTTTAGAAATATTGAAAATTAAATTGAGACCACTTTTTACCAGCTTTATGTCAAAATTGTCTCTTACATAACAGTGCAATGAACTGTTTCACTAATACCAACTAAATGTGTTTTTAATGATGTTATAATAAACCTAAAATCTTGAGAGGAGTGATGCTGTCAAAGCATAATTGTTTCAAACTTAGAAAATCAACCATTTACCCCCAGTGCAGTATTTATTCACAGATAAATGGCTTGTTTTCACCTTGGTATTTATCTGATAGCAGGAGGAGACATATTCTTGGTAAAAGTTTGATCATCATTATCTCTTACTTTAATCACAAGCATCTGCTTGGGGTTTAGTTCCTCCTCTATAAAAAAAAAGAAAATGGGGCCATTTCAAGAATCAATAAAAGCGAATCTATATGAGACAGGCCTGAGCTCCCCGCAGAATTGTCTGGCCTGCAATGCCAGACAAGCTGAGGGAAGTGTCCGCTGCATGGGAACGTGGCCCATGAACGTAAGCTGCGACCAACCACCAGAAGATATTTGCCCAGAGGGAAATTCAGTGTGAAATTTCACTTCATGGCTTGTCAAATGCATCAGTCCTCGAAATGAAGAAGTGTCTATGATGAGGACTTAGGGAACAAAATTAAAATAAAGCCTCAGGTTACTCATTTCCAGCAATGGCTCTCTGAGAACAGAGTGAAATGTACACCTGGATCCTCTGAGAGAGGACGCCCTTGGGGACACGAGTTAAGAACACAATGTGCTTAGGTTGATGCTGGCCAGAGACAAGAGGTCCCACTCACCCTGCCAAACACACAGAGTGATCCAGACTTGCTGCTAGCCTTCAGTCCCCTTTTCTGTCCTCCTCACAGCCATGCTCATGCTCAGAACCCTCTAGTGCAAATGCTGCAGACCTCCTTTGCTATTAAGTTCCTTCCCTGAGTGTCTTTCAGAGAAGCTTGCAGCATGACAGACACACTTCACATTTTTAAGATTCTTTTGTTGTTAGTGGTGGTGGTGGTGGTGGTGGTGGTGGTTCTAGGGATTGAACCCAGGGGCATTCTACCTCCACGATATATGCCAGCCCTATTTTATCTTTTATTTTTTATTTATTTTTGTTGTTGTTTTTTGTTTTTTGTGTGTCTGGGGATAAAACCCAGGGTCATTCTACTTCCGAGCTACAGCCCTTGCCCTATTTTTTATTCTTTATTTTGAAACCGGGTCTCTCTGAGTTGCAGCCGGCCTCACTAAGTAGCTGAGGCTGTCCACTAACCATGATCTTCCGGTCTTAGCCTCCCGAATGCTGGAATTACAAGCGTGCACCACCACACCCGGCTTTTATTTTTTTTATTCTGAAACAAAATATTATTAAGTGTGGAAGGACACACTAAGTTGCTAAGGCTGGACACAAACCTGCCATCCTCCTATTCCAGCCTTCCAAGCACTGGGATTACAGGTCTGAACCACCATGTCCAGGATAAATCATAACTCTGGGCCTGCTGATGTAGAGAGGCCATGCTTTATAACAAACTTATTCCTCCCTCCACTGTTTCTCTCAGCATGTTCGGTGAGATCCTTGGATCTCACCACCTGTGGGCACACCTTAGGCTACCGTTTTCCCTGGTTTGAAAATACAAGGTAGATCCATCCCACGTTTCCCTTTTCATGGAGAATTGAAAAGACAGTTTTGGAGAATAAAATGACTCTCTGAGAAGAGCTGAGAGGAAGTCTATAAGATAGAGCGAGAGAATTGAGTGACCCCAAAGAAATTAAACCTTTGAGAATACACAGAAATTAGGGGTGAGTCCAAGAAACCATTTGGTAGAAAAAAAGTAGAGGCAGCAAGCCATGAAAGTATCCATGAGCATTCACAAGCATCCTAAGGTAGATTGCCTTATGCCCCAAGAACCCTATTTCCCCTTGAAAATGTCTTTTTTTAGGTTTTTCTTGTGTGTGTGTGTGTGTGTGTGTGTGTGTGTGTGTGTGTGTTACTAGGGATTGAATCCAGGATCATTATATGTCTAAACTATACCTCCAGCCACTTTATTTTTTATTTTGAAACAAGGCCTCACTAAATCACTGAGGGCCCCACTTAGTTACAAAGGTTGGCCTAGAACCTGCGATCCTTCTGTCTCAGTCTCCTAAGTACTGGAATTATGGGCATGTGCCACAATGCCCAGTTTTTGTTTTTTTTATATAGTTCTTGTTTAGATTTCCATTGAATTTATTTATCACCAAAAAAAAATTCCATTTAGTTTAAAGAAAGAGAAACAATCTTCCTTCCATGGCTGTGTGATTCACTGCAAAAGAGTATCAATGCAGCAACATATCTTAACAATTCCATGACAACTTAAATCACAGAATATAGGTATGAGAATAGATCCAGAGATCTTCATGGGCTCAAGCCAGAGATCTCAAAATGTGGAGGTATAATTCTGCCCTCAGTTTCACAGAGTTATATAAAATACATCCAGGTGTACACACATTTGTTGAGCATGTAGACAGTCGCTCTTCACACTCTTCACACAAATCAAGAAATCCTGTTTCCCCAGAACTCAGTTTGAACAAAATATCTCCTTTTATACATAGACTATAAAGGGTTTAAGCCTTGATTCACTGGAATAAAACTTTATGTCTGAAATAATTTGTAATCTTTGGCTCTGAAATCATTTCTTTATAGATATTTCAAATTTATTCTTCTTGAATTCTTGTGAAATTTTCTAATATTACAGTTTTCAAAATACCCTAATATTGGAAACTCATTTGAAAAAATATTTCATATCACAGCATTTTTCAAAAACAGTGCATTGAAGGTCTTTGCCAAAGCATATTGGATTTGGGTATTAGCCCAAAATCTGAACTTTAGAGATGTGGAATGTGTTTCAAGAAGACCTAAGATGAAAATCTGAAGTTGAATAATGATGATCTCTGTGTGTGTGTGCACTCTAGGCCTTTGTAAAGCTATATATATATATATATATATATATATATATATATATATATATACACATACATACATAAAACAAAAAGTAAAATATAGGTGTGGATTATATAAGAAACTGTGTTATTCAAGTATAGTAGTGTCATTGCCTCTAAGTGTAACTTATTATCTCAAAACATTGGTTTCTGCCACTTATTACAAACCATAATATTATGCTTTAGATTTAAAATGTATCCTCAAAGAGCTTATAGTGCATGTATTAATGCAAAAAGATTAAGAAGTGAAATAACTCAATCATGAGAGTTCGAATCTTATCCGTTGATAAAACATTTAAGTGGTTAATGCATTTAGTGGGTAGGATGTAGCTGAAGGAGTTGGGTCTCTGAGGCTACTTGCCAGGCCTTGAGAAATATTTCTGAAAGCCAAGATGTGCATCTGTTAATCTCCTGCCTGTACTTTCAAGTCACATTGTTGAAGTACAGAGCTATCCAAGAACATTGTTAGCTGGGTGTGGTGGTGCACACTTGTAATCCCAGCATTTGGGAGGCTGAGATAGGAGGATTACTCAAGTTAGAAGCCAGCCTCAGCTACTTAGCGAGGCCCTTTGCAAATCAATGAGACCCTGTTTCAAAATAAGTAATAAAAAATATGGCTAGGGATGTCTCCCAAAGGTAGAATGCCCCTGAATTCCAGCCCTAGTACCAGAAAACAAAAACAAAAACAAAAACAAAAAACACTGTTATCATTTGAATAAAGAGAAAAATGGCAGTCAATACAAATATGACAATTATGTAAAAAGGGTTAAATTGTATAAAATTTTTACTCTAAAACATTTTTCTATACTTTTATTTACTATATAAAGCCCAATTAATTGTAAAATAGGGATGAAGAATATTTTTCCCTTTAATTTTTTTTTTTTTTTTTTGGCAGTACTAGGGATAGAACCCAGAGGCATTTTACAATTACAAGTTGCAAAGGGCCTCACTAAGTAGCTGAGGCTGTCCTCAAACCACGATCCTCCTTTCTCAGACTCCCAAATGCTGGGATTACAAGTGTGCACCACCATGACCAGCTTTGGAAATCTTTAAGAGCCTTTGTAGCTAGATTTTTTTTTTCTGAATAGAAAGCAATGCACATATTATTTCCTTCCAGCAGAAAAATAAACAGCATATAAATTTCCTTTCAGAACTATGCCTGCAGAACTGTTATTGTGCATTATATGCATTTGAAAAAGAAATCCTATCAATCAGTTAATTCTTTTCATTTTAAGCATAACTGTCACCTTATACATAACATTCAGAATATCCTCTCCTTTTCCTTAACTATGGAAGACATTTGCATTAAAAGAGGAGGATCTAATTTCCTTAGAGTTTATCTCTGCCTGCTGGTGATTCCCCAGCTCAAGTCATAATCTCATTTGCAGCATCATAATCATTTACCCAGGAACAATCAGGATGTCACTAACAAAGAATTATGACTTTAGGTAGGGGATAAACTACAGGCACAGATGAACTCAGAGGAAATAAACATTGTTTTCATGCAAATGTGGCTAGTAATAAATAACCAGGGATGAAAATTATGATGAAACAGAATATCATATAAAATAGGTTTGGGGAGGTGTAAAGAGTACGTTTTTAACTTTTTTTTAATCTGGAAATATGACATACAGTATGTTTATACAGTGCTGGCATATATTTAGTACTTAAAAACTTTTATATTTGATAAAAGTAACCTATGGACATATGGAACAATGTTTCAGAAAGATTAATAAGTTTAAATATCTAACTTTCAACCTAAACACTGGTATTTTACATCATTCAATTCAATTGTTCAATTTACTGAAAGCACTCCCCACTTTTGATGTTGAGTGTCTTTGTGGATAATTTTTGTCAACTTGACCTTAACTTCACTTACTGACTCACCATTAGTCCATATATTCAATGATTATGGTGTAAATCCATAAAAAGTGATGATAATAAGCATGACAGAGCCCTTTCCAGCTTCAAAAGTGGCTTTTTGCATTTATAACTTCATTTAATTTTTACAACATATTTGATAAACTGAAGATAAACTGAATTTTTCTAACTACATATATTGTTTAACCTTGGGAAAAGTTACAAACTGAGAAGTCTTATCCTTGGGATCATGCGCATGTATCCATTCACTAAAATCCAGTTGATATATAATCTTCACAAGCACACCACTGTGTTAAGTGTTATGGAGGAAAAATGTGATGCCATGAGAAAGAATGAAGGAATGGGGATAAGTGGAAATAATTTGAGTAGAGATTAGAAAAAAGCTCTTTTTTTTTTTTTGAGTACTGGGGATGGAACTCACGTGCATTCTACCTCTAAGTTACACTCCCAGCCCTATTTTTTTTTAACTCTTGATCTTGAAACAGGATCTCACTAAGTTGCAGAAAGCCTCACTAAGTAGCTAAGTAGCTGAGGCTGTCTGTGAACCACAGTCCTCCTATCTCATCCTCCCACATACTGGGATTCCAAGCCTGCACCACTACGCCTGGCTAGAGAAAACTCTTTTGAAAAGGTATATTTTGGGAAATAGGAGATGAGAAATATCATATGCCAAAACCTGGATGAATCTTTCCAAAAATTCAATCAAGGAAATAAAGAATATCACTCTTTCTGAATCAGTGCATTATTTAAAATATCTGAGTGCCCCGCCGCAGGGAAGAAGCCATTTGGTAACATTTATTTGTTCAAAAACTGTTTTCTGTGTACCTCACATATATGGCACATCATTAAGTGATCTTAAGAGCATGAACAGCACTGACTTACATCTACTAGGGTGCAGTAAATAAGAAAGGTTTCAAGGAATATCAAGCAACATATTAAAACTATCAAATCCAGTGTAATGGCAACTTGTTAGCATTATGTGGATGTCCAGAGCTATAAAATTATGGAATTTCACTTGGCTATTACATAATAAGTAAAGTCTGGGCATAAACATCCAAAGGTCAAATGCATGCAATATCCTGTGGTCATTTTTCCAACAGTTGCTAGAGGCACACAGTACTAATTTTAGTATTAAAGACATGGATGGGATTCTCCTGGAATACCTATGATTCTTTCAGTTCCACAGTCAGAACTCAAGGCAGGCCTTCAGCAACAAGTTTAAGCTTGAATTTAAAATGAGAGAAGCTGCTTCAGACAAGGGCTCTAATCTTATTTGGCTTTTATTTCCTCATTAGACGAATGGCCTTAGAATTAGGGAACTTTTCTAAATATGTGGTTATGGGAAGCAAATAAAGAAAGAGGGAATCTGCTCTGCTCTGTCACAGGGGACACTCATGTGGAACTTTAATATTGTGTTGGAAGCCAAGTCACAAAGTCTGTGTGTTCCATTGCTCATCTCAGATTTGGCCAGAGATGCACTGATGATTATCCATCATCAGATTAATGTTTGTTTCAATATTCTTATATTGGAAAAGGTAATGTATCATACGAAATATTCTTCTGAGCCAGATCATAAAAGGCGGACACTATGGCTAAATACATGGATGGAATAGTCATGGTCGAATCCTTCTCTAACGGGTATAAAATAAACTTCCTTCCAATTGGAGAAAAGTACTTGAGTTTTATAAATCATGTCCAGAGGAATAATGTGCTTCTTCATCAGAAATGAAGAAAATGTTTTAGAGGAAAAAAGAGCAAGAAGAGTGAAGTAATTTTGAAGCTGAGCAGATATGCTAAAATTAATTTTTTTTTCTTTCTTAGTAGGTAAGTAGGCAATTCCTCCCCTTTTCACTACAGATACTAAAATTCAGATAGCCAGTAGCCTCAGCACCACACGCCTACAGGGTTTCTGATACAAGTGTTGAAGACTCGGACTTGAGGGTAATTCACTATCGCATCTATGGCATCCTAATAGAGGAAGTGATAAGAGGAGAGTAAACATTACCAAGGAGCCAGGCTTCGTGGGCATGCCTGCCATCCTAGTACTTGGGAGGCTGGGACAGGATCATACACTGGAAGCCAGCCTCAGCAACTTAACAAGACATTCAGCAACTCAGTGAAACCAAATTTCAAAATTAAAAAAAAAAAAATTAAAGGTGCTAGGGGTCTAGTTCAAAGATAAAATGCCTCTGGGCTTAATCCCTAGTACTACAAATTAATAATAATAGTATTATTATATCACAACACATGAAGATATTACCACCAATATCAATAACTGGTGTGGGGAGAGAGGTGGGAGAGTGGAGTGAGATATTAACACAAAATACACCAAGAGCTGTGTGCCAGCATGTTTTCATAACATTGAAACTCGCTATGGTGTAGCTTTACAATGTACTAATAATTTTTTTAAATATTACTAGGGAGTCACAGTCTTTTTAAAATTTTTTATTTCTTTTGAAACATATTTTCCTGATAATATGACTGACTTTCTTGTTTGTTTATTGTCCACATATGTTAGTCAGATCCAATAAAGGGCATTTTTATATTAAAAGACAGAAAGACTATTAAGTCTCATCATCATTTTCTATCCTGTCAGTAGATGATGTGTGAGAATTCTAGTACAATGCTTTGATGCCATAGAAAAGTATCAAAGATAAATGTTCAGTGAACAACTATCAATCTTGTAGAAGGGGTAACTACTCGGAAATACACAGGAGGCAAGAGTTTGAACCCTGAAGCAGGACCATATTTTGATTTTGGAAAGTATAGTCAACCACTAGAGACACTTTTTCTAATGTCAACAAGCTCCATAAGGGAAAAATCTTAAAATGTCATCCAGTGACAACCACAAAAGTATCCTCACATCTTCTCTTGCTCTTTTTTAAGCCCACGAGTTAAAAAATTATGTAAAATCTTAAACATGCACTAAAGCCAAGATCTACATCAGAAAAACACTTCCCCTGGGTTATTTCCTATGACCATCACAGTTTTCCTTCAGATACCCTGTATTAAGTATCTCCAGAAAAAAAAATGAGAGAGAGAGAGAGAAGAGAGAGAGAGAGAGAGAGAGAGAGAGAGAGAGAGAGAGAGAGAGAGAGAGTTAGTTGTGGAAAGGGGGGAGCATTCTGAAAAATTGGCTCACATATTTATGGCGTTAGTAGATCCAGAACTCAGGGAAGAGCTGATGTTGCAGTCCTGCTTAAAGGCAAAGCAAAGGAAGAATTTCCTCCTGATGCCTTACAGAATCTCTGTCATTTATTTTTAGACATTCAAAGTGATTGGATAAAGATCACCCACATTATGGAGAAAAATCTGCTTTATCCAATGTCTACTGATGTACTTATTTTAATCTCTCATCTAAATACTACCTTTGCAGAAACATCTATAATTATGTTTGAACAAAAGAATCTGAGCATTGGTAAACTAGACAAGCTGACATAAGAAATACCCCAAAGTAAGGTTCATTGGGGTATTTTCTGTGATTTACTGGAGCAAAGTATGATGAATATTATGTCCACTTTATATTGATTTCTCTTTTTTTCCCTAGAGCCAACTTTTAAAGTTGTCAGAACTTCTATAATTGTCAAAAATCACTAGTAGTCAAAAAGATGCAAATCAAAACTTCACTGAGATTCCATCTAACCCCAATCAGAATGGCAATTATAAAGAAGTCAAATAGATGTGGGAAAATAGAAACTCTTCTATACTATTGACGGGATTATAAACTAGTTCAACTACTATGGAGTTAGTTTAGAGATTTCTTAGAAAACTGAAAATTGATCTACCATATGATCTGGCTATATTGCTACTGGGTGTCTTTCCAAAGGGCTTGAAACCACAGAACTATAGTAATATATGTATATGCCATGTATATAGCATCACAATGAACAATAGTCAAATTATGGAACCAGCCAAGATATCTATCAACAGATGAATGGATTACCAAATTATGGGAAATACACAAAATGGAATTCTACTCCACAATAAAATGAACAAAATTTTATGTCATTTGCAAGAAAATGGAAGAATCTAGATAACATTATATTAAGTGAAATTAACCAATCACAAAGAATGAAGGGTCATATATTTTCTCTAATATGTGCAGGATAGGAAATAATTGAGATACAAGAGAAAATCCAGATAATAGAGGAGAAACCCTTAGTGGAGCCAGGCAGGAGATACAAGGATAGAGGAGGAGGAAGACTGAGGTTCATTAATGGATACATGTGAATATATACCAACTATACCAACATCAGTCTGAGTACTCTGTATCAGGAGGGAGGAAAATAAGGCGGTGAGGGGAGCACCAAGTGCTGTGTGCGTGTATGTCACTGTCAACATGATTTACATTATGTCATGAGACTATAATGCATTTATAAAAGCACATGCACACACATACATCCTAAGAGAGAAACACTGTAAAAACAAGCTCAACTGATGATAATTACTATTATATGGTCATAAAATGTATACTCTTTTTAATGACATAATTACCTAAAACATAATTCACTGATAAAAAAATATGACTTGAATATAATCATGTCCTGTCCTATAGTAGGTTTTATAGACAAAGTTATCACTATTATTCCTTTAAATGTGCCAAACTTTACTGACATAATCTGCAATATAGATTATTATTTGACATACAATTTATCATTTGGAAGGAAAAGCCCTTAACCTTAAAATTTCACTGTCTTTTATTGGTTTACAATCCTTGAAACATCAGAGACATTAATAATCAACAGCTCCAGCTCCTGGACAGGTAATCACTTAGTTACTTTTTTCCAGTTCACTTTACTCTGAGAACAAAATGGAAAAGTAATGAACAAATGATTCTCAAATACTCTTTGACCAGGGCAGTGTGACGACATGTTGCTTGTCAAGAAACTCTTCCTCCTCATCTGTGCTGCTCTCAGAAAATGCCAGCAAAGACCGAACTTCAGTATCTTTTCCATAAGAGCTGAAAATACATTAAAAGATCAATACACAATATACAGAACCGAGTTTTAGCCTTCATTTATCTTCTGATCAATACTACATGCATTGAAGTCATTGGAAGCAGACAGATGTGAGGGGACTTTACCAGACTCGGGCTATAATTTACAATGTGCCCAATATACCAAAGCCTCTTTTAAAGAGAAATTCTCATCAGTCTCTCTTTCCCAATAAATAGAACCACAATGGAACCAAGGAGGGATGCTTTTATGGTCTCTGGTGATGCTTTTCATTGACGACTCAGAGGGCACTTCTAAGCTAGCAGAGCTTTGGTGTTATCATCAAGAGCATTCATCAGTACACTGGCTATTTAATAGAAGCCTAATGAATGGACTGTAGATAAATAACCTCTTTTGTGTACAGTAATTTAGGACTACATGGATATCAGTCGGGACATGCCAGAACCCAAAGTAATGACAGTAATGATTTGTTAGTTTATTTTGTTGCATCTTTTCATGGGAAGGTCAGAGACTGACAAGAGGCCTTGCACCTAGATGTGTGAGGGTTAGAAACAAAGGCGAGTTTGGGGAAAGAAAGGGGCCTCCAAATTCAGGAGTTTTGGTCTAAGGTTATCTAGACTTTTAGCACACATAGGCCACTAAGTATAAAATATGTCTCCCTGTCATGGATATAACTGTTTTTTTTTTTTTAATTCTTTTTTCAACACAGGCTAAATCAGCAGTTCACAAACTTACATCTGTAGCCCAGTGCAGATAAAACTGTGACAGAATTTTCAATCATCTAAGAAGAGTTGAGAATATAAGGAAAATATAGTGGCAATTTTTGCAACATTTGTAATTTTAAAGAACTGTGTTTTATTGTTATTGTGTTTTCCTTATGTTTTACTATTAATGTCCTTTGTTATATAAAATCATGGTGAGAATATGGGTAGATTTAGTATGTTTTAATGACCTGTTTAGGGGAAAATAGCACCTTATATGGATCTCTTTTTTAAAAAAAAATAGGTAGTGTTAGCAATGCAAAAATTTCAAGAGCAAAGTAAATAATTTCCATCTTTACAAGAGTTACAAATTCTTGATTTCCTTTGGCTACAATATTAGGCTTCAAACCAAAGATTTTATAATTAAGACATTTTTATTTTATACATCAATACTAGACTTAAAAGATAGACTAATTTCCTGAACCATTTTTAGAATAACTTAATTTTTTGTAAGGTGATCACTATCCTGTTATTTCCTTATGTGAGGAAAGAATGAAATAATACAAAAAATATGGTATTGCTAATAATCTAGACTCCCTTGCAAAAAAAATTCTCAACATTTTATTTTAAAAACTTTACTTGCATTGAGTAGACTCCACTAATCCAAAATATTGAATTTTATTAGGTTATTCATTTTAGGTAAGACAACTGTCTTTTATATATACAAAGAAACATTAATGGATTTTTAAATTCCAGGTCTTTTCTTTTTTATGATACACAGTGTTCAGCAGAGAACTATCTTTTCACATTAAAGTAACAACTTTATAAGCCTTTTACTAAATCCTGATAATAGGCCAGCAAAAGACCAAAACATTTTATAAAGAATGGTCATATAAACCACACACATGAGGGCAATGTTTTCTTATATAATAAAAATGACTAGTTGTGGGCTCGTTCAGTTTTTACCAGGCACTATTTTAATGTACAAAATGTTTAACTTACCTTAATTCCTCAACTCCACAGGGTGAGGTCTTTCCAGGGGAATCTGTGGAAATCTGAATTATACTCAGAGAATGATTGTTGAAAGCTGGCGACTCTTCTGATGTTGGGCCGTAAAGTTTTTCTGAAGGATCTGAAATATTTCATTTTGTGCATCATCAACACATATATTCACAACACAAACGTGCAGTAGCATATGGTGCTGGAAGTTTACCTAGAATCAACTCTAAGTTGGGCAAAGAGGGTCAGCACAGATTTTTAATTATCCTACAATTTTCTAATGTTCAAAGGATGATGGAGTGTGAGGTTAACTTAATCTGAGATTCCAAATTAGAGCATGGGGGATTGGTAGTATAGCTCAGTGGTAGACCTCTTTGTTAACATGTGTGAAGCCTTGGGTTCATTGCCGAACACCAGAAATAACAAAGAAAGTAAAGGAGAAATAAAAGAATTGGAAATCCATAAACTAGGGCATGAGTATCCAGTCACCTTAATTGCTTTTTAAATGTACATGACACTTGTGAAATGTGCCAAATCTCCTGAGAATTCAAACTTCCAAAGAAAATCAAGTGATCCTCTTCAAAAACTATTGTGCAGCTCTTCAGGTTGCCTGCATGTCAGACACTTTATTACGCATTCTTTTCTTCTATGAAATAAAAGCTTTACCCCGACATGGTCTAAAGAAAAGGTTCGTCTCAGCAAAGCTGCTCTCTTTTTGGCTTCTTTGCTTTGTTTGGTAAATAGCCATCTATATTTGAAGGAGACAAAGCTTTAAATTGTCTTCCTCTTTATCAAACTGGCCTATGACTTACCCCATGTATGGACATATGGTGCCAACTGAGTAAATAAAATAGGTGAACACATCATTATGTAAAAGGCCATAAATTCATGTACAGAACTAAATAGTACTATATTAGAAAGGCTTTGATGCAATTTCTTAAAATTATACTAAGATGATTTTTAAAGATGTCAAAGTCACTAGGTATTGTTTTTTTCTCTTCACATTACATATGTGTCCAGTAGACTTTCTCCTGGTCAGAAGATCCAAACACCAAGCCCCAAATTTTTTACCCTGACCTAAATGTATTTCCTTCCTTCTTTCTTTCCTTTCTTCTTGCTATTAGCAACTAAGTTTTTAAGCAAACAGATATTCATTTACTAAAGGTAAATTACATTGTTCCTGCTGAAAGTGAGACATCAGTACATGTATAGATGGCAGTGGCTTGAGAATAATTTGGCCTGGTGGCTATCAAATCATGACACATGGATCGATTCAGTGGGTTTAGGATGAAGTCCACAGTCCCATTATTTCTCAAGCAATCAAGATAACTTTACCTGATGCAGTTTAAATTTGGGGACACTATATAAAATTACCCTGAAAGATTCTTTTTCTGGGGGAATAATGGTTATTAAGCCCAGGGGCATTCTACCTTTGAACTAAAGTACTATAGTTCCATTCTTTTTTTTTTTTTCCAGTACCAGGAATGGAACTTAGGGGCATTCTCCCTTTAAGCTACATACCCAGCCCTATATTTTAATTCTTTATTTTTAAACAGGGTCTGACTGAGTTGCACAGGGCCTCACTAAGTGGCTGAGGCTGTCGTAGAACCATTTTTTTTTTTTTCTTATTTTGAATCAGGTTCTCGCCAAGTTGCTGACACCAGTCTTGAACCTGTGATCCTCACATCTCAGCCTCATAAGTATTGGGATTACAGGTGTGCATATCACACCCAGATACCTTGAAAGATTCATGAGCTAAAATTTTTGAAACCATCTAAGTCATTTAACTATTCACATTCTAACTTGTTGGAGATTAGAAAATCGGGGTCCACAGAGAAACAGTAACTTGTAGAGAGTTACACACTACACAGTATAAGAGCTGGAACCAGGTCTGTGTTTTTTTAGCTCACCAATATTTTGAATTACCTTATCCAGAATCTGATTCCTCAGCTTCAATCTATTATCTCCTGTCCTATTTTCTACAAGGTGAAAGAAGACAGGTACCTGACACACATTTGCATGCCCCAGTGAGGGGACACTCCCACAGGACTGCCTCTAACTTAGATTTGAAATGGGAGAAACCAGTTCTAAAATCCAACAGTCATGCTTCCAACTAAGCACATTCACTTGGCCAATTATTCAAACTATTAAATGCTTGAGTTCTAATTGAGTATATAGCTAACCCAAATACTGCAAATAAAATGAGGCTATTGTGTTGAATTATTAATTCTCAAAATTATATTTTAGGTTATCTTGTAAAGTTAATAGGAGCAAAGGTGACATCCCTTGATTTTAGGTAATGGTATAATCAAGGCAAAAAAATAAAACCCAAAAGTTTATCAAAATCCTATTGCAAGTCAGTTAGAAACACAAAAAGTCAGCTGTACAAATAAAACAAATTTTTTTTTCAATACAGGGCCAAAAAGGGGTATTTTGATATTCATACAGGAAAATTTACTTAAAACATGGAAGTTAGCTGATTTTTGTGGAATTGATTGAAGTTCGATTTCTCCTGTCACTAAAGAAAGTTTATGTTTTCTATGGACTCTCTTAAATACAGTAATAAGCAATGACAAAGAAATAGAGCAAATATAGAATTTCAGGGTACATGCCTAAAGCTAGTCATTTAAAACACAGACATAAAACTATCTTATACAAGGGGAAATGCACTTATTAGAACAAAACATAGAAAAAAGGAAAAAATGAAAATGTTCAAAGAATAGAAACTAATCTAATAGGCTGTTTCTTCATAAGAGACAAGAACAAAAACAATGCATAAAATACTCTATCTAGCACAAGTACATAGCTACACGCCAATATTTTTTGTGGTACTGGGATGGGTCCCAGGGGCATTCTACCTCCAAGCTACACCCCGCCCTATTTTTTATTCTTTATTTTGAAACCAGGTCTTACCAAGTTGCAAAGGACCTCACTAAGTAGCTGAGGCTGTCGGTTAACCAAGCTCGGTGCCCCAATATTTAAGAAAATGTCACTACTAGTACTGCATGCACCCTGTAAGCTCTGAGCCGCACTCCTCATTCTTCAGCTGCCTTATTTTTCATTTCCTCCATCTTTCATTTCCTCCATCTCTCTTCCCCTCTTTCACTATGCCTTGCCTTATTTCCCCTCCTCTTCCCCCTCTCCCTCCTCCTCTGTACTAGGGATTGAACCCAGGGTGTTCTGCCTCTGAGCTACTCCCCTCTTTTATTTTGAAACTAGGTTTCACTAAGTTGTTGAGACTAGACTCAAACTTGTGATCTTCCTGTATCAGCCTCTCAAGTACTGGGACTGCAGGCGTGCGCCACCATGCCAGGCTTATCCCACCTTTTGTTTTTTCCATGGTTTTATCCCATTATCTTCACTCTGCCCACACCCTCTACCTCTTGCATGGTTGTGGTCACAGTATTAACCTGAAGTAGGATTTCATATTATTTTTGAGTCACTGTCATGGGATGTGGGGGCAGAATTGCTTGGGCCTGTGCCTTGTCTTTTCTGCAAACTCAAGAAGACCACAAATACAATGTCCTGAGCCTCAGGAGAAGAAGAAGAAAGAGGAGAAGCTCTGGAAAGATAAAATTAAGAGTGGCACCTGCCATGACTGCCTCATGGAGTAGCTACTAAGATCAAATGAAGCCAGGTGTGGGGGGGCACACCTGTGATGCCCCCTATTTAGGAGTATAAGACTGGAGGAAGAAGGATCACAGGTTAGAGGCCAGCTTCAGCAACTTAGTGAGATTCTCAGCAGCTGAGGAAGACTGTTTCAAAGTAGAAAATAAAAAGGGCTGAGGGTATAGCTCAGAGATAGGATGCCCCTGAATACAATCCCCAGCCCCCCCACACACACACAGCAAATAACACATTGCATATAAAGACTAGTGATTATTGTTGTTCATTTAATAGATTCATATTTCTTTTATTAGTTTTTAATATGTTCATTTTCACTTGTATGTGCACCTAATTTCTCTCCTGCTATTCAAAGTCATCTAAAAGCAAAATGTGCCCATGGTAGTCCACAATAATCTGCCTGTCTTTACAAGGATGGTCTAGTTTATTTGCTAACTAAAAATCCCTGCTAGATTAGCACTTTTACAGTTTAACATATTACTTGATGATCAGCTTAGGAGCAGAGACTGCAGTTATTCAGAACACCCCTGCCTCACTGTTAATTTCACAGATAAAGTGGCTACATCTGTTAGTATCCAGTGGATTTTTATTATTTCTTGTTTAAGAAAAAGTACTTTCCTCTCTTTAATTACTTGGCTCAGTTAACTACCTGCGGACTTGGACAAACATAAAATTGCTTTGGGAATTTAAGGTCTACAAAGACTCTTAAACCACAAATCAGAATGAGTTTGGAACAACTGAACCATTTTTAACTGTTGAAGAAGTAAATGAATTAAAGTGTATTATTGCCAATACTTTTAATAATGCTACCTTGCTGATATTTTTCAAATTTCTTCAAGCCATAAAAATATAAGGCAACTGACAAGGTGCCTTAGTAAGAAAATTATGCTGATATGTTAAGCTCATTAAGGAAGTGACTATATTGTTATTTGCACAGACACATGTGGAATGAATACTAAAAAGCATGACCTATAGCTATAATTCTCAAAACAATTTGTAAGAAAATATAGTTTTAAATGGAAGCAGCTTTTAGAGTTGACTAAAATGTGGGCTTACCAAGGAACATCCTACCTTACTGTGTATAGGAAGTGCCCCCTACTGGTTCCTTATATAAATTAACACTTTCTTGACATTATGTACTAGGCACTGTTAAATATGCGTGGAAACAAAGATAATTTTTCATAAATATAATACTTCATATGTAATTTATTTAATCATCAATTTTTGTTAGATCCTATTAATATACTCATGTATATATAAACATAAAATGCAGAGAGAGATTAGAAAAGAAATTTGACAGCCAGGCGTGGTGGCGCACAGCTGTAATCCCTGCGCTTGGGAGGCGGAGACAGGAGGATCGCGCAGGTTTGAAGCCAGCTGCGATGGCTTAAGAGACCCTGTTTCCAAATAAAAATAAAAAATAGGTCTGGGAGTGTAGCCCGGAGGTAGAAGGGCTTCCAGGAACCCTAGTACCACCAAAAAAAAAAAAAAAAAGAAAGAAAGAAAGAAATTTGACCAATGTCATGAGTAATATTATCAAATTGAGAAGCCATATTTGCTGGACATGTGGTGCATGTTTGTAATCCCAGTATTTGGGAGGCTGAGACAGGAGGATCACAGGTTTGTGACCAGCCTCCGCTACTTAGTGAGGCCCTCAGCAACTCAGTGAGACCCTGTTTCAAGATAGAGAATTCAAAAATAGGGCTGGGGATGTAGTTTGGAGGTAGAATGACCCTGGGTTCAAATTCCAGAACTGAAAGAAAAAAAAAACAGATTTCCTGACCCTACGCTTGGCTTTCAAACACTCAAGTTTGCTGTCCTCTGTCTTCTGATTCATCACAAACCTACCTGCATCTGTAACCTGCGTGCACACACACGCAGACACATTGCAAAACCCTCTGCTCACCCCAGCTACTTCTGAAACGGCACTTCGATACCCATAACAATCTGAATAAGAGGAGAAAGAGTTTATTTAATGTAGTTGTTTTGTCATTTACTCTTCCAGCTCCTTGGCACAGTTGTTTTTCATAGAGCCTAGCAAAATGAAGTGATGTATCCCAGGCCTAACAAGGAGCGAGTCAGAGGGCTGCTGCTCACGACAATGCAGCATCCACAGGGATGCAATGCTTACATCTCCAGGAGAGTTCAAATGCATCACTCTGGCTGTGCGAGGCCAAACCTCGGGAAGAAGGTTTTTTTTTGTTGTTTGTTTTTTTGTTTTTTTTTCCCCAGACTGCATCCTGAGCAGTGAAATGCAGGTGGGTTTTTTCTGTCCATTGATGCTAAATAGAGTACAAAAACTCTCTGCAGAATAGATGATTTTTCTATGCTAAGGTTTTATTTCATCATGGCATCTGTCGACTCAGCCGATGTGCCATCCTTTTCCTTCCTCAGAACTCCTGGTGAACCTCTTAGAAAGCTGTGCATTCGTCCAAGGTAATCTTCCCAATGGAAAGACAGCAGTCCTGGGAGAAATGTGGGGATGGGATCACCTTCTGCTGCTACTCAATTTGAGTTAAAGTGAAGGGAAGTGAGGAGAAAATGTTTAAAATCTTTTTAAAGCCTCTAAATACCTACCACAAGAATTTAGAAGAAAAATAAAATGTAGTCCTGCAGGTATTCTCCAGAGAGACAGTGCATTCTTGAAGCCAAGTCAGAGGAAGTTTGGCATTTTATAAAATCTAGGAAAAGAAAACTAGCTCAGATGCCCCAACACAGGATACTGAGAGTCGCTCTAAAGAAAAGGCTGACTGAGCTAGGTATAGGAAAGGGACTGCAGGAGCAATTTTGTCTGGCTGCTATCAGAAGAGACAAAAATCTGGGCAAAGCCATCCACAAGGAGCATGAACGAGTAAGATACAACGAAATGGCACAGCCACTAGTGACGAAACTAGAATCCAAGAGTCCACTGCATCCAGAGAGAGAGAGAAATAAACCAAAGACTAATCTGGAGAAAACAGATTAGGACCGTAAGAAAATCTCCAACAAGTCCTTTGCTACCCAAAGGTGGGTGGGGGTGAAAACCATTCTCATATAAAGAACAAAACTAATCTCAAAGAGCAAACAACAATTTGTGAAGCATCACAAGAGATAATTAAATGGCCTTCTATTCCTCCTATGCCTGGATTGGGTCCTGTGCCAGGCACAATTACATTGTTACAAACATCAGGAAAACCTTAAAAACTAAATATGCTCCAGGGAATAGTCACCTTTTATCAATATTGACTTTCTCCATTTTAATCATTATAATAGATTATATAAAGAAGTGTTCTTGTTTTGAAACAATGCACACTGAGGTATTTTTGTAGTGTCACAGTGTTCTAACTACCTTCTAAATGGTTCATAAAAGGAAAGAGAAAACAGAAAACTGTGTGTATGTGTGTGTGTGTGTGTGTGTGTGCGCGCCCACGCGCGCATACACTCACGTGCATGTCACATACGTTGTAAGTACTGACTTGGGTAGAGTGTATACATGCATAATAAAATTTCTTGTAATGCTCTTGACTTTTTGCAAATTTTCTGTAAGCTTGATTTATATCAAAATGGAAACATACCAAAAATGTCAAAGAAAGCCGGGCGTGGTGGCGCACGCTTGTAATCCCAGCATTCGGGAGGCTGAGACCTGGAGGATCGCGGTTCGCGGACAGCCTCAGCTACTCAGTGAGGCCCTCTGCAACTCAGTGAGACCCAGTTTCAAAATAAAGAATAAAAACTAGGGTAGGGGGTGTAGCTTGGGGGTCAAATGCCCCTGGGTTCCATCCCCAGACCCGCAAAAAAAAAAAAGAAAATGTCAAAGAAATAGTTAAAGAGACATCTGTGGTGAATTACTTGTGAAAAAAGACAAATGATAAAGAATGGATGATACCCAGTGAAAACTCAAATCCTGACAGAGAAGGGAAAGCTGGGAAAATAACAGTAAATATAAAGGGGAAAAAAACTAGTTGAAACAATTGAAGGAAGTGTAAGCAATACATTGCATAAAGAAGACCCAACATAAGGAAAAAAGGCTTCACAGGAGAAAGTCAAATGGAAGAGAAAAGCAACCCAAGGATACAAAAGGAGGAAAACAGCCAGGACTCTTCTGCAGACACAAAGAGAAGCCTGCCATTTTTAAAAAATGCTGAATTATTGTCACTGAAACACAATTCTTGTCCAGTTAATGAATTTCAGGAATTAAGGAAAAAAATCTTCAGACATCCAGGCAGAAAATAAGACTGTTCTGTGCAAGAGAGGGTGAGGTAAAAAAAGTAGGGAGGCTTCAGATTACCCCTCTGCCAGCCAGCACACGGGTTAAGATTACCAAGGCTATTATTACTCTCAGCCCATTTCCATTCAAATATAAAGGTGGCAGGCATTCTCAAACACAAAAGATCTCCAGTAATAGAGCTGCTATAAGCCCTAACTTCAGGGAAAAACTGTCCAACAATGATTATTTAACACACACAATAAAAACATTTTTTATGAAAAAAAGCTGTGATAAAGAACTAACTCAGGGTCAGAAGACAGTGGAGAGACTTCTACTAAGTGCAAAGGAAAGGAAACTGTGGTCCACTAAACAAATCTTGCTAATGTGCCGATCATTCATAGGGATAAAAGACCTTACCCAGAATGCCAAATCAACCCTTTGAGATGATTCAAAATAGAAGGCTCAAGATAGAAAAGTCCTGGGGGAAAATGCTGGTGCTGAGTTTTATTTTATTTTGTTTTGCGGTACTGGGAGTGGAACCCAGGGGGTATTCTACCTCTGAGAGACATTCCAGCCCTATTTTTTATTCTTTATTTTGAAACAGGGTCTCACCAAGTTGCAAAGGGCCTCACTAAGTAGCTGAGGCTGGCCACGAACCGTGATCATTCTGTCTCAGCCTCCCAGATGCTGGGATTACAAGAGTGCACCACCACACCCAGCTGCTGAGTTTTTAATCCATATGATCTTTCACTAAAAAAAGAAAATGAGCCAGGCATGGAGGCACATACTTAATCTCAGCATTTGGAAGGCTGAGATAGGAGAATCATGGTTCAAGGACAGCCTCAGCTACTTACTGCTCATCTTTCTAAATATTTATTATTTTTGTGCCTGTTACTCATCTGACAGGTGATTAATATCCAGAATGTACCAAGAATTAAAAAAATGTAATAGTAGAACAAGTAATCTAATAAAAAACAGGCTGATGATTTGAACAGAAACTTCACAAAAGAAGAAATACAAATAGTAAATATGAAAAAATTCTCAGTATCTTTAGCCATTATGGAAATATACATCAAAACTACAGTGATGTGCATTTCCATCTCTCCATTAGAATAGCTATTATCAAAAACAAAGCAAAACATTGAAAATGCTGATGTGAATGTGGAGAAAAGGAACACTCTTATATTGCTTTGGGGAATATAAATTATCACCATTATAGAAAATAGTATGACGTTTCCTCAAAAAAAAAAAAAAAAAAAACTACCATATGATCCAGAGATTCCACCCCTGGGTATGTGTCCAAAGGTTTGAATTAGTACACTAGTGTTTACCATAGCACTATTTCCAATCAATAAGACATGGAACCAGCCTAGGTGTCCTTCAACAGATGAATGAAGAAAGAAATTGCTTCTGACACACACACACACACACAGGACTTGGCCATAAAGAAAAATGGTTTATTTTCACTTAAAGAAAAAAGAATAGAACTGAAGTAAAATAAACCAGACGCAGAAAAGTACCTCATGTGTAGAAACTAAGCTAAACTAAACAAAAACTCTGAAAATAAAAGTGTAACTATAAACAACTGGGAAGAGGCTAAGAAAAGGGAAACAGAGATGTTAGAATAAGGGCAGATGGATACAACCCAGGCATGATATATGCATCGCAAAATATCATAGTGAATCCCTCAATTTTTACAATTAATATGTTTACAATTTTAAAAGTGAAAATATTTGTTAATGTTTTGGCATTATTTATTTATTTATATATTTTTCTGTTTGAAGTTTTCAAAATAAAATCATATTAATTTGAGAAAAATAATAATTTTGTTAAGGTCAATAAGGGACAAGATCATTAATAGGAGAGAGAGAGAGAGAGAGAGAGAGAGAGAGAGAGAGAGAGAGAGAGAGAGAGAGAGAATGTCCAGTGTGGAATACACAGGACCAGGAATTTTCTACTCTGCCTCTTAGATCTGCAGTTGGTTTCTTACAAACTATGTGAATGATATTTTGATGAAAATAGGATTACTTTCATCTAAGTTTTGTTATTCAAACGGACCTTTGCATGTTCAATAATATCTTTACCATTTGCCAGACTAAAACCACTGAAGTGGGAAAGAGAATACACAAGTATAATTTCTCCTAAAATTGTGGCTTGCTAAACCACAAAGTTAGTATCATCTGGGTACTGAGTAGCACAGAGCCTCAGGCCCCACGCAGACATCCTGAATCAGTCTGCATTTTAGCAAGAGCCACCTGGGATTGTGTGCAGACCTTAGAGCTGAGAAGCACTGCTTCAAAAGCTCTAACTGCTCAGTTTTCCAGAAGGGTGTCAGACAACAGCCTCATAAAGCTGCAGAGATTAACTCTTCACCGGGTTTTAAGAAAAGAGAAAAAGTCTGTTTTTTCTGAGTATGTGGAGATCGTTATGCCACACCCTAGCTGTGTATTATTTAGGCCAAGGGGGGCCAGCTCTGGTGTGGCCGGGCAGTCTGACAGTGGATAACCTCTTTACTCTCAGGGGATATCCAAGGAAACAGACACAAAGGATGGATGATGAAAGAGGAAAGGGAAAACCTGTCTTTGTTTACTTTCTTGATTTTTAGAGCAAGATATGAATGAAAAAGTGAGTAAGGCAGAGAGCAAGAAGTTATTATCTATGAAAAAATAGCATTACCTGCAAGATTTCTCATCTCATTTAATTCTTTTTCCAAACTGTCTAAGGTTTGTTGATCAGCCGTATTATCTAAGAAAGGCTCATTCTGACCAGTAATATCAATATACTCAATTTCTAAAATTTCAGAAGCAGCTCTAGATAATGATAGAACAGCTATGCTGCTTGAATGGGGACGAGAGGATGAAAGGCAGAGGGAGCTTTCTTTAACAGAGTTGGAAAGCGGTAAATTTGCTGTTGAAGGCCTCTGTGATTCCCAGCCTAAAACAAAAAGAAAAAAGTAAATCAACTGTTTTTAAATTTTTGAATATTTAATAAGACAAAATACCAACTTCTTAAACATAAAACAGTGAAGTTCATATAACAGAGTTTGTGGGAAGTCTCAGCTGGGGATATAGCCCAGTGGAATAATACTTGGCCTAGCATATAGGAAGACCTGAGTTCAAGCCCAAATAAATAAATGAAGGATATCAAAGTGCATAAGAAAACCAACTTTTGATTGTCGTCCACTCTATCTAATCACAATTTATTACTCTCAAATTACTTTCCTAGTGATATAAAGAACTCTTCTGAGTAAGTTTTCCCAATTTTTTCTGCAGCCAGAAAAGATAAACTAATTTTAATATTCACTAAAGCAGAACATAAATCAAGTCAATGTCAGAATAGTATAACACACAATCTTACAGTCTACCCTGAAGCCAAGTGCTGTGATGTTTCTTCAATTCTGGGGCAATGCAACACTTAGCCTCATAAGAGAAAAAAAAAAAAATAGGATAAACATGCTGCCACTTTCCAATGACCTGATCTATATAATTTATACACTGTCAAGTGTATAAATGAATTCTTATATGAGTTCTTATATGAGTTCTTATATTTAAAAAATGTCAACAAATCAGTATGCATAATCTGCTCAAAACTTTGGAAAAAACACAGGCTTTAAAGAAAGCGAGGTGGCATCTCCAGTTTTCCTATACATGACCAGGCAGCATCTTCTGCCTGGTCCTCTGCTACCTTGGAGAGCAGGAGATGCTCCAGAAGCACGGGCCTAGGGTTATTCTATTGCTCCATTAGTGTGCTATTTTATCTTGATTGATTTAAAGGTTGGTTTACTTGGTTACATCGAAAGGTAATTTTTTTCACAATATAAGAATCCTTTCAAATCATTTGCAGCATAACTCATTTATAATTGTTCATTTCTCATGAAAGTTTTTTTTAAATAAAAGCCAAGGGAATTTTCAAGAAATAATTTTTAAAAATTCATACTACAGATAAATTTTTTACAGTACCAAATGGTTTTCTGATTCAGATAAATATATATATTTATGTTAAACCTAAATAATTTATATCCTAACTTCGATTCCCTTAACACAAACTGGCTGCATATAAAGTGTGGATTCTTTAAGTACAGTTGTCGTCCTCATAAAAACTGTGTTGACTGAACACACACTCCTCTAGTGACTCAAAGGGCATGTAAAATTCAAAAACGTGGCCACAGGCAGACATTCTATATGAAATTGATGACTACTGAGTTGTTTTTTTTTTTTTAGGTTACAATACACTATTTACTTTGAATGAAGCTAAACCATAAGAAGCACTTGAATGCAGTATGTAGTTACCCGTAGTTACTTAAGAGATTAAAGCAGACTAAAATAAGTGCCAAAGGACACCAATTTTAATGAACATTGAAGAAATCAATTTTTAGGACCTTTTCTTGGGCCAGGTGTAGTAGCGCACATTTGTAATACCAGTACCACCCTCAGCTCACCGCCACCCTCAGCTACTTAGTGAAGCCCCCAAGACTTAGTGAGCCCCTGTTTCAAAATAAAGAATTAAAAATGTGGCTGAAGATGTAGCTTAGAAGTAAAATGCCAATGGGTACCATCCCCAGCACCGCAAAAAAAAAAAATAATAATAATGATAATAAGTTTGTTGGAGCAAAATTATGAATAAATTAAAGAAATTCTGATGTCATGTCTTTTCGTGCTTGAAAACAATTCTGAGGAAAAACAAGTGTGCAAATAAGTGTGTGTCTTATATAAAAGATATTTTCATTGTTGTTTACTTTAAGAATTATTTTAAAGACTAGAAATTGGAAGTAGGTTTTCTTTTGGGAATAAAGGTAAACAATCACTATTTCATGCAGAACCATGGAGGAAAACAAGCTTGCCACTCCTCTGCAATGACGCCAAAGTAGAACAGCTTTAAGAGCACATGCCTGTGGGTACAAGAGGAATTCTCTAAGAACTTGAAAGACCCCAATCTTGCTTCTGTATTATGATATGTCTTGGGCAATGTAAAATTTAAAGGAATTTAGAACTCTCATTAAAACAAAACAAACAAAAGGAAGGTGTTATTAGTAAGAGCTGGGCTTCTGCCAACCCAGAAAAACATGAAGTGAGAAAAATTTAGCATAAAGTAGATGCCCTTCAGGAAACTCAGGAGAGCACAACACTTGCTGAACTCTTACAACAGCATCTGGTTGCCACGGTGTTTGAAACTAATTGATCCCAATTGAGAAAAAAAGGACACAGGAGATGGGTCAGACTTATGCTTTGTGCAGAGCAAACAGACAGACCATCTTTCTTACTGGAAATGCACTCTAATGTAATGTAAAGCATCCAAAATGTAGGAAGAGAGAGAATGCCCAAATTTGGCCCTTGAATTTATTTATTTATTGTTAAAACTGTTTGATTCTGTCCAGTATCTAATTTGTAAGCTCACTAATATTGTTAATGTTAAGAATTGATAGAAGACTAAGGCTGGCACTAATGAAAAAAGTCACTGTGGAGGTGATCATTTCATAATAAAAACTTGTAGACTATAAACATAAAAATTTTGCAGATTATAAACATAAGAAATTAACTTTGGAATAACATTTTGCAGATTGTTACTATTTCTATTTAACAATTTGTTAATTTATAAACATAAATTAATTTTGGAGTAACACATCATCACCAGCAAGATAATTAAAAATGATTAATATTGATCCCAGTTGTACTGTAAATAGAAGAAAGTAGATTTTCCTTGGAGTTACCTAAAGAATATGTGCACTATGATTACTAATGAAACTATACCAAATAAAATATATTGGCATTAATGAGCACAGAGATATTAATAAGTATTTAATATGACAATAATACCATTGCTGTTCTAAATATAACATTGAAACTTGGTAAAATATAATTATAACATGATTTTTGTGTAGTATTTTAGTAACAAATAAAAATATTTCTATCAAAAGACCCAGTATTTTAATCCTGAATAAAATTTGCAAAACATTATCTATTGACATTCTTGTCCCACTGTCTAAACTGCTGAGAATTCATATATCATAAAATAGAAAGTATTTTCTAAGAGTTCTACAAACATAAGGACATTTTATTAAGCAGCACAGTTTTGTTGAAAAACTGCTACCAGGTAGCTCAGAATTTTATTGTGCCATCTCATTGAATTAGGAATCACCTCATGACCTGGATATAGTAGTTTATACCTCATCTGTAAAGTTAAATAATTGAATGGTATAATGCCTTAAATTCCTTCTAACTTTTAGAACTTATAAATTAATATTAATTTATTAATAAATTAATATTCAATCTAGCTCAATTATAAAATCATGTACTGACTACTAAAAGTTCCAGGTACTGTGTTTGATTAAGGTGCTCAAAGCAAATGAGACATTGTCCTTACTCTCAAGTTGTAGTCCAGACTCACATACCATCTTTCTATCCTACCCATTCAGAAGCACTTCTGAGCACGTGCTCCTTGCCGGTCCCTCTCCTGTCACTGAAGACACACCAATGAACAGGACAGGCTAGTCCTTGCTTTCTTTTGACCAATGTGAGAGATAGCAAAAAATAAATAAATAAGATGTCAGACAGTAAAATGTTCTATGAGAAATGTTAGAGGCATCGAAGAGGCTAGCATTAAAGAGGGTGGTCTCGAAGGCCTCTCAAGGGCGTAGCATCTCAACTGAGACAGAGGAAGGAAGCAAGCATAGGAAGAAAGGTCCAGGATGGAGTGAGAGGTACACTGCATCCTGTGTCCAAGGAAGGAGTATATTCCGAGGCTGAGAAGTGAGAAGGTGGCCTGCCGAGGAACAGAAAGATTGTGGGAGAGAAGGGCAGACAATTCCAGAATTGCTGTGTGATCCAAGGAAGGAATATGGTGTTTTTTTATCTTCGATAGAAAGCTCTGGGATGTTTTTAGGCAACAAAATGACATGATACTATTTGTGGCTTAAATTTGTGGAAAGTATGAGTCACTCCTACAAACTATAAATGTAAATAATTTTATGACTACACATATAAACAATTTACTCATTGACTATAAACAGTAGAATTTGATAGAGAGTAATCATAGCAACATGGCCTGGGGAGGAATGAAAGTGAAACCAGAGAGTGATGGAGAATGGCTTGGGCTCATCATGAGCAGGGAGGGTAAGAGTGGGTAGGCTTTGGCTGAATTTTGAAGCTGAAGTCAGCAGGATTTACTAATGAATAGGTTTTGGTGGGCAGTCAAGGTGATTTCAGGCTTAACTAATATTTGAATGCTGTCACCATTTATAGAGACTGAAAGATGAGGTCAAAGAGGAGTAAGCTCTGGCAGAAGGTGGAGGGAATCAGTGACCGTATTGCTAAACATGTGTTTTTATAGGCACCGTGTTTTTAGATTCACAAATTTTAAAATCTCACAGAAATTGGAATTTCTTTATATATTGGCATCGATTCCTTATATAACATTTCTATAACTTGTGACATAGCCAGGGATTTTTTATTTTATTCAGACCACTACTCTGTTCAGAAAGCCATTACACAACTCCCCTAACAGGTAAATTTTATTACTTTTGGAAGATTTAACATAAATGTTACATACTCCCTAACATCTTGCATAGCTTCACTTTTCAGTGGCCAAGTCATTATGTTATCATTTCTATTGCTAAAACAACTGCATATGTACCTACCTCTATTATTAGACAAAACAGAGTATCATGAATTTGCTATTAATTTTTAGAAGTACATTATTCATAGTTTTTTAAAAACTTATTATATTGTATATGGTATAATTTATTCATTTTTACATCCATATAATAATCTCAAAATATGAATTTAGATATATCTAAATCAGCATAAAAGGGAGTTGTTAACAAATGCAAATTCCTGGGGCCTTACCCCAGTCTAAATGAATCAACATCTCTAAGAGTGAGATCCAGACATGCACATTATAAAAAGGTTTTCAGTGGACTGTGCTCACACTGAGGTTTCAGGATCACTGCACTGGACTCTAAGCTCTTGCACCATAGAGACATGGGTATCAGCTGTGTCTGGCAGTGGCTGGACTGAGGTTAAGATTCTCATAAAAACTACTATATTCCATAATAAAGTACTAACTTTGTCTGATTTGCCCAAATTGATACTTAAGAGCATTTGGCTATTTATTTGTAAAAATTTGTCTTAGTGACAAATTTATCAGAGTATGAATATGAATTTACTTTTATCAATATACAATGATTTAAACCATTTCCTTCTAACTGCCTCAGAATGAAGCAACCAGAATTTTTGAAGCTGCTTTAGCATTTGATGTGAGAATAGGTATCTAATTATAGAGCCGAAAACATTTATCATAAATGGATGGTTTTTCTACAAAAAAAAAAAAAAGCTTCTGACAGATTCTCAACATAAATGCATATACCAATGATCTCAGCTAGCCAAGGAAATTTAATCATAGGGTTTAGGGCAAGAGAGACATATAAATCTTATACATGAACAAATCATATATAATTAAATTTCTGGCTTGAAGAGAGGCTTTAAACCAAGGCAATTAGCACACTTTGTCAAGTATTCCTTTTAAACCGTGAGCTCCCTAAGGTCAAGGACTATGACTTATACATCTCGTTATCCCCAGGGCTTCAGAGTGCTAACATAGTCAACACAGGTGTGTTGAATTGCCTCAGTTCATTAGTTATCTGCTGCAGCTTCACATAAAATACAGCATAAAGCAAATGTACTTTAGTAGATATAATGGAAGAACAGTAATGACCTGATAATATTAGTGATGCATCTATCATGAAAACATCTCAGTGGACATTCAACATGTCAAAAGAGTTATCTTCCGGAAAGTCGTGCAATTACTTTGGTTGGAGAGAAGAGTTAATGAACTGAAATCAAGATCCAAGGGTTAACAAGTACTGCAATTACATTTGGAGCCAACTATCTCAATCCCAGTTCTAAGTAGCAATCTTTATCTAAACTGTTCATTTACATGTAATCATAATACGAATCAAGTAGAAGAGTACATAAAATCGGGTATAAACTGACTGCTTCCTAAGTGTGTAATAGAAACGAGTTGGATTCTATAAGGAGTGTTCAGAATATATCACATCTTCAGCTATGTTGAACAAATATTATTACCCAATAATATTGTTATAAAAAATAACTGACTACAACTCAATTTTTTAGAGGAATAATAAGTATATTTAGTGTGTACTTTGGGGGGGAGATCAAAGACATTTAATTAAAATAAACTGTAATTGCAAAAGCAAATTTTTAGGTTTCTAGTTACTTCTAATAAACAAATTACTAAGTACAGAGAGCCCTCAATACATCCATCCCTGCTGATGTATACCCAATCTCACCTATTGTTTGAGGTGTTCCACTTGGTGTAAGGTTCTGGCCACTCTGCAGAACACCCAAAGCAGCTTCTGTACCAGTATGTCCACTTACACTGATCTCTGGAATCCATTCTCTGTCTCCTGAAATGGAAAAAATGATAATATATATCAAAAAATGAAGTAATGAGGTATAAATCCATGTTATTTATTAAATTTTTATGAGCCAGGCGTAATGGTGCATGCTTGTAATCCCAGCATTCAGGAGGCTTAGACTGGAAGATCCGCTGTTCGTGGACAGCCTCAGCTACTTAGTGAGGCCCTTTGCAACTCAGTGAGACCCTGTTTCAAAATAAAGAATAAAAAACAGGGCAGGGGTGTAGCTTCGAGGTCAAATGCCCCTGGATTCCATCCTCAGTCCCGCAAAAACAAAATTTTATTATGCTGAACAATATTCTTCTGAATTAAGAAGTATTTATACAAAATGAAACATATTATGAAATATAGAATCTCATAAATAAAATATTTTATTCATATATCTTTCTATTGCAGTACTGGGGATACAACCCAGGGACATTTTACCTCTGAGCTACACCCGCAGACCTACTTTTTTATTCTTTATTTTTAAACAGGGCCTCACTGAGTTGCCAAGGGCCTCACTAAGCAGCTGAGGTTGTCTGCACAGTTTCAGCCTCCCAAATGCTGGCATTACAAGTGTGTGCCACCATGCCTGGCTCATACATCTGGAGAAAAAGAACTTAAGCTATAAATTGCAAAGATGCTGAAAACACATTTATGAATAGAAACAAATATATTTAAAAGTATATAAAAATACAACAAAAGGTTTAATAGTTTGTGCATAAATAAACAAATTTAAACACACGGGCCACAAAATATATAGATGACACCAAGACCTAGCTTTAAAACTAAACTAAAAAATCAAGGAGAGCTATTTGTGTTTTTAGTGATGTGGCATATCACACACAACAAAATTTTACTCAGCCATAAAGAAAAACAAAATTATGGCATTGTAGGAAAATATTTGAAACTACAAAATATTATATGAAGTGAGATCAGCCAGGCTCAGAAAGTCAAGGTCAAATGTTCTCTCTCATAAGTGGAAGCTAGAGAGAAGGGGAAACAAAAAGGGCTTTAGATAATTGAGCAGAGAGACCACTAGAGTAAGGGAAGGGGTTAGGGGAATGAAGTGGGGAGAGGACAAAAGAGGACTGAGGAAGGAATCAGTTCAAATAATGCTATGCCCATATATGAAAGTGTTACTACACATCTCATTCACATGTACAGGGAGGAACAGATAGCAGGGTAGGATCTGAAGAGAAATACAGTAAGACCTGTGTGCAGGTATGTTTATAACATTTGAACCTCACTATGAGGTATAATTACAATGCACCAATCAAAGTGTCTTAAAAAGACAGAGGAGGCCGGGCGTGGTGGCTCACGCTTGTAATCCCCGCGCTTGGGAGGCTGAGACAGAAGTATCATACAGGTTCAAAGCCAGCCTCAGCTACTTAGTGAGGCTCTCAGCAACTTAGTGAGACCCTGTTTCCAAATAAAATATAAAATAGGTCTGGGAGTATAGCCCGGAAATAGAAAATCCCTTAGTTCCACTCCCAGTACCACCAAAAAAAAAAAAGGACAAAGGAGGATACTCAGAAATCTGAGGCAGGGAAAAGACAAGATTGAAGCCAGGTTAGTGAAAATCTGTCTCAAAATAAAAAATAAAAATGGGTTGGGGTTGTAGCTCAGTGATATAGCACTCATGTCCAAAGCCCTGGGTTCAATCTCCAGTACAAAAATAAATAAACAAATTAATTAATTAATATAATAAATATAACTTGTAAAAATATTGAGTCAGTAATCAAAAAATCTCACAATAAAGTCCTGAATCTAGGGACTTTACTGAGTGAGTGCTATCAAACATTTAAGGAATGTTAACACTAATCCTTTTTAAATTTTCCCAGAAAATGTAAAAGGATACTTCTTAGCTCATAATGTCAGCATTACCCTGATACCAAAGCTAAAGATACAACAAGAGTAGAAAACTTTATAGAAATATGTCATATAAGCAAAAACCTCAACAACACACTAGCAAAGAAACTCAAAGTCAAAGAATTTTATGAAAAGTCAAAAACAAATCCTACATCAAAAGACACTGCTATTTGAGTAAAAAATAATAAAACAACTCATAGAATGGAAGGAAATATTCGCAGATCGTGTGAATACAAAAAGAATTCCCAAAGGTCAGAAACAACAAAATCCAATATAAACTAAAAAACGAACAAAGGATTTAAATAGACATGACTCTACAGAAGATTAAAGAAATGACTAGTAAGCACATGAAATGAGGCCCAGCATCAATGATAATTTGGGAAATACAAATCTAAATTACAACAATATACCACAACTCGGACTCAGAAGGATGACCGTTAAAAAAAAAGAAGATAGTAACACAGCAATTGGAATTCTTGTGTACTGTAGGTGGAAATGTAAATAACTAGCAAGCAAACTATTCCAAAAATTAAGTTCATTTTCTGTCATTAAAAAGGTAGACACTGTGATCATTCCTCAAAAAATTAAAAATCAAATTATCATATAATCTAGGAATTCTATTTCTGGGTTTATATTTAAAATAATTGAGAGGGAGGTCTTGAGACACTTGTACAAGTTCATATTCAAAGCAGTGTTATTCATGACATCTGATAGGAGGAAGCAACACCATTTCACTGATGAATGATGGTTAAGTAAAAGTAGCGAATCCATACAATGAGATATTATCTGATTCTAAAAAAGAAGAAAGGGTGGGCATTTTTATATAAACTTTTTTTTCCCCCTTTAACAGTGACTTTCACACTATGTCCTAAAGAGTCTTGAGGGGTTGGAGAAATCCATAAAGAAGAAGCTGGGAAAACAGTTTCAGACCTTTGGACCTCATTTCTTATATTTTATATTTTCTTAAAAACAAAATTTTTTTGTGGTACTAGAGATGAAACTCAGGGTAATTCTACCTCCAAGCTACACCCCTAGTCCTATGTTAATTCTTTATTTTGAAACAGGGTCTCACTGAGTTGCAGAGGGCCTCACTAAGTAGCTGAGGCTGTCCACGAACCATGATCCTCCTGTCCCAGCCTCCCAAATGCTGGAATTCCAAGTGTGTGCCACCACGACTGCCTTAAAAATAAAGAAAATTTGATGCATGCTACAACATGGATGAAATTTGAGGACATTAAAGTAAATGAAATAAGCCGATCGCAGAAAGAAAATATGGTAAGATTCCACTTATATGAAGGAGGTGCTTAAAATAATTAGAATAATAGATACAGAAGTAGGGGGTGTTTGCTAGGGATAGAAGGAAGAAAGAATGAAGAAGTACTGCTGAATGACTGGAGAGTGTGATTTTGCAAGATAAAAGGAGTTAGGAAGATGAATGGTGATGAAGGCTTAACAACGCTGTGAATACATTTAGTACCAGTGAACTATGAACTTAAAAATAGTGAAGATAGTAAGTTTTTAAGTTATGTGTATTTTGCCATAAAAAAGATCAGAGAGACAAAATGAAATTATAGATAGGTCTATCTCAAATTTCATTGATTCTGAAATGTTATGTTATTTTTAAGATAAAATTTAATATATATCTCTATTTAGCTGGCAAAGTGACTCAAAATATTTCTACTATTCTGCAAATAGTAAGGACCATACGCTAAATTCTAACAATAATCTTCCCCCAATTTCATTTTATTCATGTTTTCTCACATTTTGATAGTAGCCTTAAGCATAAATACATGGCAACTCACACAGGGTTAATACTTTTAAGTAGATAAGAAGGAAATTACTATCTGGTGAACCAGTGTTTCCTTAGTTGACAATTGGCTATTTTTACAAAGTGAATTAGAAGTTATTAGGTTGGTCCTTTAGGTCATCTGATTTTATGTCTGAATTTACCTGCAAGTGTAATCCTAGTACTGGAATGGCTGCATTCTAAGCTATAAGAAGATATTAAGTTGAGATTTTCACTTCTATCAAAAGTAAAGGATTTCTCAAGTCCTTGATATTTTTCAGTTATAGGTTTACTTCTGAGGGCTATATCTTGTAACAACTAGGAAACAAAATATTCAACAAAATTAAGTTGGTTTTCTACCTCATTAAAACAAAGAAATGTATTCATTTGTTAAACATTTTGCTCAGCACGAATTCTGTTCTCACAAATTCAGGCTCTAATAGTGGAGACATAGCTACACAACATTTATGTACAATAAGTTCCAAAAATATATAAAGTACAATTACAGTAATTATCAGAAAGCTGTCATTAATCTAAGGAGGACAAACATTTATGAAATAGTATTTCCTCTCTGCCTTCTCTCTGACTTTTTCCTCACTCTGCACATCAATTATCTTGGAGTTCAGTCTCTTTCATATGCAGTGCCTTTGAACTAATATCTTGGTCTAAACATAAAATAATTTTAAAGATGAAAGTAAAATACCAACAAGAATAAATCGGATCTAACAATGGTCATGGACAAAAATCCAAGTTACAGAATACTCATCAAAAAGCAAACATAAAAATAAAAGACCCAGGCAAATAAAGAGATCTGTGAAATTCACATAGCTGGAAACTAGCAGACCTGGGTGCTGAATATAAATCTTGCCTAGGCTTATTCCACCAGCCTATTAGTTTATTTTTGCATGTGCTTTTTTACTTCTGGATAGAATATAACTTGGATTAAAAAAATGCAGAAAGTTAATGTGAAACAGATCAGCAAATCAGAAGTAAAAAGTCTAGATTAGTCCCACTCTGGGCTTAAATAGAATTAGAGTGGCTCTCACTATTCAATAATTCCCCATTGAATCTAATGAATGCCCGAATAGTCTCATTCAAAGAAGTGAACACAACAAAGCAAGTTGCTTTAACTCTATACAAATTCACAATTCAGAAACAAATAAGGAATTACAAAACAAAGCTAGAAACCAATAAATCATGTCAGTCAAAGGTATATCCAAGTCTAATTGTCTGAGGACATCTTTCTTCATTTCTAACAAAATCATATATATATATGATATATATATATGATATATATATGATATATATATTTTTTTTTTCTGATGGTACTGGGATTCCTGGAAACCCTGTTACCTCCGGGCTACACTCCCAGACCTATTTTATACTTTTTTTTATTTGGAAACAGGGTTTCTTAAGCCGGAGGTGCTGGTGCTGGTTTTGAACCAGTGCGATCCTGTCTCCGCCTCCCAAGCACAGGGATTACAAGCGTGCGCCACCACGCCCGGCTGAAGCTTATATTTGGACTATGCAAGTATAAATATAGAAGAGTTTAAAAGTCTTGTTTTAGCAATAAGAAAGCTTATATTGGTTGTATTTTGTTTTGTTTTGTTTGTCCGAACTACTGATAGTTGCAGAGCCAGCACCTAGAACTCATGACTTGTCCATATTCTTCCTGAACACTGCCCTACAACTTGGTTCCTGATTCCAGAGGAAGATGCATCTCATGAAAACTGAAATGCAAAACAAGCAACCTTGCACGCAGTTTGAGTGTTTAAAAATATCACTGTTAGGAATTGCCCCTGCTTCTAGGGATCTGAACTTTCTTTGTTTGTGTCTGAACTTTGTTCTGAAATATAAATGAATTCTGCTGAAGCAATGGTTTCTACGAGGGAAAGAAGAATTAAAAAGCAGTTTAAGTCTGCTCATCATTATATTGGAATAGTAATGTGAAGTGATGAAAAAAACTTGAAACTTTTTTAAAACTTCATTTTAAGTTATAAAATATTTTTTAAATGTAGACATGTACAACATACAACTTAGTGGTACAACCTAATTTTAGTAATTAAATTTGCTTGAGATATCTACCATAAAAGACTATTTTTTAGACTTTATAGAGAGCAAATTGTATTAAATTGGTGTTGACATACTATATTCCAGTGCATGCTTTTTATTATTATCACATCTGTGTGCATCTATAAAAAATACAATCATCCTAAATGCAAAAAAAAATCAGACTCTGTCACACATGCCTATAATGCCATCAATTTGTGAGGCTGAAGCAGGGGATCTCAACTTTGAGCAATTTAGCAACACCCTGTTTCAGAAAATACAAGGGGCTGGAGATGAAGCCCGGTAGTAGAATGACCCTGTTTTCAATCCATAGTACCACCGTACACAATCACAAAATAGTGTCATGTTTAGACTCTGTGTATACTTTTAGTTAAATTTTAACATTATACTTCTGGGCTGTATCAGTGTGAATGAAAGTAATTTTTTATTCATTTTAGCTGTTACATTCTTTTGCATTAAAAAATTAGCAAAGGTTGTATATCTATGAGATTTTCCAATATGCCCTTAATTAAAATATAGAAGATATACTTTATTAATGTTTTTAATAAAATATCTTAATTTAACAAAATATTTACCACATCCCTTGAGTTCTTAGACTCTTAAGAAAGGACCAGTTGAATTAATTTTACATATAAAGTACTAGATTTGTTTTGCCATCTTTTAATGATATATCCTGGGATATGGTCTTTTCTCAATCTCTCTATCAAGGTTATTCTAGCCTCAGAAATAATTGGAGACATTTTCCTCCTTCCTGTTTTCTCCACACGAGGTTGAATAATATTATCAATTTTTAATGGCTTATTAAATGCACTGCAAAACCTGTATGCCTATTTTATTCCTTTGCTTTTGTTTTTATGAAGGAAAAGAAGATTGGAGGGAAATAAATGTTAAATTACTCATTCAAATTCTTTAATGGCCTCAGAATTTTGTACTGCTCTATGAGCGTAATTTATTTCTTACAGTCATGGAGGTTGTCAAGCCTAAGATCATGGAGCCTCCTCGGGCTGAGAGACTTCAGGCTGTATCATTCAATGGAGGGAGGTGGAGGGATAAGAGAGCGCAAGGGAGGATTGAACCCAGGTTACAACAAACCCTCCCTCAGGATAATGAACCCAACCCCACAATAACACCATTAATCCCTTCAGGAGCACAGGCATAAACTAGTCACCTCTTAGAGGACCCACCTCAAAGAAGTAAAAAGTTCCACACAAGAACTTTGGAATACACATTCAAATCATAGCGAGTAGTTATGCATTGTTTTAGATTTTTCTAAATATTCAGTCATTTTATGTCATTTATATCTATATATATAGTAATCCATGCATTTTTTTCAAACTTTTAATGTATTGGTATAATGGCATTAGAAATCATTTAAAATTATATTGCATTTCTTTTGATTAATGTTTTATTGTCTAATTGTAATTTTATGTATGTATGTATGTATGTGTATGTATGTATGTATGTATTTTGATATTTTCTTGGTCACTGTGCCCAGAACTGTGTCTAATTTATTAACATAAAGTAAATAAGTTTTTTAGTTTTTGTTGATGCTGTTTATTACTTTTTGTCTTATTTATTTCTGTTCCTGTCATCACTATTTCTTTCTACACCCTTTGAGTTTAATTCAATGTTATTGTTTCATTATATTTGAGTCAGATTCATAACTAATTAATTTTCACTCTTTGTTTTCTCTTGCATTTGTGACTTGACTTACAGTGGAGTTAGGTCTCAATAAACCCATGTGAAAATGGAAATATTGTAAGTTGAAAATGCATTTAATACACTTAGCCTACTAAATGTCATAGCTTAGCGACACGTTACACTGTAGAATATCATGGTTAACTGGAAGCTACAGCTCAGTACCAACACCCAGCACTGTGACCAAGTACCATATCCAAAATCTCTGGGGGGGTTGGGAAGGGATAAGAGGGAAATCCCCTAATGTACATAATATACATGCACAAACATATCAAAGTCAATCACTAAGCCAAACATGAGAAGGAGGGAGAGGGGAGGGAATGGAGTGGGAATTGGGGAAGGGCTAAATGAGTGATGTGTGTATGTGTGCCTTCACCATCTTATAACCCATTAAGATGTATGACTACAATACACAGATAAGAAAAGGAAGACCTTGTACTGGGAAAAGACTAGCATTCAAAATTTGAAACATAGTTTCTATTAAGTGCTTATTGCTTTTACAGAATTGTAAAATAAAAAATTCATAATTTAACCAGGGTTAGAGACCATTTTTATAAATTTAATAGTAAGAAGTATTTTAATTTCATCTCATATATATTTATATATGGTCTTTTTGCTCATACTCAGTTTTGCGTATAATTTCATTTATGAGTTATTTCTTAATCAAGACTTATTTGAGTTGTAGTTGATGTTACCATTTTGCTAGTGATTTATAATTTAAATATTGCATTTGAAAGACACAGTATGTGATGTGATTTCTTTAGTAGTTGTCAAGGTATCCTCTGTAGCTTTATTTTGGTAATTTGCTCTAAAAGTGTATTTTATACATGTGTTCTTTCAAAGAGTGAACATTTTTCTAATTATTGAATATATGGTTCGAAATATGCTCTTTACGTCTTTCTGCATTGTTCAAATCATCTCTATTTTCACTAATTAAGAAAGAGAGAAAATAGAGAGGAAAAGATGGGGAGTGAGAGAAGGAAGTGTGAAGGAGAGAAAAAACCTGATGAAGGAAACAGTTCAAAATGTGCTATGTTCATCCATGAAGTTATCAATTCCAATCTAAATAGTATGTATGGGGAGAGTGGTAGGAGTTGGGATCCAGAGGGAAACAGACCAAGTGCTGTGTGCATGCATGTTGCTATCACTCTGAACTTCATTATGATGCATAATTACAATGCACCAATAAAAGTTCATTTAATAAAGAAACATCTGGTTAGTGGACCTGTCAAAATATTATATAGTTTTATCCATTTTTGTTAAACTATAGCTGAGGCTATACTGACAGAGACACATAAATTTGGATTTTATTTAATCTTCTTAATAAGCTTACATCCCCTTTGCCCTGGTAATTCTTTTATTATTACTTGAAAAGTTTTATTATTTTTTAAGATCACTTCTTTACTATCAAACTTTTCCCCATGTCTTAAGTGAGTTTCTTGTTTTAAAAAAATTATCTAGATAAATTACTTTTAGATCCAGATTCTGTTTCTAACTGCAAATTACACAATTTAATCTGCCCACACTTATTCTAATTACTTTTATGCTTAGATTTATTTCTGTCAGCCTGCTCTTTCCATTTTCCATCAAGAAATCTAAAGGGTCTGAAATCTGACCCTTCTTTCAAATCTGGTATACTTTCGACTACTGACGGAAGACACAAGACTTCTTAGCCCACAGATTTCATCACCCCCAGCTGCAGCAGTTACCAGAGTAATTCTTAGAACCCAATTTCCACAGAGCACCACGAATAGGGCTAGGTAAGCTATAGAAGTTATTAGACTATAGTTAATTTCATTTGAAAAAATAGCAGCACACTTACTATGGGTTATGAGGTGTCCCTTAAAGTACCTGTCACAGAAAATCATTTAAGATGGTGTTCATCACATTCCATCTTGTCCTATAAGTCATTAATATTTCCCCTCATATGTCTTACTCTTTAGCTACCACATGAAAATGTAGCACATTTTTATCTTCAATAGAAAGTAAAACTTAAAAATATATTGTATAACATTTTCTTATGAAATTTCTTATAAAAAGGTTATAGCAATAAACATAATAGAGATTTACCAGTGCTGACTTTGGCCTCTCATGCAAATTGCTAAATTCTGAGGAGTCTTTGCTCTTCTGAGATAATTTCTCCTTAGTGGAAGGTTTATCTAAACCTATATTTGACAAGGAATCCTTGTTCTCAATTAATATGCAGGAATCGTCAGACTTTTGGTTACTTTCTAGACCTATATATTCCTCTTTTAAGTTTCTTTCAAAACAGCTGCTTTCCCCTATGTTTTTAATGTCAGCATAATAAACATCAGCATCCACAATGTTGTCAGAATCTGTATTTGAAGTTCCTGCTGTCTAAAACACATACTAGCAAAGGGTGAGCAAACAGATTTAAGTAAAAAAAAAAAACTCTTCATAAGCCAAAGTTCTGGGGTAAAAACTCTATAAACTTTATTTTATCAAAATTCCTTTTCTGAGGGTTCAGTGTTAAAATACTTTTACTAAGCAGGGTGTGGTAGCACATGCCTGTAATCTCAGCACTTGGGAGGCTGAGACAGTAGGATCTCCAGTTCAAGACCAGCCTCAACAATTTAGTGAGACCCTCAGCAACTTTATGAGACTTTATTCCAAAATAAAAAAAAAAATAGAGAGGGGTATTTAGCTTGGAGGTAAAATGCCTTTGAATTCAATCCCCAGGAAAAAAAAATAACAAAATACTTTTATTGTACTTATGGTTCGTGATTGGCAATAATAAACCACGTACGCAGCCAAATAGTAATGAGGTAGACAAATTGAAGGATGCAAGATGTTTTATTTTGCAAAAAAATTCTTGAAATTGATGCAACTTTTCATTTCAGTCTATGGTTCAATTCATGCTTTCTCACCTCTTCTCTCACTCAAATTTTACAATTGCGAAGATTTGTGAGAAGTAATGCAGATGAAACTTTTTTCCACCCTCTACCGCTTTTCTCTAGTGTGCCTAGCAATGAGAAGAGGCCAAAGAAACTACTGTACCAGAGGAAAGAGCAGCAGTAGTTAGGGGCACAGAAAACATGGAGCTGGCGCACCTGCTTCTAGAAGGCATCACCATGAGCAAGGTGTTAGTCACCCACCTCATTATGTCCACTTTGAGTAAATCACTTGGTTTAGATAATTGGTTTTAAACCTACTGCACAATGGACTCATCTGAACATGCTCTTTAACACAGTCAATCTATGGGCCTGACTTCAAACCAATTAAAACAGGCACTTGAAGAGACGACGCTCAGGCACGGCCTTTTTTTTTTTTTTTTCACCCACCAAACTCCTATAGTGTGCAGTAAGAGTAGTCAAGATCGGCTGAGGAATGAAAATTCTGTAAGAATTTTTGAACCAAGTTGTTCTCATTTTAAATAAAAGCATGTCTACTACTGTTTAAACAGAATATAACCTTCATCTAATTGTCCCTCATACTCTTTTCAAAATAGATATCTCTATAAATAAACTACATAAAAAAGTAGAGACTGACTAAAACAGTCATCAATGATGTAAATTCTGCTTTATATCCCAAAGGAATTGTTTATGATCAAATGTTTATGTAACTTGACAATTAGACAAAATATGTAGAACTTTCACCCTCAACTGCTGCAGGTCTTAATTACCACAAATATTGTGAATAATAATGTTAATTTTTTGTCAAATAAATACTTTTAATATAAATATAATAAAACTATAAAAGACCAGTACATACAATAAAACATCTACAATAATTAATTCACTTAAAATTATCTGAATATAGAAATTATCTGACATTTCAGAAGAAAAAGATGCCATTTATTCTGTCGAATTTTCTATAACAACTTTCAATAATATTTTGGCAAGATTGTAAAATCATACTACTGAGGTTTATGGTTGTGGAAATGTGAAAAATATCCTTTTTGTTAAAAGTTAAAAGTTTAGCTAATGTTTAAAATGCAAATCAAAAAGGTCTTTTAATAATGTTAAAAATGCAATATAGATATATTTAACTTAGTCTTTTCATTGCGAGCCCTATTGAGTTATAAAAGATACATCTTGATTCAACATTTAGTAATCAGTTATTCTAACCCATCCTATAGGCTTATAAAGAAAAATCAAGTGAAGATATCAAGAGATACAGAAAAAGCATTTAATAAAATTCAAAATCCATTCATGATAAAAACTTTCAGCAACCTAAAAATAGAAAGGAAATTTGATAAAGAACATCTCCAGATATTTACCACTAACATCATACTTAATAATAAGACTATAATACTTTTTCTTTTTTGTGGTACTGGGGATGGAACCCAGAGGCTTTCTACCTCTGGGCTACACTCCCAGACCAATTTTATATTTTATTTGGAAACAGGGTCTCACTAAGAGCCTAAGTAGCTGAGGCTGGCTTCAAACATATAGAATCCTCCTGTCTCAGCCTCCTGAGTGCTAGAGTTACAGGCCTGCACAACCACACCTAGTGAGAATATAATGCTTTTAAATTGAGTTCAGGAATAAGAAAATGATGTCCCATCCTTTCCACTCCATTTCAACATTTTACTGGACAAGACAAGAAAATGAAACAAAGGTATGCAAAATGGGAAGAATAGAATAAATCTGTTTTTGTCCCTAGATGACATAATTGTCCATGTAGAAAAATCTAGAAACATCATCAAAAACCATCACCAAAAATCATCTTGGAATAAACAATTATAGCAAGGTTGAAGGATATAAGGTTAAGTAAATCACATTCCTATAAACCAATAATAAATAAATAAATTTTGATATTAAAACTCAAGACTATTTGTATTAGCACCTCCCCAAAATACATAGGTATAAAACTAAATATATAGTCACAAGGTTTAATTAAGAAAATTATAAAGCTTGATGAAAGATATCAAATAACTAAATAAATGGAGAAATATTCCATGTTTATGGATAGGAAGACTAAATATTATATGAACAGGCAAACAACCCAGAACAGCCAACACAATGTTGAAAAAGAGAGGACTGACATCACCATACCTCAAGAATTACTTTAAACTACAATAACAATGAAGAATTAGTAAAAAAAAAAAAAAATAGATGCACAGATTAATGGAATAGAATAAAGAACCCAAAATAGATTCATTTAAATAAAATGAAATGATCTTTGAAAATAAAGCAAAGACAACACAATGGAGAGAAGATAATCTTTGCAACAAAAAACGGTAGAACTGGACATCCACATACAAAATAGACACAGACACAGAATTTACACCTTTCAAAACTTATTAATTCAAATGAGCCATAAACTTGAATGTAAAATGCAAAACATATGATAAAACCTAGATGATTTGGGGTATGGTAATTACTTTTAGGAGACAATACCAAAGAAATAATTAATAAAATGAACTACTGCATTAAAAGTAAAGATTTTAGTGGGCATGGTTGTGCATGCCTGTAAGCTCAGTACTTGCAGGGCTGAGACAAAAGGATCCTAGGTCCAAAGCCAGCCCCAGCAACTTAATGAGACTATCAGCAACTTATCAAGATCTATTTTAAAAAAAGTAAAATAGAGTTGAAGGTAAAATGTCCCTGGGTTCAATCTTCAGTATCACAAAATAAAAAAGAAAAGTAAAGAATTTGCCCTTTGAAAAATACAAGAGAATGAGAAGACAAAGGCTGAAAGAAGATATCGGGAAAAGCCATATTTGAGAAATAGTTTAGTATTACCCAACATATGCAAACATTTCTCAAAATTTAATAACAAAATCCAATTAAAATGGGAAAATATGAATAAATCTCAATAAAGAAGATATACAGGTTACAAGCATATTAAAAGATGGTCAATACCATATTTCATTAGAGAATTGTAAACAAATATAATAAGACATCAAGACATAGTAATTAGAAAAGCAAAAATAGAAAACACAAACACTGGTGAGGATGTCAAACAACAGGAATTCTTGTCCCTTGCTGGTGGAAATGTAAAATAGCATAGTCACTTTGGTTACACAGTTTGTATACTTTTTAAAAATGTCTTATTGGTACATTGTAGTCATACTTCTTAATGGGGTACAAGCTGGTAGAGCGTACATGCACACATCACTCATTTAGCCCTTCCCCAATTTCCACTCCATTCCCTCCCTCTCTCTCCTCCTCATGTTTGGCTGACTGTATTGACTTTAATATGTTCATGAATGTATGTCATGTACTTTGACAATATCATATAAAACTAAACATATTGTTCCATAACTATTCTCCTTGGTACTTTCCCAAAGGGGCTAAAAATTTTTGTCTAATGAGTTTGTACCCAACATGAGTGTTAACAGTAGTTTTTGTTTATAACTAAACAAAAAGCAACCAAGGAGTCTTCAATAGGTAAGTGGGCAAATAAACCACAGTTCTTTCATATGACGAATTATTCTGAACAAGAAATGAGCTTTTTGGTTTGTAACAGTGAAAGCAGGGGAACAATGTATTGATGGGGACAAATAGTCTATTGTAACTCTCTGTAATTTACGTTCAATTTTGTTATGAAACAAAGATGGATCTAAATGAAAAATATTTTAAAGAGTCTTTAAAGCAACATTTACTTCAGGATTTATGTTCACCATTTTCCCAAAGGCAACTGAAACACCATGCTTCTCACTCCTCTAAAATGTAGCTTCTGAACCAAATTTGGAGTCCTATAAAGTCCTGAGCTCCAGTCTAGGCACAGTTCATACTTACCCATAATAATTGAGAGGTTTAATAGTTGAAAATGGAAAGACCAGTATGACTGACATAAATCTATCTGTTTCTACTTTATGCTGCCCAATCAGAAAGTGATTATCAATTTATAGTTAGTTATGTTAAATAATGCCCCTGGTATATCTCAAATTCTTCTACTGTTTTTTTTTAATTATAAGTAGATAATACATGATATTGGAAAATAAGCTTGAAATTATCTAGTTTCTTCATATTAGTTTAATAAAATTAGGTCTGAGAAAGCAAATGATGTGTTCAAGATGACAAAGGTAGAATAAAAACAAATTCTCATTTGCAGGTTATGGTATTTGCAATGATCCTTTAAATACTGATCTCACAACCTGACAGTGAAAACAGACATTTGAACACAGCAAATGTCCAATCTGTAGAACCCAAGGGAAATGCTAGTATCAACAACACAACCCTAGACACTGTGATGTTTTGTTTAGGTTTTACTTCTTATGTAAAACAATATCAAATAAAAATATTTGAAAAAATATTTAATGAAGGCACGGATGACAGAGTGCCAATCATATTTTGTCACAAAGTCTCATTTATATAATTTTAAAGTTCTAACAGTCCAGAACAATTTTAAATAGCTCCTTTTCATTGGCTTTTTATTTTTTTCGGATCTGGGGATGAAATCTAGGGCATTCTACCTCTGAGCTACAAACCACGTCCTATCTTTTTTTATTATTCTTTATTTTGAAACATTGTGGAGGGCCTCACTAATTAGCTAAGGTTGTCTGCAAACTCCCAAATGGTGGGATGACAAGCATGCGCCACCACGCCTGGCTTATTGGCTTCTTTTTCTTATGAATACAAACATGGTTGTCCATTGACTAAAAAAGACTATTTTGTGAGAAAATTATGTGTTTTCAATCAATTTTATTCTAAGTGTTAAATTATTTTCTGGTTTAAAAATCAACAAAGCTATAAGCAAAACTTTTAAAGATTGCATTATCTACTGGTTTCATTAGTTGCTGATATCATTAAAAATTAAGCAATAAGAAAAAAATACCTTTTAAGTCATCTTTACAATAGGTAGAGTTGTTTCTCAAACTATGATTTAAGAGATCTGGTTTTTCCTTGTTGAAAACATAATGTTGATAGATGTACTCTTCATATGGAAAACTATTTTGATAATCATCAAGTGTATAACTTTCATGTTTAAAGACACAAACAAAAATAGAGTTAAAATGATATTGTAAAATCTCATTTCATTAAAACAAGTAGAGTAAAATGTTAATGGAACAAGGTTACTTATGTAAATATAATATTCATTTTTAACCTTATTTTTATCATAATTTAAACTATAAATAACTAAATAGTATTATATAAAAGGAGTGGGTAACTGGACAAAATTCATTTTAATAATAAGACCGCAATTGAAAGTTTCTGTTCCAAAACATTTGGCAATAAATTTGATCTTTAACATTCTGTCTTTAAAATGAAGAATTATCTTTCAAGCTCACTGAAATGTGATGAATCAGGTTTTACTACTATATAATCATATTATTTTTGTTCATCAATGATCTATGAGTCAAAAGGAGCATGTGGTATTTAGGCTCTAATGTGTAATAACAAAATAACAATTACTATTTATAACTACAGTTATAATTTAACATTACTATGAATTGAATACTATATTTAATAATATTTGATATTTATATAAGCTCCACATGATTATCTCATATAATTAATGAATTACACTTAGCCAGAAGATCCTCTCCTGTTACTCATGAACCCAAGGAGAGATGTAAAGTTAAGGCAGTTCTATGGACACCTCCAAACCAAAGTTATAAAATTGCCAAACCACCGTATATAGGAATCAAAGCAAAGGCATATGGTAAGATATGAAAAGTAATCAAACTACAAAGTAGAAAGTCATTCATTTTTCTCAGGCATAGAAAAATAGATATTAAGCCTCTTATTGTCTGATCAGTCTTGTTAGACAATAATACAAACCCAGCACTATAGACAATTCCCTAACTGCTGAATGCTAATATTAGCAATGCTGTCCATAAATTTAAACATGGTTTCAGTAAAATTAACACTAATGTCACATTTTAATACTATGCATTTCTCATTTTAAAAGATAGATTTTTGTATGCTTGGTTTTTAATAAGCATCCAAAATGAATTAGGGAGGTCTTACCTCAGTTGACTATCAGCACTGGATAATTCAACTTTGTAAGGCACGACATTTTCTGATTCTTCAAGTTCCTCTTCATAAGTCTTATTAAATATATGTTGCATAATATTAGTATTTTCAATAAGTTCATTATATAGTAGCTAGTTAATTGTGGAATATATCTAGAGTACTCTGTCCCTACAAATGATGTAAGGAGCGATCTACTCCTATCTCAGAACACATGAGTACTAGGAGAACCAAGCAAACTGCACAGTTATTTAGAGAGGGCATTTGACGTGCCAGTCTTTCAACAATAACGACTTACATCTTATCATGTAACTACCACTGCCACGTATATCAGTGACAAAAAGGCTTCCAATTCTCTGGCATGTCATAAGTTTATTCCATGCATCAGCATTTTAATGAATAGCATATGTGTGCATGTGCTCTATGTGTGTGTGTGTGTGTGTGTGTGTGTGTTATGTGTATGTGTTTGTGTGTGTTCAATAGCTCATATTTATCCAGAGGAGAAGTAAAAAGGTTAGGCAAGAAAAACAGGCAGCAGCTATCAACCTAGCAAATGAGATTATCACTTTAAATGATTCAAGTGTTTTCACTTGAATCATTTTTTGTGATAACCATGGTAAGAGAAAATCAAGAACAAGGGGTACAGTCAGCTGGTGCTTAAGGAGCAGGACAGAGATGCAGCAATGTCCTCACCCCCGAGTCCTCAGCCTGGAGCTGGAGTCCTGAAGGCTCTGACTCTGACTCTATTGCTGTCTTGTAAGAGTTTGTGCTGAAGCTAATCATCATGATAAGCCTCTTATATCTTAAATGCTATTTCTTGCTTTAAATAAAAAATAATTTTAAATGACATTCAAGAAATTGTATTTGCACATAAATTAAACATAGCCCATGTAAGAAAGCTGATCTTTTGTTGAGAAACCGCACAACAAAAAAACAACCTAACCAAACACCAGACTACATTCTGTAAATTAACATGGTGCCATGTTTTCTCACTTTCCATTCTGCATACTTCCAAAAAATGTTGACACTACTAATTTAAACTCACAAATTTACTATCCACATTCAAATTTATACTGTTACATTTTCTAGCATGTTTAAATTCAAACACTTGTGAACTTCCTCTTACACTGTGTAAGGTTGTGAAAGAAGTCTTGTTGACAATAACATACAGATGTATCTATACGCGATGGCTTTTCGGTTTGTTAAGGAGTTGGAACAGTCATTATCCACTTACATCATCCAGTTCTGTTATCTTCAGAGATGGTTCAGGTCTCTCTATGCTTAATTCTTCTCCTGGTAGAAAAGGTGTTGGTTGCTGTACTTTGATCTCTTCACCTAGAAAATAAGGTTAGAAAATAATGTAATTGCCGTGTGTGGTGGCGCACCCTTGTAATCCCCGCGCTTGGGAGGTGGAGACAGGAGGATCACGCAGGTTCAAAGCCAGCCTCACTGGCTTAAGAGACCCTGTTTCCAAATTTAAAAAATATATATAAAATATATAAAATAGGTCTGGGAGTGTAGCCCTAAGGTAGAAGGCCTTCCAGGAACCCCAGTGCCACCAAAAAAAAAAAAAAAGAAAGAAAGAAAAAGAAAATACTGTAATCAAAGAATGCATCTTATCTAATCATTTCTTTTCTTGAAATAATATTGCTAAGAACAAAAATGTCTTCCCCTATGCCTCCATACAAGGACATAAGTGCTGTAAATTTTCCCAACTTAAGTGAAATACAGATTTGCCTGGCCTTCAATTTTTAAATAAAACTTTTTAATTAAGGCAAAGTAAGTCTAAAGTGGGAAAAGGGCTGTGTGCACAATTTTGACTTGGAAATAAAGGATTTCCTATTCTAGTTGAGAATGAGATCTTAAAGAATACCAAAATCAATGCTCATTCACACACACACACACACACACACACACACACACACACACATATATATACTTATTTACATATATTTATTTATTATTTCTATCATTCATAATAATAACTTTAATCAAGTCTGGACTGACCCTCGCTCTTTTCATCACCGCCATTCTGAGAACACTGGGCCTCGCTTGTGGCTTCACATGCATGTCCAGATGTATCCAGTTGCGTGGTAACAAGTTGCTCCTGTGGAGTTCTATAAAACAAACATGTTGCACTGAAAAGATTGAAATAATAGCTTAAAACTTCCCCATATAAGATGTCATGGCCTTATCAAGGAGTATACAACTTTAATGTTGAAACTATAACTGTACCTTTAATTCACAGAAGAAATTATGATTGTATATCAAAATCTTAATGTATTTTAAAAACTTTGAAAACCAACAGGGCATCACAGAGAATTTTTAAATTGTATATCCCACTGTTTTTGTTTAAGATGAAAATTAAAGTTAGGATAGAAGGCAGTATTCTCTCAAAAGCCACATGAAATCCATGAACATATCATGCTGTTTAAAAACAAATTTACAACTATGTGTCTTATCTCACAACCTTGGCATTATGTTTATTAGTTATATGGGAACCTGAGGGCATTTGTCTAAACTTCCATCACACCAGTGGGGTGATAACATAGGCTCCCATAAAGGGAATATGAAGAGTTCTGGCTGTGGCCTCTATTACCTAATTAACAACAGAGATTGATGCAGCCCATTTCAAATAGATGGCAATGGAGCCCAGGAATTTTTAAAGGCCACAACTGTATATTTGTTTATGGAGGATATGCTCAGATTATTAAGGAGAGATATCAGTTTTAGCCAAGAATATAATTAGCTGGACACCCCATGCAGGCCAGGCAAGTTCATGTGGACCCTGAATGACAAAGCCACCTTAATGACATTTATATTAATGCCAATGCAAAATCTAGACTACGCCAAGCTCTGTTCTAATTAATTTTGGTATATTAAATTTTAACCAGTACTATGAATAAATAAGCACCATTATTATCTTAATGTTACAGATAATGAAACTGAGATATAAAAAGATAAATCCACTTGTTCACTGAGAGTGAATGCAGAAGATAAACTTGAATCCAAGCAGTCTTCATCCTCACACCTATGTTCTTACTTTCAATGCTTCTTTTTTAACTTTCAGGGATACTAAAATTTTGACAGTCCTCTGGTAACTTACAATCTATGTACATTTCCTAACATATGTAATGTATATATGTATGTATGTATACACATATACATATATATCAGATGAATACAAAATATTTCCATATTACTCAGCTTTGTGTCTTAGGTAACTTAATGAGAGTAACATCTCTGACATTCATAATTTAATTATATGATAGACAAAAAGTTCTAGAGTAAAATGTCAAAAACCAAGTCTCATACCCACTCCAAAATACTCTGTGGTTTAGATCAATCTGGAGTTGGGTCCAGGAATCTGGATAGATCTGCCCCAAGTATTTCTGATGATCAGCTAGAATTAAGACTGTACTGACTTTTGTAAAACAAACTCTTTGGGATATCAAGTCTCAAAAAGACTCAAATACAATAATATTCGGAGACTTCAACACACCACTCATGCCACTAGGTCAATTTTCAAGACAAAAGTTGTGTTAAAAAAAAAAGTTCAGACCTAAAGAGTACTATAAATCAAATGGATCTAATAGGCATACACAGAATATTTCAACCAGAAAAGCTAAATACACATTCTTTTCAGCTGCCCCTGGATTCTTCTCCAAAACAGACCACATCCTGGGCCACAGAGTAAGCTGCAGCAAATTCAAAAGATGTAATATATTTGCCTGCATCTTTTTAGATCACAATGGAATAAAACTAGAAATCAACAGCAGGAAGACCAAAATAAATTACATAAATACATGAAGACTGGATGATACAAACTTGAATGAGAAATTGATTGGAACAGAAATAAGGGGGAAAAAATATTGGAACTAAGCAAAAATAGAGACATGACATACCAAAATCAATGAGATACTTTGAAAATGGAAATCAGAGGATTTTTTATGAGTGCCCAGGTTTATAAAAAACAGAAAGTCAACAAATAAACAAGCTAATGACACACCTCAAAAACCTAGAAAAACAAAAACAGTCTAATCTCAATGCCAGCAGAAGGCAGAAAATAATTAAATTTATGGAAGAAATAAACAAAATAGAGAATAGACAACAAATGGTGCTGAGAAAAATGGCTATCCATTTGTAGAAAAATAAAAATAAATCCTTACCTCTCACTCTGCCCATGAATCAACTCAAGATAGATCAAAGACCTGAAATTTTAGAGGAGGGAATAGGTTCAAGACTCTAACATATAGCCACAAGTAGAAACTTTCTCCAAAAAAATCTCCAGAGCTCAGGAAATTAAAGCAAGAATTAATAAGTGGGATGGCATCACTAAAAAAGTTTCTGCTCATCAAAGGAAAGCATCAAGAGTTTAAAAAGAAAGCCTACAGAATTGGAGATCTTTACCAGGTATTCCTCTGACAGAGGACTAATATTTGGAATATACAAAACACTTAAAAGACTATACTAGAAAGACAAATAGCCCAGTCAAAAAATGGGCAACTGAATTTAATAGACACTTCACAAGAGAAGAGATACAAATGACTAATAAATACATGAAAAAATGTTGAACATCATTAGCAATCGAGAAACAAATCAAAACTACACTGAGATTCTATCTAACACCAATCAGAATGACAATCATAAAGAAATCAGATAACAGTAAATGTTGGCGAGGATGTGGGGAAATAGGAACTCTTCTACACTGTTGGTGGTATTGCAAGCTACTTCAGCCACTATGGAGGTCTGTGTGGAGAGTCCTTAGAAAACAGAAAATGGCTCCACCATATGATCCAAGTGTAGCACTACTGGGTATCTTTCCAAGGTTGTTGAAATCAAATCCCTACAGTAATATATGCATTCCCATGTTCTTAACAGCACAGTTCACAAGAGCCAAATTATGGAACCAGCACAGGTGTCCATCAACAGATGAATGGATTATAAAATTCTATTCATGCACATGATGTAATTCTACTCAGCAATAAAGAACAACAAAATTATGTCATTTGCAATAAAAATGGAAGGATCTAAAGAACATTATGTTAAGTAAGATTAGCCAATCACATAGAGTAAGGGTCATATGTGTTCTCTAATATGTGCAGGATAGGGAGTAATTGGGATACAAGAAGGACTCCAGACAAGGGAGGAGAAACCTCAGTGGAGCCATGGAGGAGATCTAAAAAGAATTTCATTAATGGAAATAATACCACTCACTATGTGAATACATCTGAATATACCAATGTCAATCTGGGTACTCTGTATTGGGATGGAGGGAAATGGGGAGACAGGGGGAGCAACCATGTACTGTGTACACGTATGTCATTGTTAACATGATTTACATTAGGACGTAAGACTATAATATACCAATAAAAGCACAAAAATAATTGTATGCAATGAAAAGAGGAGGAAATGGGAATATCAACTAATTGCTAATATCTGCCTGTAAAATATTCTCCACTCAAAGCTTCTGCACACTCTCATGAAACTTCTAGATTTAAAAATCACTGGGTGCAGCCGGGCATGGTGGCGCATGTTTGTAATCCCAGAACTTGGGAGGCTGAGGCTGGATGCTCAAACAGATTCAAAGCCAGCCTTAACTATTTAGTGAGGCTCTCAGAAACCCTGTTTCCAAAGAAAGTATATAATAGGTCTGGGAATATAGCCTGGAGGTAGAAAAGCCCCTGAATTCCACCCCTAGTATCACAAAAAAAAAAAAAGCACTGGGTGCAAGCAATTAAGATCTATAAACACATTTTAAGGCTGAATAATGTGTGTGTGTGTGTGTGTGTGTGTGTGTGTGTGTGTGTGTGTATTTTCAGCATCCATTCATCCATTGGTGGACCCCTGGGGTACTGCTAAGGACACTATGCTGAGTTAGGTAAGCCAGACACAGACAGACAAATACTGCATGCTTTCATTTATATGCTGTTAAAAGAAAACCTGAGGCCAGTTAGCTTAACAAAATTAAAATGAGAAAAAATATTCTATAACTAAAAAGTATTATAAAGATGTTTCAGAAGGCACCCCACTACATGTACAGGATAAGTTTATAGCCATAGAAAAGGAAGAGACATAAAGAAAGAACCTTATTGGCTACAGTTAGCATTTTTATATGGTAATATTTTGCAGTTTTCAGCCTCTAACTGACCAGAGATTCAGCTGCTGTGACTGGCCGAGCCTTAGACATTTGTTTATAATAGTGCACTCTTAGGTTACAGCTGGCTTATGCATCAGGTTAGGGTACAGTGCCATATGTACAGAGGCTGGTTTGAACCAAATTTATCTTAGTTCAGCCATGGGTAATCTGAAAACATCCAATCATAAAAGCAGAGAGGGGAATGTTGTTGTGAGGGACTGACATTTGGGAGAATTGGAGAGATACCAATCAAAAGTCACTAAATTTGGGTTACACAGATTGTAGCCCAATTATTGTTTTTAGCCAATGACTTTTATTGGTGCATTGTAATTTTACATGGCAATGAGTGTCATAGTGACACATTCATATATACAGATAGCATTATTCGCTCTGTTTCCATAAGGGGAATATTGGGAAAGATGAGTAGGTTCTGATAATCAAAGTAGATCATAATGATTACAGTTGAAACTTGACCTTAGGTGTTCTCACCATGTTAGGTGACAAAATCCTAATTCATTTGTTTGTTGCAATCATAGCACAATGCATGTACAATTATCACATTGTGTACTTAGAGATTTACAATTTTTACTTGCTAATTATAACTTGCTAAAACCAGAAATAAGGTTATCTATCAACACTGAATGTATTTTTGCAAGTAAAATACAAAACTAAAAATGCTATGATCCAAATAAAAAAAGAAATGTAAAAATGCAATCTATCAACTATTTCTAAGGTTAATAAATGAAAACCATGACTTTAGGTAAAAGTAACATTGAAACCATTACATTGGCTCTAATAATGGGAAAGTTTTCTGAACTCAGCATGAGAAATGCTCTGTAACCTTGTAAATTGCACACAGATTGCTTTATTATGACATCTAAAATTAAAACATTAAGCATTCACTCAAAAACTTATTGGCAGGGTGATCTGCACTGTAGTCCCAGATAATCAGGAGACTGAAGCAGGAGGACTTCTTAAGCCCAAGATTTGAGACCAGCCTGGGCAACATAGTAAGTCCTGGCTCAAAATCAATCAAAAAATAATCCAAATCCAATGATCAATTATATGAATAACTAGAGGGAATAGATGCACTAAATGTTAGGATCTTCTAAGAAAAATGGCCAATATTCAACATTTTGGGTAGCTCACAACTTGATATGCCCATGATAAAAGCATCCTCAGCACACAAAAATGATATTAATTTTAATAACTAAAATGTACAATAATGGTATGATATTTATGCATTAATTGTTTATATACAATATTTGTATTATAAACTCAGTAGGTTCCAACATTAAAGCAGTCAACAAAAAAGACAGATGACTTTAGAATTACTTTTACATACTAATTGCTAAACTAGAAAGAGGTAATTGACAGTTATCTGCTACTGAGTTTTCACACCTTAAGAGCTGTTGTGGATCTCAAACTTTAAAACATATATAGGCAACCTGAATATTAGTTACACAGGAATACTATAATAGTAAATACATAAACAAAATCCTGCCAAAAAACCACAATGAGATACACCTGCCTATCTATTAAAATGAAAACCAAGAGAAAATGATAGAAAATACTAGGTGTTGGAAAAGACTGGAAGCAACTAAAATTCTCAAATATTAGTTGGAAAAATGCAGATGGTACAGTCCCTTTAGAAAACATTGGTAATTTTATACAAAGATATATGCATACTTACTATATACCTTGGTCATGCCAGTCACAGGGATGTATGCAGATATTTGAAAACATATAAAAAACAAAAATCTACATGAAAATATTTTAAAATATAGTCATATTTCCCCAAAATCAGAAAAACCAAGTTTCTCATCATTAGTAAAATAAACTTAAAGCAAGCAAAGGAAAATTCAAAATAAATTCTGCATTGCTGGCTTGGAGCCAGAGCTGTATGTGAACTCATATTACCTTAACAGATATTCCAATAGATAGGTACAGAGATAAATTTTGATATGTATGCACAGTATGTGAGGTTGTCCTACCTCTGACAAGGTCTTCCTCTGAGAAGGCATCTGTGATGCCTGAGTAGGATGAGCACAAGTAGATGCCAGATCTTGGTTTCTGAACACCATTTTTTCTTTTTTGAATTTTTAATTTTTTTCTGAACACCATTTTTTCAATAAAAGGAATAGGATTTGTTTGGGAAATTATTCCTGGGGTAGGACAGGGTGCCTAAGAGACACTTATAGCAAACTAACCAAAAACAAGCAAAAATTATAAAATCATTAAAAAAAACAGAAGTCAACATGAGAGCCCTTTATGTCCAAAGCAGGATGAATTTGTTTCATAATATAATAATAGCATTAAGGTCTTAACCCCAAAACAAATATCCATAAATCCACTTAATGAAATGAATAAATAATGAGAGAAAGAACACTCTCTTGGAATAACCAATTAATAAACATAGAAGAAATGAAGAAAACATTTATTTATTTATTTATTTATTTATTTATGTATCTATGTATGTATTGGTGGTACTAGGGGTGGAACCCAGAGGCTTTCTACCTCCGGGCTATACTCCCAGACCTATTTTATATTTTATCCGGCTATCCTCCTGTCTCCGGGTTATCCTCCTGTCTCAGCCTCCCAAGCGCAGGGATTACAAGCGTGTGCCACCACGCCCGGCAAGAAAAAATTTAAAAAATCACAAGAGCAAGAGCGTGGTAACTGCTGCAGGCAAAATCCACTCAAAACTGCTAAACTCAAGGGGCAAAACTTCAGGGGGAAACACGGTATTTACATCATCTCAAAGTGTCCCCTTTACAGTATTTATGAACTATAAAGGAAAGGGGAGGTTTTACAGTGGAGTCGTCCATGAGCAGCACTGGAACCGTGGGATGAGTTCAGCCTCACTGACGTCATGAGCCCATAGCTTCATAACTAAGGGCACAGCCTCTCTCTGGTTTTCTTCCTCACAGCATAGACCCCAGTTGAGTACATTCCATCAAACACATGCAAGCACTTTTCAAAATGCCAGATCATGAAAGACAGGGGAAATAAGGAAAGACTGGATAACTGTGATATAAAACAGGGGACTTCTCAGAGGAAGAGACAAGACAAAACATAATTTGAGACAGTAGGTTATATCCTCAAGCAAGACCAATTAAAAAAACTAATAAAATCCAAAAAAAGCCATCATTTGGTCAATAGTACTGTACCAGTGTTGACTTACTGGTTTTAATACATGCAATATGGATGTGAAAGACATTACAACCATTAGGGAAAGCTGAAGGAATAATATCTAAGAACACTTTGTGCTATTTTACAATTCTTCCATATGTCTTATTTCAAAGTAAAATATTTAAAAGAAAAAAATGCAACACCAGAAACAGAGTTGTACAAATACAGTGTCATGAACCTTAAAGTAGGACTGACTTTAAAAGTCTGAAAGAAGCCACTGAGAAGAGAAATCATATTTTTTCTGTATGGACAGAAAGGGTGGTATTAGTACCAAGAAATTCGCTGGAGACAAACTATAGCACACTAAGAGATATAACAATGAGTGTTCCACATTCTCAGGGCCCACCTTCAGACCTACTAAAGAAAAAAATGGTATTTCCTCACTATCTCTAGGAACTTTGTAGGCAAATAAAGTTTGGACAGCTCTGCTTCAGGGAAACTTACCTTAGGACCTTTAAATATAAGTCCAAAATCTTATATATTAATATTTGGGCATTATTTGACAGTAACATTTCAAATGACTACAACATGAGGCCATTCACAATTTCGAGTTAATATTTTAATTGTTAAATAATTAATAAAATGGCATATCTAGTGATAATATTGAATAAAGCAAATCTTAATACTACTAATGAAAGGAAAATTAAAGGTCCATTTATAGTAAATTCTTTTTCTTTCTTTGTTTCTTTTTTTTTTTAACCCAAAGGCATTCTACCTCCAAAGTACATCTTAGCCATATTTTATTTTTTTTCATTTGAATGCAAGTTCTCACTATGTTGCTCAGAGCTGAAGTTGACTTCAACCTGTGATTCCCTTGTATCAGCCTCCCAAGTACTGTGATTAAAGACATGCACCAGCACACTTTAAAATTAATAGCAGGTTCTGAAAAGTATATCCTCAGACATTTTTGATAAGGTATAAAACCTAGCAACGATATCTTTGTAATCTTATATTGATCACACTATTTTTCTAATATTACTAAATTCTATATTATCAAATACCATTTGTGCCTTATTTTTCCATTCTCATTTCCATTTCTCAAGGCAAATTCTAAATTAGCGATGATATCATATTGTAATAGTAGAAGCATCATTGGGATTTAATATTATTTTTTAATTATTTGCAGAAATATAAAAATACATGTAAAAGTTCTATGTAAAGGCATGCAACATAAGCAAGAAACAGAAGTAGCTTTTGTATTTCCTAATAATAATAGCAAACATTTGGAAATACCTCTTGTATTTTTTAAGCCATAACTTTTCCATATACGATAGACTGTCTTCTTTAAATTCAATATTAATTGGTTCTCTCCAAATTTTCAGATTAGTTTGTACTTCACATTCTTCCAATGAGTCTACAAAAATAATTAAAATGTACATAATTAATGTAACCAAATCTATAAATTACCATCTCTTCTCTAAGGACATAGAATTCATTATTTTGAGGCACATATGTTTTTATATTTATCTATATAGTCAGTAGGTTAAGGATGTGAAAGTGTTAAATACTGATGTTTCATAAATAATGATCATATAGACAGTTTTCTTCAAAAAATCCCTTGAAATGAAAGGATCTTATGATCACAAGATCTTTAAAGCCTAATTGTTTTAAATGAGAAAGATAAATGCAGATCGATCATGGATTCTATATACATACACACACCAAAGGAATGTATTATAGACACTGTCAATGATATTTACATATTATAAGAAACAGGAAATAAATAATTCAGATCGACACCTGCAGGAGATGACTGTCCTCATGAATTTATTCCTAAACAGTCATTGACTTCCAGATGCTTTAGTCACTTCTGAAGTTCGACTACACTAAGTCGCTATTCAGAGTTATTAAACGGGTAAAGGGCACATGTTTAATGAATAAATAAAACGAAACCAAATTGAGTTTTCTGGGCATGAAAACAGTGTAAATTTAGGATTCCCAGTCTCTCCATGCTCCCAGCTATCACCCCTCTCCCCAAGCTGAACTGTCATAGGGGGTGGGAAGGGAAGAGAAGCAGCCACATGGGAAAAATAGATTTATATAACTTTAATGTCAATCCCAACCTCATACTAAAGATTTGATTAGTTTCCAGGAACAGCCAAACATCAGCAATAGAAATAAAGCAAAGAATGGAATTACCCAAATTCTGTTCTTCCCAAAGAGTACTGACAGCAGTGTGGGAGAAGGAAATGAAAGTTATGAAAACATCACCCAGAACCTGTCAAACATAAAGAGCAAGAATGCAGAATGCGAGCAAGTCACAGAAAAGAGATGTCTCGCTGCTCATCCCCCTTTCTGAAGTAAAACAAAAGATTTTTTTGGAGGAAATGCTGAAAAAAAGGAAGGAGAGGAAGGGATAGAAAAAAGAGAAGGAAATCATGTTTTGTTTTGTTTTGTTTCTGCTTTCTTAGTCACAGAAATAAGCCAGAGAAAGAATTAAAGAGTTAAAGTACCTGGTCTGTCTCTACACAGACATTTCTATATTTAAAAACTTGTGTTAAGGTAATTATGCAAGTGTACAAATAACTAAGTTGACCATCATAATTCATTTTCTAATACTGAGAATAAGAAACAAAATACCCATCAACATTGGATTCAATCCTGGCACATAGAGAATACTATGCAACAGTTTCAAATGATGACATATATCTGTATTTACAAAGGAAGAACTCCACAATAGAATCACAGAGAAAATGCAAACTAATAGCATATGCATTGTTACCCCATTTGTGTGTATGTGTGTGTACAACTATATGTATTGAAAAATCTTTAAATGATAGATGTTTAAGTTAATTTTATTTTCTTCATAGTAATTTTTATTCTAACCAAGTCTTTAAAAATAACTATTATTTTTTTATTATGCAGTTATTTTCATTCTGAAAACCAAATTTTATAAATGGTTTTGGACTTCTCATTGAGGGATTTCTCACCTCAAGTATTACTTAAAAATACTATATATTTTAAAGTAGACAATTAAAATATATTTCTGTTAAAGACTTAACCTCTTTCAAAGAAAAATAGTAAAAATACATCAAAACATGAAGTAACAAATATAAATCACATAAAATGACATGGTAAGTGAGAATTGGGATACATGTTACTAAAAGAAAACATACAAATAAAGTCTTAAAATAGTAAGAGATATATTATGAGAAAATGTGAAAAATATTTGAAGGAGAGAACATTATTTTGTTAAGTATATTATAATTGAGAAGATGGTATGTGATACTTTGGCATTAGGAATCACACTATGGAATAAAGGAGAAATAATCAGAATTTCTTTACTGGGAAAAAGTAGTAGTAAAGTTGAATGCCTATGACAAAAAGATATAGGAATGAACTTATCTAACATTTTATATTCAATAAAAAGCAACTATAAGATACCACAAAAATCTGATTGATAGTGTTAGTAAATTGAATACTTTAAAAGTATGATTTTCTTCAGAAGATATGGAAAAACAAAGCAAATATACTATACACTATTGCCACTTTGATCTTCAATGTCTAGAATACAAGAGTGAAAATCATTAAGAAAAATAAAATGAAGGCCTCACAATCAATCTCACTAACAGGTGCAGAGCAGGGCGGGATGCAGAGGAAAGCACACCAAGTGCTGTGTGTGTCACTTTGAACCTCACTATGACGTCTAATTACAATGAACCTATAAAGTACTTTAAAAATAGAATTTAAAAGTTTAAAATCAAGAAAAAAGAAAAAAATTTAAAATAGAAATAATTCTTAAAAGAATGAAAAAAAAACCAACATAAATCAATTCTCCCCTTAAAGTTCTCAGTGGTTCTTAAAATCATATTTTTCAATATCTATATAAACCATCTTTACTTCTGTCTTACATAGTTTCTTCCATTTTATGTCTTACAATTACGGCTCTAAAATGGAACGGTTGTCTTGACAACAATTTTCTGCAAGGAGAGGAAAAGCTAAAAAGATCCAGTATCCATTCATTGGAAAGCCTGAGTTTACACAAAAAACAGTGCAAATACCTCCAATACCCAACTCCAGGTCTATGAATAGTAAGACACACACCAATGGCCATACAGTAAAGACACCCTGAGGAGTTATAGCTAACTGCTCTGCCTACGGTTTTTATTTTTATTTTTTTGCTTTTTAATAAACTTTATTTTATGATACAGTATTATAATTATATATTCAGACATGCACTTGTAAGAAATAATACAAAAAGTCCCCATGTGCTTTTACTCAGTGTCCCTAAATAGAACATCTTGCAGAACTATAGTAGAATATCCTAACCAGGATTTCAATATTAACAGTCAAGATAGTGAACATTGCCATCACCATAAGGGTTCTTCGTGATATTCTCTTACAGCCTCACCTATTTCCCTCCTACCTTTTCCCCCACGTACACTCTATATAACCCCTGGCAACCATTACACGGTTCTCTATTTCTATGAAAAGAGCCTGATATCAAAATATATACTGTATTAATTTTTTTTATTGGTGCATCCTAGTCATACATTTTAATGGGATAAAAAACTTGTGGAGACATACATGCACAAATAATCCAATTAGCCAATACCTAATCCCCACCCCTTTCCTCCCCATCCCTCTTTCCCATGCTTGGCTTAGTAACTGATATGTGCCTACGGTTTTTTAATGTGGCATTTATATTGACAGAGAACGACAATGGAGTGACCTTACTTTCTAGCATGCATGTTATACAGCCATACCTGGTTTTGCTGCTTGCAGCTGCTGTTTCTCCTTGTCTTTGTAGTGTCCAGTTCTCCACTGACTTAATGCCTCCTGAAAGGACTGGGCAGAAGCTTCTTCATCAAATGACCCTTCACACAAGAGCCAGCCGCCTGGATTTGCACATTCAGTTCCTTTTGCTGTCATTTCTACCTAAACCAATTACAATGTCTATAAGTAGGTTTGTTATGTTTCCTGTATCTTAAAACCCAGTTATTATGGATCAGACATGTTTTACTTGGAATAGAAGGATTATAAATTGTACTTATTTGCATGCATTATGTTTTAAATTCTTTTGGCAATTATAAATGTTCTCTTCAAAAATCATCAAAATAAAAGCCTAGCAATTCGATGGCTTCTCCTTATGCTACCAGCTGCTCTTCTCCCTGTACCAGAACCACAGCTCTGCATCTGCTCCTTCCACCTCTCCAATCCCCTGCTCTCTGCAAGTTCCCCACATCAGAGACCAGGGTGTTTTTGCTTGTTTTGTCATGTTTTGTTTTGTTTTGTTAGGTATATATCTGATTGTGTCACTTCTCTGCCCAAAATAGTCTATGAATTCTCTATGAAACTCCAAGCTTCCAGCGAGACCCAAAGGGCCCTGCCTGGCCTTGTATTTCCCTGCTTGGACTTTACCCCTCCTGATCTTCTCTGCAGCCCCCTTGCTCCAGCTAAGCTCACATTCTAGCAGGTCTGACTCCTGCAACCATCTTCTCCACATCTCACACAGCCTCTCCCTCGTTTCCTTCATTCTGCCCAGACACCACCTGCTCACAGAGCTCTTTGCTAATGATTTCAAAATAACTTCTCCTTTCCTTACTGTGTAATCCTTAACTGCTTTATTTCTGTCCTCATAACTTTTCTCTGTGTGAATTTTTTCTACATATTTATTTATTAGTGTTTCTCTCCATAGAATATAATCAGATTGGGAATTTTTGTGTCTTTTTTCCTCTGTACCTAGAGCAATGCCTGGCAAAATGAAGGTGCTAATTACAAGTGGAATCAGCTCCTCAATGCATGCAAAATAGTGCCTGTTTCTCAGCTTCATGTGGAAGGAAAAGACGAATTCAGCACAAAGCATGGACCTACTCAGAAAACACAGAAGAAAATGGAAGTAAGATTTTTCAGGTATCCAGTGACTCAGGGTGGGAAGTTTGCCAAATTAGGAAACTCAAGCAAAATAAAATCCGCATCAATGGCTGAATTATCAACTGTGAATTACCTATACTGATCAAGTTGCTAAATCTCTATTATAGACACAAGAGTAGAAATGTATGCATTCAACCCTTAATTGAAAAATAAATAGACCAATAGTTAAGAGCACAATCAAAAGTATAGAGTTAAAAAGTATAGAGTTAAAAAAACCTAAATACAAGCAAAATTTCTCTGAGAATCCATCAGACACTAGATCCTATGCTACCAAAACATAAGATAGTTAAGTCCATAACAGAAAATAGGAACTAGGATCAGGAATAACTCAGAGGAAGTGATGTTTGAACAGGTTTTGAAAGATAAAACAAGAATTCCATTAGCAAAAGGAGGCAAGGGCATTCTTCCAGAAGGAGAGGATGTGCATGCTAAGAAATGGAACCAAACAGCATTGTGGCATGGAACTGCAAATGGATTGTGCAGATATAATAAAAAATGGAGGATGAGAAAATATAAAGCATAGAACAATGAGCAGGATCATAAAGAACCTTGCCTGTTACACAGAGGAGCTTTGTCCTAAATGGACTGGAAATATAAAAACACTAAAAAATAAAAATCCACATGGTAGCATGAAGCAGAAAAATTGAGGAATAGTAAGGTTGGATGCAAAACAAAAGTCAAGTACTAGAGTGATTTAGGCAATTGGCCAACATTACAAATAGGTGGGAATCTTTTATTAATTTTTACTTTTTGGTACTAAGGATTAAACCCAGTACGTACCACTGAGCTACACCCCAGGTCTTTTTATTTTTTACTTTGAAGCAGGATTTCACTACTTTGGTTAGGCTGACCTCAAACCTGTCATCCTCCTGTACTACCACAAACTTTACCTAGAAATTTCAGGATTTCATAATAGTGTGATATATACATATATATGTATATCACATATAAATCATATATTATAAATAATAAATATCACAATATGCTATTATATATATAAAGCATAAATATAAAAATTGTGATTTATGTTTTACATTGTACAGGGAAAAGCATAAATGCTTATCAATGCAAGATAGTTTATTTTTCCAGTAGTGGGGATGGAACCCAGGGGCATTCTACCTTTGAGCTACACCCCCTAGCCCTATTATTTTATTATTTATTTTGAAACAGAGTCTCACTGAGTTGCAAAGGACATCACTAAGTAGCTGAGGTTGTCTGCAAACCGCAATCCTCCTGTCTCAGCCTCCAGAATAGCTGGCATTACAAGTGTGTGCCACCACGCCCGGTCTAGAAGATAGATTTTAAAATACATTTCATGTTCAATAAATGGAACATTTTATAGCCACTAAATTGAAAGTGAAGGTTGTAGAATGTATATATATATATATATATATATATATATATATATATACAAAAATTATATTGTTGGGTGTAAAAACATTTTTGCAGAGCATTATGCAAAGTACATTAACATTTGTATAACAAAACATATACACATGAAACTAGAAATATTAACTCCACAAAAGGAGAGAGTAAAATGTACTTTCCATTATATAAATATTTTGTTCTTTTAGAAAATGCTAATTGCAGTATCTGGAATGGCTACAGAGGCAGCATAAATGACCAAGCATTCAAAGTGTTCCAGGGATCGAATGCATGGAACAGGGTAACTTATGGATTAAATCATGTCTCCTATCAAAAATGCATATGCTGAAGATCAGAGGCCCACAATGTGACTTCATTTGGAAATAGGCTTATAAAGTGGTAGTTACTTAAGGGAGGTTATAAAGGTGGGGCCTTAATCTAATAAAACTGGTATGCTTTAGAAAAAGGGGGGGGGACCACAGCAAATGTCTCTCCCTCTCTCCTCTTCTTATTCTCTCCCTCTTTCCTTTCTCCCTTTATCCTCTCTCTCTTTCTTTCTTCTCTCTCTCTCTCTCTCTCTCTCTCTCTCTCTCTCTCTCTCTCTTCCTTTCCCCTCCATCTTTCATTCCTTTTATGCACAAAGGACAGCCCAAATGAAGACACAGCAAGAAAGTGGCCCTGGGTAAGCCAGCAAGAAAAGTCCAACCCGAGTCTGCTGAGACCTTCGTGTGGGACTTCTAGGCTCCAGAACTGTGAAAAAGTAAATGTGTGGTTTAAACCACTCAGGTGGTGGTGTTTTCTTTGGCACTATGAGTAGACTAAAACAGTAGCTGATTTCATGTATAAGAAAGAACAGAAAAGACTGCAGAAAAATGATTGTTTTTGTTGGCTTGGAAAGTTAGATATGGTACCACTAACAAAAAATGTCTATAGATGTTGGAACAGAAAGGATGAGTTTAGTTTGATGACATTGTGCTTTAGGAGTAGGTGGGAGGTACTTAGAGTATCTCATAAGCAGTCTGTCAATGTGTTTATGTATGTATGCTGCAGTAATGAAGAGGGGATGGAAATTCAGTGGCTTGATGCAAATTGGTTACATATGCAGTGACCCCAGCCACTCTCCAGAACAGTGCCCTTTCAAGCAGCTAACTCAGGTATGTACGGTGTTCTCTCTGTTGTTGTAATACCTGGCTTCCACAGAGCTAGGTTGCTGTACATTGGTTCTTTAATATTTCAGCTTAGAATTGCCACACATCATTTCCACTCAGAGCTCCTGGTCTTGCCCAATCCTAGAGGGCCAGGAAATGTGAAGTAGCAAATAGCCTTCCAATGTTGTACATTCAGTACATCTTATTTATATGCAATGATTTAATATTTCCACTTCTTAAAAGAGAAAACAAAAGATAAAGTGGGATAAGTAATTTGCCCAATACTGCAAAGTGATAATAAAACCATCATCAGTATCTCAAACCTAGATTTCAGTCTCTAAAACATAAACTCTTTCATAAAGATCATCCCTTTCTGAGGATATACTGCTGATTTAAATCCACTTTTTGTAAAAAAAAAAAAAAGTCATGTGACAGAGAGCAGACTTTGGCAGGATACTGACTTTCTCAGGCATTGGAATTACTTAGGTGTGCCAATTAAAAAGCAGATTTTTGATCCCTAACCCAAATATAACGAACAAATCAGTAAATAAATAAATGTGGGTAGAAGATAAAGAAATGCACATCTTTATCAAGCTTGCCCGGTGCTTCTGGTGCTCACTATAGTTCTGTGCTCCTCAGCACAGGGGAGTACCAAGCCTGGCGGAGGATCTTCTCTTCCGTGCATGCTCTGGGTACAGGTACGTACTGAAGGTCTCCAGCAGTAATTCTTAATAAATAATGCTCACTGAGGAGCATTAAATAACTAAGAAGCTTTTAAAATCACAGATGTCTAGACCTCACCCACAAAGATAATGAACTCAGAGTGTTTCTTTAGTTGATTTTAACGTATACCTCTGAGTGAAGCCACAGAATTAATGGTTTATAAAGCTAATTCCAGAGGGTCTGTACATTATACATAATTACCTATGGAGGCATTTATTGTAAAGATTGTAAGCACCAAGGAGTCCACTTCACAGACTTCTAATAGGGCTATTTACCCTTCCTCTGCCTTTTGCATCTGTTAAGGATGGGTAATAATAATACAAAACATAAATGCTGATTGTGATTACTGCATTATAAGGCAAGTAAAGCATTCAGCACCACGCCGAGCATAAAGTGGCCAATAAATGTTAGCTGCTGACTCATCACTATTATTCTTTATAATATAAACTAGATAAAATGTCAGGCACCAAGGAGAAACCTTTAAAAACCACAGCCTCTGTGCATTGGTTCAATCAGGTAATTTGGAGTCAAAGGTGTGAGCTCAAATTTAAGTTTCACTACCAGTGATACAGTGGCAATTTACAACTGCTTGTTGACACTTTAATTAAAGACAAAAGAAAAAGATACATGTAAAATATTTAGGACAATGTCCAGTCCAAAATATAATAGTATTAGCATCATGAGCGGTAACTCATTCGGTGATTCTTTGCAAAGTACCCTTGGCAGAACTAGTAGAAAGCAAAACCTATGAAAATACCCCAATTTCCTTGGGAAATTCTTACATAGTTCCCCTGTTGGAAAATGGTCCCTTTAGCATACAGGATGTATTCTCTTAAGTTTTATGAATGTAAATCTGAAACTTAATAAGTTCAAAACAGATTTGGTCACCAGTTAACAAGATGTGACCAACCAAGTTATAGTTTCTAAACTGCAGGAAAGGATGACATCTACAAGAACAAAGATTCTTACAGAGATCAAAATTTGCAGTGTTTCTTGCTAAATAATCAATACAAAACTATTATAAAAATATAGACATGAGCTGATAAAAGCTTATTTAGCACATCTTGGCATCAGTAGTCTATCTGAATAACTGCAAGAATTTCATATGAATCTAGCTTTAAATAACTGTGAAATTGCTTGTCACCTAAAGAACTTGGCAAGATTTTGTATTTTCATCCACTCTGAAGTTCTGACGCATATAAAGTTGTTATATTGCAATGTGGTTTTTATCTTGATGTTTTCCCTAAACACATTCAATTCCTGACATGGCAGAAATGCTCAGAAGATCATATGGTCCAAAGATCATTCATCAAAAATATTAGTTTTCAATGGTCAAAATGATGCCTTGAAAATATTTTATAATAAAGATATATTTGATTAATAAAAAATCTATATTAAGCAACAATGTGATACAATAATCTCCAAAGCTTTACAGTCTTGTTACATTTCTGAATGACAGCCACCACCATCAGGTAAGACAGAAAATGTCTTATTACATTTTCCTCAGCTTACCTCAGAGCTGCTCCCTCGTAGAAGAGATTTGGGTTTATGCTGACTTTTCCTGGTCCCTTTTGCAAAATTATCTCCTCCTTTGGGCTCATCTGGATTAACTTTCTTTATAAATTGATGGGCAACATGCAATACACCAGATAGTATCTGTGATTTTGCCTATTGGAAAAGGAAAAAAATAATACTAAAGAGTCTAATATGTCAGCCGAAGTCATTTATAAATGTTAAATAAAAATTTCAACATTCTCTGACTCAGAAGATTCAATAAATTTGAATCAATGTTTAAAAAGTCAAACTGCCATTTTTATTAATCATTATAATGGTGACGGTTGCCATCTACTGAGGACACCAGTTTGGGCTCAGACTATTCTATGTATCTTTAAGGGGATACTTGATGAAGGAAACTTTAGGTAGTGTTATGTTCACAAAGGGAGTTATCATTACCAATTTTAACACTCTGTGGGTGGGGAGGGGGGTGACTGAACCCAGAGGGAAACACAGTGAGTGCTGCATACATGCATGTTCTTATCGCTCTGAGACTCATATGATGTATAATGATAACGCACCAATACAATGTTAAAGTACACAAGATGTACAGGATACATATCTGAAAAATTTTATAACATTATATCATGTATCTATTGGGCATTTGTCATGAAAAGCTGTTCTACATCATTAGTCATCAGGGAGATGCAAATCAAAACCACGCTGAGATTCCATCTAACCCCAATGAGAGTGGCAAACATAAAGAAATCAAATAACAAGAAATGCTGGAGAGGATGTGGGGAAAGAGGAACTCTTTTACACTGTTGGTGGGAGTGCAAACTAGTTCAGCCACTATGGAGGTCAGTGTGGAGATCCCTTAGAAAATTGGCAATAGATCCACCATTTGATCTGGCTCCACCACTCCTGGGTATTTGTCCAAAGGGGTTAAAATCAGAGAAATATAGTAACATATGCATAACCATGCTCATAGCAGCACAATTCATAATAGCCAAAATATGGAACCAACCTAGATCTCCATTAAGGGATGAATGGATTGCAAAATTATGGGAAATACACACAATGGAATTCTACTCAGCTATAAAGAAGAACAAAATCATGTCATTCACAAGAAGATGGAAAGTCCTAAAGAACATTATGTTAAGTGAGATCAGCCAAGCACAGAAAGAGAAGGGATATATGTTTTCTCTAATATGCCCAAAATAGGGACTATTAGGAATACCAGAGGGACTCCAGATAATGGAGGGGAAACCTCAGCAAAGCTGAAATGGAAGGGCAGGAGATGAAGAAAGTTGAGGTTGATTAATGGAGGAGCTACATTCGAATATGTGTAAAAGGATGAATATAGCATGGTTAACCTGGACACTCATTGTTGGGAGGGGGAAGGAGAAGTGGGGGCGTGGGAGAGGACACCAAGCTCAGTCTGAATGTATGAATATATGGCATTTTCAGTATGATCCACATAAAAATTAAAAATAAATTAAAAATAAACTTCTTTTGGTGATACTGGGGATGGAACCCAGGGGCTTTTCTACCTGTGGGCAATACTCCCAGACCTGTTTTATATTTTGTTTGGAAAAAGGGTCTCACTAAGTTGCTGAGAGCCTCACAAAGTGGCTGAGGCTGTCTTCAAACCTGTGCGATCCTCCTGTCTCAGGCTCCCAAGCGCTGGGATTACACGCGTGTGCCACCATGCCTGGCTAAAAGAACATATTTTAAGAAATGAAAAAATAAAGCTTCAATCCTTAAAAAACTAAAAAAAATAAAATGTTAAATCATTTGATCCTTAAGGCAAAGCTAAATCATTACTGTTTTTGTTCTGTTTTAGAGATAAAAAAAAAAAAAGCTCAGAGATTAAGCAATTTGTCATTGGTGGCATGGTGAGTGCGCAAGTGGGCGGCAGAGCTGGGAAGTGACCCCAGGTGTGTGTGGTGCTAAGGACTCTCAGAGCCTGACCAACTTGCCAATCTCAAACAGATAAGGTGTGTTATTTTGTGCAGAACTAAATATACCTTATCTGCCAGGAGCCTGATAAGCAGCTATGAGTACTCCTTGGTGATAAAACATCTTCAGAAATTCCACACTCTTCAAGAGTGCACATCAGAAGGCACCTCAGCTGCAGAACCCTGGGATAGAGGCCCCTGCTTCTCCTCAGGCCTTCCTTTAGGAGGTGTGCTCACAGGAGACCCTCCCCTCCCAAGCCGCCTACCCTGCCTGGCAGATTTCTACTTTTTTTTAGAATAAGTCCAAGGTACTCCCGCAGGTCCAAAAATCTTCTGTGAACCCTCCCCATTCAAAACTTTTTGAGGTTTCCACAACATAACAGCCTTAACACTTAAAGGGCTCTTTAATAGCCCTAATTTTGTAAATTTTGCAGCAACTTTGGACCTATCCCATCATATCACATAAGTTCCCAGAAGAAAAAAAAATTTAACTTGGTGTGGCTACCACAGTGCCTTCCAAATAGTATATGATAAAAATAAAATACAGACAGGATAAAAGAGAGCTGCAGAATTTAAAAATTGATAAAAATTAAAAAAAATAACTTTGGAGTGGGGCATAGTGACACTTGCCTATAATTTCAGTACTCAGGAGTCTGAGACAGGAGGATCACTGATTTCAAGCCAGTCTCAGAAATTTAGCAGATTTGAGGCCAGCCTCAGTAACTTAGTGAGATCCTATTTCAAAAAAAATTCAAAAGATAAGGCTGGGACTGTAACTTGGAGGTAGAATGCCCCTGAGTTCAATCCCTAGTATACAGAAGGAGGAGGAGGAGGAGGAGGAGGGGGAGGAGGAGGAGGAGGAGGAGGAGGAGGAGGAGGAGGAGGAGGAGGAGGAGGAGGAGGAGGAAAGTTAAAAAATAATAATTTTGGGCATGCTTTCAGAAAATCTAGTGAGAAACAGATAAATATTGGAAAGTCCCAATTCTCTGCAGTGTCTCCTGGCTCTATCTATTGGTCGGCTTAAGGACTCTGTAGGATTCTGAGTCTCATCTGAGCTGGAATTAAACTACAAGGGGAAGCTTTAGGATCTTCAGAGGCTCTAAGGGAACCTGCCATTAAGAAATGGTCTTACTTCTGAGCAAATGTCCTCAAGGAAAATAAATCAGCAGAGATCAGAAATGATTATTTTTTGTTCTTCCATGGAATTATTCACTTTTAAATTTTAATCTAGTTACCATTTAAGTAACTATGATTACATAGAAACTTCCCAGTTATGACCTTTTGTAAATGTATTAAGATTCATTGCAGTCAGCTTCTGGAATAAATCACTGAACGTCAAATTAACTAGTGTTTTTCACACTGAATTAATATGTTATATATGAAAATACGACACATGACCTCCACATATATTGCTTTCTATACTTTGGTATCTGCTCCAAAGTTTCCAAATGGTTATCCAAAAGTCCATATAGGTCTATGCAGTCCTCCTCTCTGGAGCTTGGTAGGCTGTTGAGTTGCAGTCCTTATTGTTAAAATAAATTCAAGCAAGCTGGGCGTGGTGTCGCACGCTTGTAATCCCTGTGCTTGGGAGGCTGAGACAGGAGGATCACACGGGTTCGAAACCAGCCTCAGCTACTTAGTGAGGCTCTCAGCAACTTGGTGAGACCATTTCCAAATAAAATATAAAAAAGGTCTGGGAGTATAGGCCGGAGGTAGAAAGGCTCTGAATTTCACCTACAGTACCCCCCCACACACACACAAAAAAGAAATCCAAGCAAATCTGATGTTCCAGGCTTCCAGAAATACATTTAACCAATAATTTTAAGGCAGAGTAACCCAACATAAGCCTGATTTAATATGGCCTGGTGTAAAGTTCTATGCATTTCAAAGACATTTATGAAGACTAGTTCTCATTTTATGTTTACAAAATTAAAACAATACTATTAATTTAATAAAGAATTATCTAGACAAAATTATTAGTCAAAAATAGGTTTAATTCAATAACATTAAAATTTGTTCTTGTCCTAAAATGAATCTTGCAATCAAATCTCAATAATTTTATAACATTTTCAGGTAGCATATTTAAAAATCCAGATAAGTGTCACGGATTATTGATAAAACTGAATTTTAAATTTGTCTATCTTAAAGTCCTGTTAGTTTAGTATATAACTGAAATAAATAAAATGCCAGTTCATGGGCACTATCCATTTAAACACTATCCATTTAAACATTGTTCTTCTCTGTTGCAAGCCTGTGTGTGTATATTTTTTTTTTTTGCTTAATTTCATGGCAATCGCACAAGAAAAGATGGAAAATATTTATTATCCTTATTACATAGACAAGGAAACCCAACTTCATAGAGCCTAAGTCAAAGTCAAATGGCTATAAAATATTGAAGCTTGAATTAGAATCAAAGTCCTGTTTCTCCTAAACAAGTTTCTTTCTCTGCTGAGTTCACATTAACCTTGATGACAGAAAATAAATTTTATCTTTGGTTTTCTGAAATTGAGAATATTAAGTTTACCTCCAAAAGGTTTGAAAACTGTTTCTTCATTTAAAGAAAACACAAAACTCTAATTCCATATGCCATTGCCTATGCAAAAATTAAATGGTTTACTGTTTTGTTTTCCATTTATTTTTATATTTATTCATTTTTAAATTTAAGTATATAATAAGTTATATTCCCACCATATTAAAATTTAAGTAATAGATGTTCCTCCCAATTCATAAATAGCAACCCATGGGTAATTATGGGTAACAGTTGGGAACATGGCCCTCTACTTAAAAAGATGCATCTATATTTTCAACACCAAACACATTATCTTTCGCTTAATAATATAACCAATGAGCAAGAATGTGAAATAGATTACATTTAAAATAGATGAACAACTGTATTAAGTATAACACAATAATATATACTAATAAGACATTTTTGAATTTTCAAACTCAAATGTAACTTTCTTTCCATCATTTAAATATGAACATTTAAATAAGTCAGGATAATAAGTAGCAAGAGAAGGAGAAGGAGCATAAAATGTACAAAATTACCTTTGCAACTATTCTACATGTTAAAAATGTTTTAAAATCAAAATAGCCTTTAGGGCATGTAGTAAATCATATATTTCACTGTAGGATGGAAGCTTAAACTAAAGCCAAAGAAAGTGATTTACTGCTGATATTTCCAGTCTCCCACATCCTTCACTAACTGTGTGATGGTAGGATTTCATCTGGTAACTGTTCTAAATTCTTACCTGAACTTTTTTCCCCCTAGAATGATATTATCTTTCAAATTACACTCTAGAAGAATTCATCACTCTGACAATGTATCATTAATCAAAGTAAAAAGGTTGATATTTTATAGCATTCTGGAGTGGATGGCACCTTGCAAAAGTTAAGGTCCAAGAGTAAAAGTTTTAGTTCAGTTAGAAAAATGATATACTTTGTGGTAGTGTCAGTGTTTCAAAACTCTCCCTACCCCCATCATCCAAAGCTCTGGGTACCCAGCAATAAATATTCATGACCACATTGACATGGCCATACCTCTGTGTGGCCCAGCAGTGCCAGCTCAAGGAAATCCACACGTAGTTTACTTCTCAAGTTTGAAAGAAAGAAGAGGAAACTCTCTTTTCTTAATGTCAAGCTTCATTTACTTTACAGTTGCAAAATAATTAAAAGAGCTGTATTGCAAACACAGCATCCCATTATAAACTAAACATTCTAAACTCTGTCAGATAGTTGTTATGCCCTTTAAATTTGCCAGGCAAAATACACCCATACACACAGAAAAAAAAATTAGAGTAGAACTCAAGCAATGTCATGTGCCCTGGCTGTGGTGATTGTTAGTCATGGTTGAGACTCAGACAACTTTAACTAAAAAATCATCTCAAGATCACATGATATACTAAATTTACTTGTTACCATTCATAATCTGAATTTTATATGTTAAATTAATTTAAATTAAAAATCTTAAAAGTTTTAAATAATAAATTTATCTAATATTTTAAATTATGTATAGAAAATAATTATGTATGTAAAATTATGTATATAAAAATAATTTTAAACCTGTTCTTTGAGAAAACATTTCTTTTTCAATAGGAATATTTTCCCAGACATAGTTTCTTCTGGGGCTTTGATAGGAATTATCTCAACATGCAAATGGTAGACATGGGAATGTGTCAGTATAACTCTGGAGTTGTACTGAGTCTTAAATTTTTATTTTTCAATACGTTACTGTTTTGAAGCAATCAAAAACAAGCTTTCTTACAATTAAAGCCAGAACTTTAGGAATTTATGAAAATAGAAAATAAAAGATGAAACTCTTGAAATGCCTCCTCTAGAGTAAAAGGTCTGAATTGACTTCAACTGCCAGGCATTTGAGAGTTAGGCTGTCTAGACAAACTAGGAGTATAAGTGCAGAAACTGCAGACACACCTTGATCCAGAACAAGGAATTGATAAAGGAAGCTCTATCTTGATACATGTTTTTGTTTCATGTTTTGTTTTGCAGAATGAACCCAGGGGTGATCTGCCACTGAGCTGTACTCCCAGGTCTATAATTTAGTTCTCTCTCTCTCTCTCTCTCTCTCTCTCTCTCTCTCTCTCTCTCTCTCTCTCTCTCCTTCCCTCCCTCCCTCCCTTAATTTTGATACAAGGTATTACTAATATTGCAGATGCTAACCTAGAAACTGATCATTCTGGCTCACCTTTCCAAGTGGTGGGATTACAGGAGTGTGCCACTGTGTCCAGCTACAAGAAAATTCCTACAGGACATAACATCATAGAGAAGAACGTAAAAGTCCCGAGGGTGTACACTGATATTTTAAGTAGGATTGCCCACTACTTTTGTTCGGTTTCTGATGACATAGAATGACAGGATTTGAGTGGCTTTCTTTTCATCCCAATTTTTTCTCAAATCTTGTTAATTAGTTGAGAGATTTACCAGATGGAAAGATTTTTAGGAATCATGTGTTGTGTTAAGCAGCAACACTAGTCTCTATAGAGTATTTTTCCAGCATATTTCTATTAATATGTTGCACTAGATTCAGTGCATTATGATAGTGTAAGGATGTTGTTATCTAAAATCAACAGTAACTGATAAAACTAAATCCCCTGAGTTGGGTGCTACATGGAAAAGAGGGAGAACTAGCTATATCAAGGAGAGACATTTTTCAAATCACCATAGAAGGATGCAATAAACTCATTAAATGTATACTTAGTAAAATATCCTTGCACGGTAAAAGTAATATACTATAAAAATATGTCATTTCAAATGTGTGTTCTGGTACAGGCTTATAATCCCAGCACTTTGGAGATTGAGACAGGAGGACTGCCAGTTCCCAGCCAGCCACGGCAAGGCCATCTGCAAACACCATTTCAAAAGTACAGCCTTAGCAAGTTGTGATACTCTCATCAAGCTAGTGAGATCCAGTTTCAAAATAAATATAAAATAGGGATAGGGGTGTACCCTTGAGGTAGAATGCCCCTAGGTTTAATACCCAATATCGCAACAAATAAATTAATTAATTAAATAGGGCTGGAGGTATAGTTCATGAGGTAGTATGGACCTGGGTTTAATCCTCAGTACAAAAACAAATTAATTTATTTTAAACATCCTAATTCATTAAACAAGGATGAAAAAAATGAGTATTGCCAAAAATTTTACTTCTCTTATAAATCATCTTTACATTTTTGTGACTAACTAATCTCATGTAGCATAATGTCCTCCAGTTCCATCCATTTCCCTGTAAATGATGTAATTGTGTTTTTCCTTATGGCTGAGTAAAATTCTATTGTGTACATATCCTGCAGTTTTGTAATTCATTCATTTGTTGATACACATTTTGGCTGGTTCCATAGTTTGGCAATGGTGAATTGTGCAGCTATGAACATAGATATGCATTATTAGTTTGGTTTCCCTTCTTTTGGGTAGTATTGCTGGATCAAATGGTAAGCTCCTTCCCTAATATGTGAAAGCTAGGGAGAAATGGGTAACAGGAGGAACTCGAAGAAGGAGATCCTAAAGAGGAGCAAATAAGGCGACCTAACTGTGGGGACAGGAAGGGGAAGAGGAAACTCTTTAAAGCACATGATGTGCTTAAACATCAAAGTCAATCACTAAGGCTGGGCGTGGTGGCGCATGCTTGTAATCTCAGCACTTGGGAGGCAGAGACAGGAGGATCGCGCAGGTTTGAAGCCACTATGCTGGCTTAAGAGACCCTGTTCCCAAGTTAAAAAGTATAAAGTAGGTCTGGGAGTGTAGCCCGGAGGTAGAAGGGCTTCAAGGAACCCCAGTATCACAAAAAAAAAAAAAAAAAAAAAGTCAATCACTAGGCCAAGCACGGGAAGGAGGAATGGGGAGGAAATGGGGTGGGGATCAGGTAAGGACTAATTGGGTGATGTGTGTATATATGTTTCCACAAGTCTTTTATCCCATTAAGATGTATGAATATAATGCAAAAATAAAAATAAAAAATAATAGTTCATCTTTACAGATAATCTCAGTACAAATTTATCTCTTAAAATATACTCCACTATTATTAACTCTGATTTCTCTTATGAAGCTTAAGAAAAAAAATAGTTATACATGATTTGATCAAAGGTTTCATTTACTATTAGGAAAGAGAGAGAAAGAAAGGAGAGAGAGAGAGAGAGAGAGAGAGAGAGAGAGAGAGAGAGAGAGAGAGAGAGAGTTGGTTGTTAACTTCAGGCCAGAAAGAAAAGGAAATGTTTGAGAAGCAAGGGGCAGATATTTCTGTCCTGAAAAAGAAAAACCAAATTTGAGGAAAAGTTCTTATACAAATGCATATGGAAACTTAAATATTTTCACAATGTAGGTAAAATTATGATGGGGAAACTCACAATAGAATCATGTTTTTTAAACTCACATCAGATCATCATATTTTTAAAAGCAGATATAGTATCTGCATGAGTAGTACAATATCGATAGTCGAAAAAACATTGCACTTATCAAAAGATAAATAGGAATCATATATTGGAAGTATAACATTTATGGGGCTGAAGTTTATTGCCTATTCTAGAAACATATAACTTTAAGCAGAACTTAAGAGACCCTTAAATTTACCTTTCCTATAAAGGTCTGATTTCTATCAGGTTTTATCAATCAAAGATTTATATATTATTATTCCTCCTTGACACATAAAGAAATCATAAAAATGAACAAGGTTCTGTTCATATACATTTTATTATAAATGTAATTTATTATTTAATAGACAAATTATGTCAAATAAAACTAACTTGGACTTAATATTTAGTACTAATCATAAAACAATATTTGAAACTATTAAAATAAAACACATATAATACAGTAAGACATTTAAAATAAGACAAGAAATAAATGTAATAGCTCAACAAATAATACATTTTCAAAAATTTTCAATCACTTAGCCCTTCAATCACAAGGAAAAGAATATAAGTTAGGGGTAAATAATTGTGCCTCTTAAATTTTATTATAACACTAAAAATTTCTACTTAGAAGCAATCTTAAAAGTGAGTCAGAACAACAGGAAAGCAACACAAGAAACTCACACCTGCAATCTTGCCTTCTATTTGCAGTTTTGATGCCATGTAATTATGCACTATATTAATTATCTTACCAAGTACTTACTGTTGTTTTCAACTAATATAACATGTATAATGTATCCAGATGAGTTAGCTGCTTTCAGCAATTACTCATATTTCACTACCCGGAGAACAAATGATTTCGTAGGCAATGATTTGAATAACATATTTTTAGAAACAGGAATAAACTCAGAAATAGCAATCAAAATTATTTTCATATTTGGTTTTTAAATGTAGCATTACTCTTGTATCACAATAAGACCATTTTTATCTTATAAAGACCAATCAACAGAAAATATAACAAACAACATCACTGTAAAATTTGTCAACTGCAAGAAAAATTTACCAGCCAACACAGGTAGCACTTGCCAATTAACAAAGACCCTTGAATATTCAGCATGAATGTGAGGGAGGAGAGTTCAGACATTGGGTTAGACCTCTATGCTATCCTCCAAAATTGACATTCTATTATCTTCTATTTATATGTTTGTGTGGTACTGGGGGTAGAACACAGGGGCCTTCTACCTCCAGGCTATACCCCCAGACATACATACATCCATCATACATACATACATAACATACATACATACATATATTTTTTTTTGGGGGGGGAAGGTCTGGGGATGGAACCCAGTGACATCCGACCTCCAAGCTTTATCCCCTCCCTATTTTTTTTCTATTCTTTATTTTGAAACGAGGTCTCACTGAGTTGCAGAGGGCCTCACTAAGTAGCTGAGGCTGTCCACAAACCTCGATCCTCTGGTCTCAGCCTCCCAAATGCTGGGATTACAAGTGTACACCACCATGCCTGGCTAGATATTTTTAATAATATTTGTATTTTTATATTTTTATATTTTATTTGGAAACAGGGTCTAAGTTGCTTAAAGCCTCACTAAGCTGCTGAGGCTGGCTTCAAAACTGTGCAATCCTCCTGTCTCAGCCCCCACAAGTAATGAGATTACATGTGTGTGCCACCACGCCCAGCTCTATCATCTTCTATTTAAATAAAAACAAAGTCTGTGTTTTAAAATATGCTCTGATAAATTGAGTGCTAACACTTTAACTCACTGTTTTGTACAAAAGCCTTCCAAAATATACATCACTATACCACTCTTGAAAACAGCCCTCAATGTGCAATGCCATATTGTTAACTGTAAGCAGTGTTGATCAGTAGATGCCGAGAACTCGGTCCTCTTTCTAACTTTAACTTCCCACCCACTGAACACGCTCTCTCTGCTTTCCATTCTTCATATACATGTACAACCACTATCTCACTTCTACAGCACTGACTACCACATGTAAATGGAGGTATGCAGTATTTGTCCTTTTCTACCTACTTATTTCGCTTGTTTTCTAGGCTCATGTTACGTGTTCTTACCAAACACTCATACAAACACACACACACACACACACACACACACACACACACACACACAAGGAACACAGGAAGCTTTTGGGTATAATGTATATGTTTACTGTCCTGATTATGATGATATCATGGACATAGGTATATATTAAAATCTATCAAACTATACAACATTAAATATGCGCAATTTCTATAGTAAAGCTGTGGGAAAAAAATCTAAGCACGAAAGTCACCTTTTCGGTAATTTTTTTGGACTTGCCATTAATATTAGTTTTCTGAAGCCGGGCACTGTGCCACATGCTTGTCATCCCAGCATTTGGGAGACTGAGACCAGAGGGTCGTGGTTCGCAGACAGCCTCAGCTACTTAGTGAGGCCATCGGCAATTTAGTGAGACCCTGTTTCAAAATAATAGGGCAAGGGTTGTATTTAAGAGGTCAAATACCCCTGTGTTCCATCCCCAGACCTAAAAAAAACACACCAAAATCCTAGTTTTCTGAGCTAAAACAAAACAGTAGATGGTATAGTCAAATAAGGTTGAATTTCTAGTAAAATTTTATCCTGACTAATAAAACCTAATGTATGTAACCCCTGCTTTGAGAATACTTTTATATTTGTTGTCATTTAATCTTATCCTCACAATCTCCCTACAAGGTTCTGAGCTTGCATATATGCATTTTATCATAAAGATTCCCCTTAACCTAAACATCACAGAAGCAGAAACGCCCTCCCTTTGAGATTGGTTCAGACTGTCCCCGCATTAAACCCCTGCTGCAGCCTCCCCTTCTCCTGTGTGTCCATCACTTCACTCTGTCACTCGTTTCTGTCATACATTCCCTATGTATCACATACATATTCCCTATGTATCCCTATGTATGTTGGAAGCACCTATGCTCCTTCAACTCTTTACAGATGGTTCGCTAAATTCTGTTTCCTTTCCTGAGTTGTTCTTAATGTTGGCATCTAGGGCCATTACCACAGGTACAATTTCATTGGAGCACAAGCTGCAAAACTGTCCCACATATACGTGTTCTTAAAATTCTTGTCAGCCAGGCGTGGTGGTGCACACTTATAATCTCAGTACTTGGGAAGCTGAGACAGGAGGATCACAGATTCAAGGACAGCCTCAGCAAGAAGTGAAGAGACTCTACCAACCTATAAATAGAATGTTTCAAAATAAAAATAAAATAGGCCTAGGGGTATAGCTCAGAGGTAGAATGACCCTGGGTTTAATACCCAATACCACACACACCCACCCCCACACAAAAAAAATTTTGTCAACACTTTTCCAAGAAAGATACTCAAATGGATAGTAAGTCTATTACCAAGGTCATTCCTCACAGAAATAGAAAAAGAAATAATCAGTCCTTAAATTCATTTGGAACAACAAAAACCATGCAGGAAGAATCACCATACCTGACTTTATACTACAAAGCCATAGTAATAAAAACAGCAGCCAGGTGTGGTGGTGCATGTTTGTAATTCCAGCATTTAGGAGGCTGAGACAGGAAGATCATGGTTAGCGGACAGCCTCAGCTACTACTTAGTGAGTCCCTTTGCAATTCAGTCAGACCCTGTTTCAAAATAAAAAATAGGGCTGGAAGTGTAGCTGGGAGGTAGAATGCCCCTGGGCTCCATCCCCAGTACTGGAAAATAAATGAAATTTAAAAATAAATAAATAAAATAAAAACAGCATGGTACTGGGACAAAAACAGATACATAGACCAATGGAGTAGAATAGAAGACTCAGAAAAAAATCCACACACTTACAGCCAATTGATTTTTTGACATAAGAGCCCAAAGCATACTCTGGAAAAAAAGATAGCCTGTTCAACAAATGGTGCTGGGAAAACTGGTTAACCATAGGCAGAAAAATGGAAATGACCCACACTTTCTTACTCTGTACAAGAGTCAATTCAAGATGGTACAAAGACTTGGAAATTAGACCAGAGACCTTGAAGTTCCTTGAACAGGACAGAGGCCCAACACTGCAACACATAGGCACGGTTAAGAACTTTTTCAACAAGACTGCAAAGGCACAAGAAACTAAAAGGCAAATCAATATGTGGGATTGCATTAAACTGAAGAGTTTCTGTACAGCAAAAGAAACTATCAAGAACCTCAACCGAGAGCCAACAGAATGGAAGATTTTTGCCACCTACTCCTCTAATTGAAGACTAATATCTAGAATATACAAGGAACTCAATAAACTCAGTATTAAGAAAACAACCAAATCAAGAAATGGCAGGTGAACAAAATAGACACTACACAAAAGAAGAAATTCAAATGGCCAATAAATTCATAAAAAGTGTTCAGCATCATTAGCAATCAGAGAGATGCAAGCCAAAACTACCCTGAGATTTCACCTAACTCCAACTAGAATGGCAATCATTCAAAACACAAACAACAACAAATGCTGGTGAGGACATTAAGAAATGGGAACTCTAATACATTGTTTATAGGATTGCAAATTAGTGCAACCACTTTGGAAAACAGTATGGAGGATCCTTAGAAGATAGGAACAAACTTACCATATGATCCAGCAATACCACTTCTGGGTATCTACCCAAAAGAATGGAAACCAAACTACCAAACTAATGCATGTGGATCTATGTTCATAGCTGCACAATTCACCATTGCCAAACTATGGAACCAGCCAAGATATCCATGAACAGATGAATGGATTATAAAACTATAGGATATGTATACAATAAAATTTTACCCAGCCATAAAGAACAAAATTATATCACTTAGAGGAAAATGGATGAAACTGGAGAACATTAAGCTAAGTATGATTAGTCAGTCACAAAAAATAAGAAATCAGATGCTCTCCTTAATATGCGAAAGCTAGGGAGAAAATGGGTCATAGAAGGAACTCTAGATGAAGAAGGAGATACTATAGATTATAATAAGAGGGAAATTTCTTAATGTACATGATGTACATTCACAAACATATTAAAGTCAATCACTAAGCCAAAATAACATAAGAAGGAGGGAGGGGAGAGAAAACAGGGTGGGAATTAGGTAAGGGCTAATTGGGTGATGTGTGCATATATGCCTCTATTATCTCATACTCCATTAAGATGTAAAACTACAATGGACCAATAAAAAAAAAATTTTAAGGAAAAAAATTGGCTAAAAAATAGAAATACTCTTGTTTATATATTTTAAATGTTTACTTGTTTCTTAAATATAATATTAAATAATATTTATAAATAACAAGCTTATATTTTCAGTATATTTTATAAGCTGGACTTTAAAATCATGAATTTATAATAATTAATTTGAGGAGATATTTAATTGTCATTGACATGTTTCCATCTTATTGATGACTCTGGGAGAAGAAACAGCAAGCTCAACTCTACCCATTCTGTCTGCCCAAAGAGGGATGCATTAAAAACTAGTTACCTATGGAAATGTTTCTGGGCTCTTCCCTATCAAAAGGAAATGTCTATAACTTGGGAGAAAAACATATTTAGTTCAAAGAAGCATCAGGATGTTGGATTTGTCTGGACATCCACACCATAATCACTGATTCTGAATATATCAATCATAAAATAGAGAATTTCATTTCTACTTCCTGACCCCAATATCTATGTCTCAGTTAATAATTTGGAAAGCAAAGAAAGTAATGCTATACACAAACCTTCAAAGCTTTTAAAACTCTAAAGTTAAGCCAATGATTATGTATAATTTTACTCTGAACTCCAGAATATCACATCAAATTCTTTGGGAAATAATTGCTAAGACTTTGCTTCCGAGTTTTACTGGAGAATGGGCACCTGTGGTCCATGACACCCTGGACCACCCAGGGCTCTGCCGGCAAGGAAGCCCCACTTGATGCAGCCCAGCAAGCTTGGACCTCCCAGCCTCCAAACCCATGAGTTATGGAGATTTCTATTCTTTGTAAATTAACCAGTCCATGAAATTCAGTTATAACAGCAGAAAACTGATAAGGAAAGGAATAACTTAAGTAGTAGCGACAGGTCCCTGTGGATAGGGCAAGTCCCAGGGATTCTTCAACCAGAACCCACCAGCAGGCAATGCTCCAGGCAGCTAGGGCAATGAGCAAGTGCTGGAGAGGCGGAGCTGGGGTGCACACCATTACATCAGTAGTATGTGTATGCACAGTGTTAAGACTGGTCCCCTCACAAGATCATTCAAGCCCTGAGGACAATGCCTCAAGTGACTCGCTGTGATCTGAAAGTGCTGCCTTGTTCTGAACCTTCACAGATAAGTGATGGTGTGAACCTAAACCTTGATATTCACCACTGTCAACTAAAAAAAAATTTTCTAAAGTTACCGTAGCCTGTATTCTGACACCAACTAAGCCCAGTCCAGAAATTATTTGGCTACAAGTTTGTTCAGACAAGGATACATTTTTGGTTCTATCCATATTTATTTAGAAATATCTTTCCTTGGAGATAAAGGGTCTCAGACCAGAAAACACAGAAATTCCACCTTAACTTTCTCTTCTGTCATCACTCATCCTCTACATCCCAAAGTCTCTTTTCCCCAATTAAGAATATCTTTGTTTCAGTTAAGAAAAGATACTCAGCACACTCTATTAGTGATCGACTAATCCCTTGTGCATGTTACACTTCATAATAGAATGCTCTTTGCTTGGTTTCTAATTTTATTTCTTCTCTTTGATTATATGTTGTTAAAGAAAATGGGAATACCTTGCATATTAACACCTTATTTTTCATCTGAAAAAACCCTTCATTTCACCCCTTAATGTTGACAATCATTCTAAATAGAAAAGTAGAAATTTTGTACTTAGTAATTCTTCCTGTGCATTTCCGCTTTGTTTTGCAGATAATTAACTATTTAACAGAGTTTGTAAAAGGCAAACTTGAAATGTTTTGAATCACTGCCAAGTATAAATCAATCATAATTCAAAGAAACTCCTTTTTAAATTAAAATGTTAGTCAACAGAGAAATAGGAGTATTTGCTTTCAATTTTCCAGGGCTTTCTCTCTTAAGTAAAACAAGATATGCTGATACAAAATGTTCACAGTGACTGAATTACAGGCCTACAGGGGCCATAAAATCAGGCCTGAAATGCTTAAAAACTACAAAATTTAGCTACACTTTATAAAAACCAGAAAGACATCATAGATTAAATAATATAAAGTATAACAACCATTAGCCTACAATGTCTGCTTTTTATTTTTTGATACTGGGGATTGAACTCAGAGGCATTCTACCCATGCCATTTTTAATTTTTATTTTGAAACAGGGTCACACTTGGTTGCGGAGGTTCTCCCCCAGTATTTGAGGGTGGCCTTGAACCTGTAATCCTCTTACCTCACCATCCCAAGTACAGGGGTGAAAGGCATATGTCACTGCACCAGGGGAATGTTTGCTTTTTATCCAGTGGTGCTTCCTACTTACCTATCAGATGTTTGCCCTCACTTCTCAGATTGCATAGGATTTCAGCAGTCAGTGAAACCTCGAGATTTTAATAGTTACCTTAATAGTGCCGAAATGGTGAAAAACTGAAACTACAGTATGACTTGATAAGGAGGGCTATACAAAAAGAGACATCCACTCATTACTAACCAAGTGGCCATCAAAGCCAAGGAACAAGGACAAGAACGTTAATGTACAGGGAACAACAGGGAAGAATGATAGAAACCAGGGAGAAAAAAGCAAAGCAACTGACGAAAGCTGAAGGTCTAAACAAAGGGCAGAAACAGGAAGTAGCAGCAAACGGTGGAAGAGAATGAAACCCAGAAGTGATGGTGGAGAACAAGGCCATGATAGAAAACGTGAGGTTCCAAGCAGAAGAGCGAGCTGCTCACGGGAAGCACAGAGCTGTACGTGCTACAGCAGCTAGCTAAGGCCTTTCCTTCCTTCCTTCCTTTCTTTTTTAATGTTTTGGGGCTGGCCTTGATCTTGAAGTCCTCCTAGCTCAGCTTTCCAAGTATGGAGATCACAGGCATGTACCACCACATCCAGTTTATGTGAGGCTTGCTTCTCCTTAAGTGTTATATAATCACAGATAATCAACATAATGGTTATGATTAATTTTTATAGCGGAGCTGTATTCATTGTACTTTATTTTCTAAGATAAGAGAAAGTGTATTTTGAAATAGTTTCCTTCAAAAATATGTATTTATTCATTTACTGTTTTACATATGTAAGGAATAGATGATGATGTTTTAGTATGCATATACATATGCACAATATACATAACCACAGTGCAATGATTTACAAGTGTCCAGTCTATTAACATGCCATCACCTCAAATAGTTTCTTTTCTTTTTCTTGTAGTTAGAACAACTATACACGCAAGATAATATTCAACCTTCAAAAAAGAGATAATTGTTGGCAACATGGGTAAACATGGACCAGATTATCCCTAGTGAGAAAAAAAAGCCAAGCACGGAAGGAAAAAACTGTATTATTTCACTTACATGCGAAATCTTAAGAAAAATTTTATTTATAATTTTTGTTTTATGAATAAATGAATATATTTAATTAAATTGTCTGGTAAATGTCTTCTTCAAAGAATTTCATTCCTTAGATATCTCAGCAGCTAAAGTGAGGTTATATATAAAAAAGTAAGAGCAATGTAGGTTTAGTTTCTAGCATAGGTGATCTATACATATTCTCCTAAGTACCAACATAACAATTTCATTTCCCAAATAGAAAAGGTACTTCCCAATACTCTCCCTCAAAAAGTACTAAGTACTAAGTAGCCGGGCGTGGTGGCGCACACTTGTAATCCCTGCACTTGGGAGGCAGGGACAGGAGCATCGCACAGATTCGAAGCCAGCCATGCTGGCTTAAGAGACCCTGTATCAAAAAATAAAAAAGTATAAAATAGGTCTGGGAGTGGAGCCCAGAGGTAGAAGGGTTTCCAGGAACCCCAGTACCACCAAAAAAAAAAAAAAAAGTACTAAGTTACAAATGATTTCAGTACCAACAAATTAGAGGGCAATAAAAGGAGCTACAAGAACACAAAAGAGGCGGTGTTCTTTATCACAAATTACTACATATATATATATATATATATATATATATATATATATATCCCATTTGAAAAAACCTGTCAAGTATTCATGATTATCTGCTGTACCCTTTGATTTCTGTACATCTGAAGTTAATTAACATTAACTTTTAGAGATAGATATATCTTTTGCAATTGTGAGATTCACTAGGAACTTAAATATCATTTTACTATTTGTGGCTCACCAACCTTTCCTCTTCTGCAATGAAAAATAGGAAATGTGATGCTGGCAGTATCTTACATGGTCTTATGAAAGAAATAAAAAGAAAGAAAAGAAAAGAAAAGAAAAGAAAAGAAAAGAAAAGAAAAGAAAAAAAATAAGGAAAGAGAGAAAGAAGGAAAGAAAGAAAGAAAGAAAGAAAGAAAGAAAGAAAGAAAGAAAGAAAGAAAGAAAGAAAATCAGAGATGTGAAGTGATGGATATATTCATTAGCTTGGTTTTGGAGATTTTTTTCATAATGCATAAGTAATCAATACATTGGATCTCTACAGTCATATCTGTCAATATGGATGGCAAAAATAGTCTATAGGTTGCTATAAATTCTCCAAGCAAAAGTACAACCAACTCAAAATATATTTACCAAAAAGTAACCAAATTTTATTTATCAAAAGTATATAACTCAATAAACATTCATATTTCCCAATAAATTCTATATTTAGAATGTTATAGGATTATAGTCTACTAAAATCACATTATTCTGAGACATAGGACCATTTTAATGTATAATATAAAATTGAAAAGAGTTCAGTATTTAGAAAGCTTCCTCTATGTCATATTGCTTTTAGTAAGTATGATTTGACCTGTATTATATTTACATGTAGATAGCAGTAAGCTCTCTCTCAGCAATGTCCAGGGAGTGTGTGCTCACATATGCACAGGAAAGAGAAGAAAGGAGACAGGGAAAGGAAAGGGAGGAAAACAGGGGAAAAGAGAGTCCAACCGAGGTAAATCCTGAAGCTCAAATACTGAAGCTAAGGGAAGGAGACTTGTCTCATTCTTCTTTTCTATCTTTCATATCAGCTATGTCATGTCACATCAGTTCACTAACTGGTAACTTGAAAAATGTGAATAGCCAGATGTGGTGGTGCACACCTGTATCCCAGCACTTGGGAGGCTGAATCAGGAGGGTGTCCTGTTTAGGAACAGCCTCAGTAATCTAGTGATACCCTGTTTCAAAACAGTAAATTAAAAAAGGGCAAGGGGCATAGCTTTAAGATAGCATGCCCCTGGGTTCAACCCTCAGTACCAAAAAAATGCTAAATACTAAATCATTAAAGAGTAATTCCTAGTATGAACATATAATAGAGTAGTTGTACTACTTACCTTCAAGGTAGAAACACTTTAAATTGTGTATTATTTGTATATTAACAGCTAAACTCACTTAACTAATTATTCGTTTGTTGTTACCAAGGATTAAACCTCGGGGCATTCTACCTCGAAGCAACAAACACAGTTCTTTTTATTTTTATTTTTATATTTTCATTACATTATATTTTCATATCACTTGGTGAGTTTTCCTCCAGCTTTCTCCCCACTCCTCCCCTTCTCCACACAAGATATTGAGATTGGCATTGGTATTCGCACATGTGTATATAATGTCTGTGGAAGTATTTTCTTCATTAATTCACCCACCTTCCTGGCTCTGCCGAGGCTTCTCTTCCAGTATCTAAAGTCCCTTTTGTATCCTGATTTTACTCCCTAGCTTTCATATATGAGAGAAAAACATATGACTCCTCACTTTTTGTGAGTGGCTAATCTCACGTAACATAATGTTCTCTAGGTCCATCCATTTTCCTGCAAATAGCATAATTTTGTTCTTTTTTTTTTTTTCTGAGTAGAATCCTATTGTGTTTATACATGGTTTCTCTAGATTACTGAAGGTCTAAGTTGCTGAGTCTGGCCTTGAACTTGCAATCCTTCTGTCTTAGCTTCCCAAGTACTTGGAAAGACTTGCTTTTTAAAATTGGTAAAACTAAGATCCTTCTCCAGATATCACCCAGTCACAGCACTGTGTCAATATGCTGGGAAGTGTGGAGAACGTCTCCAGAGCCAGCTCTACAGGTTGATGTCAGATCTTCTGTTTTAGACAGCCTGCCTAAAGGGCCACCTGTGCTAGCGTGGCTCCCCGGGCTTTCCCTCCCTCACTGTACTCAGCTCAGGCTCCTCTTCCACCCCTCCCTGCTGCAGAGACATCAGGTGCTCTGCTCTCCCCACTCTTCCACTGCCATGGTCTCTAGGGAAGTCTCTGCTGCATCCCAGCACTCTCCCACAGTTGCTGCCCTCCTCAAGCTGCTGTGGGCCTGCTGTTTGGATTCAAACTGGTGGTTCGGATCCGCCATCTTGACTCTCATAGACTCACTTTTATAGCGATTACTTTTCATTCCTTTTGACTATCTACTTTTTTTTTTTTTTTTTTTTTTGTGGTACTGGGGTTCCTGGAAGTCCTTCTAACTCTGGGCTACACTCCCAGACCTATTTTATATTTTTGAAACAGGGTCTCTTACGCCAGCGCGGCTGGCTTCGAACCTGCGCGATCCTCCTGTCTCCGCCTCCCAAGCGCGGGGATTACAAGCGTGCGCCACCACGCCCGGCTGACTATCTACTCTTAATGTCCTGAAGGAGGGAAGAAAAAGGTGGTTCATTGTTCTCCCCCATCATTTCTGTCTGAAGACTGACGATTGATTGGAAACTCAAAAGTAACTGATGTTAAATAAAAGTTAGATCTATTTGACGTTTTGGATTAAATATAACTTGGGTCACAGAATCTTTGAGCTCTACCAATATTTATGTTGACATAACATGTAAAAATAGAACTCTACCTGTGATCTTTTACTTTGTTTTATTATTTTATTTTATTTTATTTTTTGGTGGTACTAGGGGTGGAACCCAGAGGCTTTCTATCTCTGGGCTATACTCCCAGACCTATTTTATATTTTATTTGGAAACAGGGTCTCACTAAGTTGCTGAGAGCCTCACTAATAACTGAGGCTGCCCTTGAACCTGTGCAATCCTCCTGTCTCAGCCTCCCAAGCGCGGAGATTACAAGTGTGTGCCACCATGCCCGGCACCGTGATCTTTTAAAATACAACTCTGATCACCTCTTTACTTTTGCCTGCAAAATCCTTAGCCCATTACATAATTTCTGTGTTTTTTTATCTCCAAATCCTTAAAAGCAGGATTAGAGCAATATTAACTATAAAAGGCCATTGCCTGGCATAGACCCAGCTTCCTAGAAGGTACTCAGGAAACATTTTTTTAAATAAATTACTGTGAAACAAATTAAGCCTACAATAAATCTGTGCAACATTAAAAGTAGCTGTGTAATACCATGTGTATATCTACCATATTTACTGTTTAAAATTCTTATTAGAATTTGACAGGGTTTGTGTTCTGGCATGTTAAAGAGCAATGACTTTTTTAAAAAATGAACAAGAATAATGTAATAAAAGGCCTTAATACGTGGGAAGGAAAAGCAGAAACCCAAGAGATGATATCTAAATTTTTAATAGATAAGGACTAGTAAAATTTTAACAATAAACATAAAAAGAAAACATAAGTGTCTACTCACAAACTAGATAGACATATTTAAAAGCAGCCACGTGTTCATTTAAAAGTACAATAGACAAAAATAATGTCTAATTTTAAATGTCAAATTCACGGGTAGAATGCATAATCTAAAGACTCTAATCAAGCTAAGTGTTTCAGAAACTATATTAAAACATAGTTTAAATAGCAAAATAGAATCTAGATTAGTGTTTGGTAAAATAATTTTAAGATACATGTCAAGACTGTCTGTACATAATGGAATTTTATAAATTAATGTAAATCATCCTGAATTCTAAATTAGACATGTTTTAAGTGTCTTTATGTTGAAATATTTTATAAATACACTGTAAGTAAAGTTTAGAAAGTCTTACCTGTAAAAGAGTTGTTCTATGGAGTTTTTGTGCCCCCTTCTGGTGAATTTTAGCAAAGCACCCTGAACAATAATCTTCTCCACATTCAACACATACCTTAAAAGATAGATAAATTAAAAAATCATACAATCTTATGATAGTAGTATTTTGAGATATTTGCAATTAGATATCATTGTCTTTGTATTTATTTCTAAAATTACATACTTATATATCATCATAATTGAGAAATCTCCAAAAATTAAGATTTAACACTCTGAAGAAAACTAGCTTGCAAACACTAATTACTCTCATCTCAAAATAAATATAATGGTTGTATTTTAGACATCAGGCTTATGTTTTAAGTGCACATATTCATATGCAATTTATTATGAATCATAAAATAACTAGTGGCCTTAAGTCAAACTTCTTGACCTGATTTAAAAAAAAAAAAAACTAAAGGTCATTATCTATGAATCAGAACTTTCCCATCTATATGACTTCATTTTTTGTATGGATTCACCTAATACAGGTAATGTATACTATCTGCTTCTAAATTCCCATATGATTTCATGAAAGGGATTTCTTTTCTGGTAAGTATCAAAATACCGTTTTGAACATGTTCATTAAAGAATCTCCAAGGGAAAGAAAATACAAAAAAAAAAAAAAATGGATGAAGCTACATTCCAAACTCAGCAATTTTTATGGCTGGCAAATGATTGTGAGCATGTTTCTAGTTATCTTCCAAATTCTATATGATGCCAAATGTATTTTTTACAATGTACAGGTAAGTTCCATAATGCTAATGGTAAGCAAGCAAAACTAAAAATAAAGAGAGAAGAAAATGAAGTTTTTACTACAAATAAGATGACTCCTGTGCAGTGGTGCTGTTGCATCAAGACCCCTGACGATGTGATTAAACAGCAGTGCAAATGGCTAAGCACTTCTTTTCTTCAGATTGGCTCAGGTTGAAAAGTGACCAGGAGCATGATGAAGAAAGCAGGAGAAATAATGAATAAGCCATGGCTGAGTTAACTGTGAAAGGCTGACAACAAGGACTTCACTGAGCTCTTCTGCCTCGTACTGGCCAATGACAGACCAAAATATGCAATTTAGCATCTCCAACTGCAATGCATATGTGAAATACCTGGGACTTTGTTATACCTGAGATCTTGCATTCTAAAAAGCCTCAGATGCCCCTTTTCCTGCAGCTGTGCAGAACCCACACTGACTAGTAAAGCCCTGGGATGTATACAACAAAGAAGGTGGACCAAATACTTATTATAACACAATAGGAGACTTTTAAGTCCATTAACTTATAAAAATATATTAAAATTCTCATATGGTGACATGGTTATGTGCAAAACTGTATATTATTAAATATAAAAATGATTAGGGTAACACAAAATGGTTAAATATGTAAGAAATTTTTATTTAAAAAAAGCGAGAGTTTAGAATGAAATAACGTTAGCAACATCCACAACATTTGATGAGCATTTACTGTTCTGGTGGCTTGATATGTTCCATTTCATTTCATTCCCACTATAATCCTGTAAAGTTAAAGCAATCGTCCTACCTCCATCATGACGATAAGATAACCAATAACACAGCCATTAGGAATTTTCTGCAGTGCTGCAAGCTAATGGTGGTGGAACCAGGATTTCAATCCCAGTGTACGGCTCAAAGCTCTAGCTCTTAACCATGGTGTACATTAATAATAATTAAACCATCTCTGACTTTAATTGCAATACTATCATTTATTTAAAACATTGATAAAATCTACAATAATATAAAATCCAATATTTCAAATGAGTGCATGATCTTGTATTTATCAAAATACCGATGCATTTTTAAGTGTGATTAGCCATATAGAACTGGATTTCTAATTATTATATTTATCAATTTTGAGATGCATCAGGACTGGATTTTTTTTTATTTAAGCAGAAAAAAATAGACACCATCACTAGCATGAAAACCATTTCTACCTTTTCAACTCTTCAAGAACTGCAGTCTCTTGGAGAAATGATGATGAAAACATCATGCTCACTGTATCATATTAAGTGCAAAATATATTTAAAACTATAATTTTACATAAACATATGGTAGTATTATATTAATGTTTCTAAATGTACTCTGTACCATTTATATTTGATATGCCTGCTAATATTTTAATTCATTTTTATAAATATTAGGCAGTTTTTACAATATAGTATAAAATTGGGACTGAGCATCAGTTTTAGCATGTAATTTGAAGCCAAGTGTTTGTTAACAGACTTTTTTGTTGGTGCATTGTAATCACACATCTTAATGGGGTACAAGATGATAGAGTCATCCATGCACACATCACTCATTTAAGCCTTCCCCAATTCCACCCCATCCCCTTCCCTCCTCCCTTCTCAACTCTTAATGAAAGTAGCCAAACAGGTATTTGTAGTCTAGAAGATCAAAGCTAGAGTTGCAGAGCAAGCTCGTGTATTTAGTTATACAAGTCTATTTCAATTTAAAATGGGTTAAAATGACCACCAACTGGAAAATCTTTTTAGGCAGTTTGTATAACTGGAAGAAGCATACTAAAAACACAGATAAGGACTCCATTCTGCTGCACACACTTCTGCAGTCATGAAATGCCCAAGTGCATTTTAACAAATATCTTATTTGTTGAACACCAGGTCAATTGTGCAAAGCCTTCAGAATTCAATTGAGCCTAATTAAATTATTCACATATGTCAAACTAATTAATAATTTTTAAACTATCCAATTAATTTTGGCATATAAAAACAGCCTAAAGCCATTGGAATTTCTTGTAAAATAAGAAATTTGGGAGTACTGGATTTTATCTTTGCATTTAATATTTGTAAATGTATCAGCTCATAAGAAAATGTGTCCATAGTTAACCCTAACAATGTATTGTCTCTTCTCTATGTGCCAGACAAAATACTAAATACTTTCCATGCATCAATTCATAATCATAAATAACTGTGATATAGACTACTATTATCCCTATTATCTCATTTTATAAAGAACACAAAGCTAGAGAGATTAAGTCATTTGCTAAAGGTCACATAGCTATTAACAGATGAAACTGAGATTCATACTTTCAAAATGTAAGCCCTTAACTCCTCTCTCCATGTACAATCCTAGGAACATGACATAACCTCCAAATGTGAGAATACCATTCATTAAATCAACTTAAGATTAATTTTAAATAGTTTGTTGGTTTTTTTCACAACTATCATGGGATTTTTTTTAATTTCAAATTCAAGAAAATCCTTAAAATCTTAATGAAATTCTTAGAGACTACTGAGGTCCTAAGTCCTGGCTACAGTATAAAACAATTTGGGGGCAAATAATCTCTTTAATCACTTCACATTGTGTTACTCTCATCTACTTTCCAGCCAAGGCACATGCCATTTATCCTGTGTAAAATTTCCTCCTCATTAGTTTTTCTTCCTTTTAAGTAGACCCTTTATTTGCAGATCAAGCCCTATCTACTTCAGCCACATTCAAGTTCCATAGCCATGAAGAAGTTCTCAGCTAAACCAACTAAGAAAATTAGAGCAAAGACAAAAATAAATAAAATCAGAGATGAAAACAGAGGCACTGCAAATACTACTACATAGGATCATGAAAGATTATTATAAAAACATACATGAACAAGTTTGATAACAAGGAAAAAATGGGCAAATTCCTGAATGCACATACCTTAACAAAATTGATTCATAAAGAAATAGAAAACCAGAACAGATCAGTAAATAGTAATGAGATTCAATCAGTAATAAAAAGCCTTCCATCAGAGAAAAGAGCAATATCAAATAGCTAGACTCCTGATTTTTACTAAATTGTTAAAGAAAAATATCAATTATCTTAAAATTATTCTCAGAAATTGAAGAGAAAGGATTTTTTCAAATGTTTTCTAGAAGGCAAGGACAGTGTAAGACAAGGATATAACAAATTAAAAAAAAAAAAACTCCAGGCTAAGAACATAGAGGTTAAAATCCTCCATGAAATTCTACCAAACCAATTATAACAAAATATTGAGAAGTCTATTCACCATGATCAAATGGGGTTATCTCAGGGATGCAAAGATGATTTAATATTAGGAAATCAGTAAACAATACAGGACACATCAACAGGATGGTGATCATCTCAGTAGAAGCAGAAAATATATTTAATAAAATTCAATATTGCTTTATGATTAAAAAAAACATGCTGAACAAACTATGTGTACAAGGAATATGCCTCAACATGATAAAGGCCATGCCTAATAAGCCAACAGCTAGCATTATATTGGGTTGGGGAACCTGAAAACTTTCCCTCTGATATGTGAAGTAAGACAAGAAGGCCTACTGTCACCACTTCCATTCAAAATAGTCCTGGAAGTGCTGGCCACAGCATCAGGCAAGAGAAGAAATAAAAGACCTCAAATTTGAAAAGAGAAAGCTGACATGTCACTGTTTTCAGATAACATAATCTTACATATTAAAAATAATCCAAAGAGTGCCCCCTAAATTTTTTCAAAACTAATAATGAATTCAGCAAACACACAAAGTCAACATTCAAAGATAGTAGCTTTTCTATATAGCATTAAGGAATTTTCTGAGATAGAAAGCAATCCCATTTATAATAACTACAAAATAATACCTAGGAATTAATTTACCCAGAAGTGAAAAATCTTTATAATAAAAAAGCACTGAAAAATTGAAGAGGGTTCAGAACTGAAAGGCATCTTATGTTCACAGATTAAAAGGATCAGTATTTTTAAATGTCCATATAACCCAAAGTAACTCATAGGTTCAATGTGATTTCTATAAAAATGCCAATGATATCCTTCATAGAACTAAAAAAAAACCCTAAATTTTATATTTGTATGTAACCACAGAAATCGCTAGTCAAAGCCAACTTGAGAAAATTGATAAAGCAAGAGACATTACACTACCTGACTCATCCAGGGACATAGTATAGGGGGAAGAGTGGGAGGCAGAGAGAGAATCAACAAGGAATCACTCTATGGACATTATGCACATCTGTGAGACTACTAATGTCATTCTCAGTATTTTGTAGGGGTATACAGGGTGGAGGAGTGGAGAAAGAGCCAAGGAAGAGCCCACCAAGTGCTATGTGCATGTATCTCACTATCACTATGATCTACATTATGAGGTAAGACTATAATCTACCAATAAAAGTATTAAAAATACACAAAGCAGTAGTAATTAAAACTGCATGCTATTGACACATGGGCTAATGGGCCAGAATAGAGAGCCTAGAACTAAAGCCTCTCATCTATAGCCAACCAGTCCTCAATATGTGTTAAAAATATGCATCAGAGAAAGAAGTCTTTTCAATGAATGGTAAATGAAAAACTAGATATCCACTTGCATACGAATGAAACTAGACTTCAGTCTCTCACCAGGTACAAAAATTAATTCAAAATGAATTAAAAATTAAATATAAGACATCACACTATGAAAATATTGGAAGAAAATATAAAAGAAACACTATAGGACATGAGAATGGGAAAGAATTTTTTAGACAAGACCCAAGAAGCAGATGAAATGAAAGCAAAACTTGAGAGATGAAACTACATTAAACTAAAAATTTATTGTACAGCAAAGGAAACATCAGAATGCAGAGAGTCTACAGAAAGGGAGAAAATATTTGCAAACTATATGTCTAACAATGAGTTGATATTCAGAATATATGAGGAAATCCAAAACATGAATAGCAAAAAAAATAGCAAAATAACCTGATTACAATAGGGCCTTTCCCAAAATAAGACATACAATTTAACAAAAAACTATCCCCCCCCATCCCCCGGTGGTACTGGGAGTGGAACCCAGAGGCTTTCTACCTCTGGGCTATACTCCCAGACCTATTTTATATTTTATTTGGAAATAGGGTCTCATTAAGTTGCTGAGAGCCTCACTAAGTAGCTGAGGCTGGCTTCGAACCTTGCGATCCTCCTGTCTCAGCCTCCCAAGCGCAGGGATTACAAGCATGCGCCACCACGACCGGATTAACAAAAAGCTATTTTAAAAATCCAACATCTGTAAGTATCAGGGACAATGAAAGGCAAAGTCACAATGCCTCATTTCACTCCAGTAAGAATTACCATTTACAGAAAGAGTAAAGATAGTGAGTCCTAGGGAGAATGTGGAGAAAAGGGAACCTTGCTCAATGACACCAGGAATGCAAATTAATACAGCCATTGTGAAAAACAGTATGGTTTTTCACAAAGGTTTCTCAAAGAGTTAAAACTAGAACTACTGTGTGCTACAGCATTCCACTCCTAGGTGTATATTCAAAGGAAACAAAGGCAGTATGTGGAAGGAACTTGTGCATTCCCATGCTCTTTGTACGGCCATGCACAGGAGCCAAGGAGCAGAAATATGGCAAGTATCCATCAACTTGATGATGGACAGGTAAGTGTCCCACACATGCACAATAGAGTACTATTCAGCCATAAAAATATATATCTCATCCTTTGAAATATCATGTATGGAACTGGAGATCATAATTTTAAGTGAAATAAGCCAGGCACTGTATGACAAGTAGTGTATAATCTCACTTATATGTGGAAAGTAATGATCTAAAAGAAGTTGAGAACAGAATAGTGAATATTCAAGCCCAGGAAGAATAGGGGAAAGGGAGAGAGGGAGGGATGGGGGAGGTTGATCAATAGACACTTAGTTACAGTTAAATAAGAGTAGGAAGTTTTGGAGTGGTATTGCACAGTAGGGTGACTATAGAAATTACAATGTAGTGTATTTAAAAATGCTAGAAGAAATGGATTGTTCTTACCACAATGAAATGACAAATGTGTAAAGAAAAGTATGTTTAGTATGATTTAAATATTACAAAGAAGATCTTAGAAGATGGAAAAATCTTCCATGTTTTTGGATAGGAAAAATAAATTCATCAAAATGGCCATTCTTCCATAAGTGATCTACAGATTCAATGCAATATTTATTAAATTACCAGGGTCATTCCACATAGACCAAAAAAAAAATTAAAAATCAGTCCTTAAATTCACTTGGAAAAAAAAAACCAGAATAGCCAAAGTAGTTCTCAGCAACAAAAACCATCCAGGAGGAATCACAATAACTGACTTCAAACTCTACTATAAAGCCATAGTAATAAAAACAGCCTGGTACTGACACAAAAACAGATACAAGACCAATGGAGCAGAATCAAAATCTCAGAAACAAATCCACAGACTTATAGCCAATTGATTTTGGACATAGGGGACAAAAACATACACTGGAAAAAAGATAGCCTCTTCAACAAATGGTGTTGGGAAAACTGATTAACTATATGCAGAAAAATTGAAATAAACCCCATTTTCTCACCATGCACAAGAGTCAATTCACAATGGATCAAAGACTTGGAAATTAGACCAGAGACCTTGAGGCTCCTTGAAAAAGGTATAAGTCCAACACTACAACACATAGGCACAGATGAAAACTTTCTCAACAAGACCCCAAAGTCACAAGAAACTCAAAGGCGAATCAATATATGGGATTGCATTAAACTGAAGAGCTTCCGTAAAGCAAAGGAAACTATCAAGAACTTCAAGAGACAACTGGCAGAATGGGAGAAAAATTTTGCCAACTATGCCTTAGATAGAGCATTAATATGTAGAATATACAGAGAACTCAAGAAAATCAGTGCTAATAAAACTAATAACTGAATCAAAAATTGGCTAAGTGCAAATAAGGTTAACTAACTGAGGAAATGAGAGAGGAAGAGAGAAATTCTCTAGAGCACATGATGTACTTAAATATATCAAAGTCAATCACTAATCCAAGCATGGAAAGGAGGGAGAGGGAGGAAATTGGGTAAGAATTGGGTAAGGGCTAATTGGGTGATGTGTGCATGTATGTCTCCACCATCTTTTATCCCATTATAATGCATGACTACAATGCACCAATAAAAAATGTAAAAAAGAAAGAAAAAAGAAAGAAAAATAGCCAAATGAACTAAATAGACACTTCACAAAAGAAAAAATTCAAATGGCCAATAAGTGTATAAAAAATGCTCAACATCATTAGCAATCAGAGAGGTGCTTTCACACCTCTCTGATTAGATAGGAAATCTAATTAACTCTAACTGAATGGCAATCATTAAAAACACAAACAATAGCTGGGCATGGTGGCTCTTGCTTGTAATCCCAGCATTTGGGAGTCTGAGACAAGAAGATCCAGGTTCACAGCCAGCCTCGGCTACTACTTACTGAGGCCCTTTGCAATTCAGTGAAACCCTGTTTCAGAATAAATTTTTAAAAATATGGCTGGTGATATACTCTAATGTAGAATGCCTCTAGGTTCCATCCCTGGTACCACAAAAAAAAAAAAAATGTTGGCAAGAACGTGAAGTGGGAACTCTAATACATTGTTGGTGGGATTGCAAATTAGTACAACCACTTTGGAAAACATATGGAGTATCCTCAGAAGAATGAGAATGAACCTACCGTATGATCCAGCAATACCATTTCTGGATATCTACCCAAAGAATGAAAACCAGACTACAAAATTAATGCATGAGTGTCTACACTCATAGCTGCTCAATTCATAATTGCCAGACTATGGAATCAGCCAAGATGTCCATCAACAGATGAATGGATTACAAAACTATGGAATATGTACACAATGAATTTTTACTCAGCCATAAAGAAAAACACAATTATATCATTTATAGAGAAATGAACTGAACTGGAAAAAGTGAGATTAGTCACTCATAAAAAGTAAGAAATCGGATGCTCTTCCTAATATATGGTAGCTAGGAAGAAGCCAAAGATTAAAATGTTTGACTAAAATGCACCAATTTAAACAAATTTAAAGAGTAAGTTTAAGTGCTTAGCACTGAGTTTTTCAGGAAACACTGACTCAGCTCTAACTTAAATCCTTGCTTAAATGAACAGAAGATCCCAACAATTTTATCCAACAAGTAAGTCCCTCTTAGCTTTCATACCTCTTACTTGAGAAATGTTGGCATTTGTTTATAATCTTACAAGTTTTCCATAGTTAAAATGTGATAACATTCCTTAAATTATTGTCCACCACCATATCACATGAGAAAATAAAATATAATACTAACAACAGCATACCAAGAGCCAGGTTTGTCATTTAATATCATTATTTGTTCTTTATTGGATACAGAACATTCTAACACTTTATATCCAAGTAAAATTATCCCTGAGTAAACCTAAGAATATAGTTTTAAATTAGAAGTAATTATGAGTAAGTTCTCTAAAGCCATACAAACACAGTATTAATTTTAATCATTAAATTATTGAAGGGGGAATCAGCTTCCTACATATGTATAATATTTTAAATTGAAAAATACTGTAACACTTGAATGCCACCTAAAAATATATCTAAATGTATGAAAATCTACATAGTAGAGCAATACTAAAGAAATGATCACTGCACCTGTATTTGTTGGGTGCTGGCTAAACTGCAGGCAGGGTTCCAGGTAGTGGATACTAGAACTAAACCCAGACCCTCTTGAAGGTGCACTGTAGGTCGATGGAAAATAAACAAGTGGCATACAAATGAATGAACTCATTTCTCAAAAGTAGTGACTTTTGCTTTTTTATTTTTTATTTTTAATTATTATTTTTTTTCTTTTTTGTGATATTAGGGATTGAATCCAGGGGCATTCTACCTATGAGCTATATTCTCCAGCCCTATTTTTATTCTTTTATTTTGAAACAGTGTCTCACTAAGTTGCAGAGAGCTTCACTAAGTAGCCGAGGCTGGCCATGAACCTGCAATCCTCCTGTCTCAGCCTCTCAGGTACTGAGATTACAGTGCATGTCACCACACCCGGTTTAGCTTTTGCTCATTTATAACATAACGTATTGTCATGGTCACAACACTCGAGTTGGGGTTTACTGATAGGAGGAGACTAGGAAAATATTATTTGTTGGAGAGAAGTTAGAGCTCAATCTTGTAAATACTAAGTTAGCAAGCCTATTAGACATCCTCGTTTAAGTGCTAAGTAATTAGCTTTAGTCAAAAGTTCAGGGATGAAGTATGGGTCAGATAATCCAGAAATTACCAATGTAGAAATTGTCTTTAAAATGAAGAGAGTAGATAAAATCCTAAGCATAAGACTACATAGAAGAGGCTTGAGACCTGAGCCCGGTATCATGCCACCTACATTAGAGTTCAAGAATAGAGAAAGAAAGCAAAACCTGAGAGGAAACACATAACAAAGTAATAGGAAACCAAGAGTGCATGGCATCTCGGAGGACCCACAGAATAGAAGTCACTGGTGAGGGGAGGGATATGGAATCAAATATTTCTAGTAAATTAAGATAAGAACTGATAGTTGGTCACCATGTGTAAGGATGTGCAAGTCACTGATGATCCTGATAGGTACAGCTGGTAGGTGGAGGACAGTAGGTGGAGACCCAGGAAAGGACTTGATTAGTTCAGGAGAGAATGGAAATCCAGCAACTTTCTGGGCATACTTCCAAAGAAAAGCAAGAGATAATTGTATCACCTCCTTAACAGTATTACTCATCATAGCTGAAATGTAGATGCAAGCCAAGTACCTATCAATAAAGAGGTAAAATGAGGTCTGCACAGAGAACAGAATATTATTCTGATAAAAAAAAAAGAAAAGGAATTTCTGACTCATGCTACAGAATAGCTGAAAAGTCTGGATATTATGCTAAGTGAAATAAGCCAGTTACAAAAGAATAGGTAAAAGCCAGGCGTGGTGGTGCTCACCATTGGTGGACAGCCTCAGCTACTTAGTGAGGCCCTTTGCAACTTAGTGAGACCCTGTTTCAGAAATAAAGAATAAAAAATTAGGGCTGGGGTGTCACTCAGAGGTAGAATGTCCCTGGGTTCCATCCCCAGTACTGGAAAAAAAATAGATAATATATGATTCTATTTATGTGAGTAACCTAGTCAAATTTACAAAAACAAAAGGTAAATGGTTTTTCTACAGCTGAGAGGAGGGAGAATGGTGAGCTACTGCTTAAGGTAACATTCTGTATCTCCACCAGGGTATATACATTTGTCAAAAGGCATACGTTGTACATTTAAGAGCTGTCCATATCGTAGTAAGTAAATTATACCTCAACAAGTAAAGGAGAATGGGAGGGAGAATACGATGAGAGCAAGAAGAGAAAACTTTTCAGAAGAGTTTTTATTTCTCTAGAGTTCAGGGGAGACTTGGAGGTCAAAAAGAATTTTTGTGGTAGGTTTGGTTTTGGTTTTGATTCTAGAGGGGAGATTCTGCTTCGTATTTATGTGTTGACAGGAGTTATAAAAAGGAGAGAGAACAAGATTTTTTAAAAATCATGGATGCGTCACCCATGATAACCATAATGCAAACAAGGAGCACAGCTCCAAAGCAGGTGGGGGTGAGCAAGGTCTGTAAGGCCTTCAGAAAGCTCTATCAACTGTCTGTTGTAACATACATACTAGTAGAGCTGCTTTGTTCTCACACTGTCCGCAAACCTTCCCTTTTATCCTGGGTTTTTCACTTCCAGAGGGATTGGCCATTTTATAGTTAACTGGTTGTTTCACTGGCTCTGGAAGAAAAAAATTTCAGGCCAATCACTTTATGATATGATGTTTACTTTTCTGATTAATAAAGTAATGTGGCTATGCATATTGCTAAATTCTCAAACAATATTTAAATATTGTCTTCCCAAAACAAGAAGACATGTAGTCAAGTTTAATGTCAGTTGAAGATGAAGCCCATGGAGCCTCTGCCAGTACCTGTGAGCCCAGGTGGTAGAGCCCGCCAATGGCCTCTCTGCTGACACTCACCTGAGCTGATCATGACAATTTCAGAAAGCCAAAAACCACACTCTTGACAGAATCCCTACACATTTTCCCTTCTCTGGGTCAAACTGAAGGACACACAGAACAAGTTCTAAACATGTACAATAGTCCAAATGTATAATATGTATTCTATATTTATGTAAATACATGCAATAAATATTGAACATACACACACATTAGAACTTATTTTACTAATTTATGTTAACTACTCAAAATGAAATTTGTCTTGCAAAAAATATTGTATTTCCTTGAAATCATTATAAATTCATAATTTATTTTGAGTTTTTTATTTTTTAATAATTTATTAACATATAAAGCAATTGTAAATACTTTAATTTCTTAGAAAAACATTTCAGTTTATAAATTTATGATTTATTTCAAACAGAAAAATTATCTTCTGGGTTAGAAGATTATATCAACAATGTTTAAGGAGTAGTGCTATCAAAGCCCTTACTTTTTAAAAGTATTATTATTGATCATATTTCATGTTGACATTTGTTGACAAAAAATTTGGTCCCCTCCCTGAAAAAAATCTGAATAAATTTTACTTTGCAAATAAAAATGTCACCACTTTGGGGATTTGAATCATTATAAGATATGAACAACTTATGTGTAATTCAAATGTGAAGGAGAATGAACTATATTTCTAATATCTAATGATACACTGTTTAACTATTTACCTTTAATCTGATGCTTCAGTAATTTTAACTTCATTTTTCCTGCAGAAAGCTGTATTAAAGAAGCAGATACTACTTGTCAGGCATATAATCTCTTAGCAAAAGCTTAATTAAATTACCAACTACACTATTAGAATTCTGTACAGTTTTGATATATCCTATACACAAATTTATAGTGAAATAATGTGAAATAGATATCATTAAATCATATATAGATTTGTTACTAATTTCAGAGAATTTCAAAAAAAGAAAATAAAACTTTCAAATATATATACAGGACCAGTTTTTAAAAACAGATCAGAAATTATTTTTAGTTTATTTATTTATTTATTTATTTATTTATTTATTTATTTATTTACTTGGTGGTACTGGGGTTCCTGGAAACCTGTACTCCGTGTTACACTCCCAGACCTATTTTATATTTTTATTTGGAAACAGGATCTCTTAAGCCAGCATAGCTGGCTTCAAACCAGCGCGATCCTCCTGTCTCTGCCTCCCAAGCGCGCGGATTACAAGCATGCGCCACCACGCCCGACAGAAATTATTTTTAAACAGAAGCTATTAAATTTACCCAGGCTTAGTGGCACATGCTTGTAATTTCAGTACTTGGGGGGGCTAAAGCAAGAGGATCGCGGGTTCTCAGACAGCCTCAGCTACTTAGTGAGGCCCTCTGCAACTTAGTAAGACCTTGTTTCAAAATAAATAATAAAATGGGGCTGGTAGTATAGCTTGGAGGTAAAATGCCCCTCGTTTCCACCCCCAGTACTGCAAAAATAAAAAAATAATAACAGAAACTGCTCAATTTAATCATGAAATTATTATAAGAAAGTACTAGTGTTCAAATATTGTAAAGGGTCAATAAATATTTTCTATTTCTGCTCTTTCTGAAACACGCAAAGTCTAATATTTATATAGACTGAATAAAAACTGAATTCTGAGTTTCTCTGCTTACATAACTGTAGGAGCCAATATTATTAACTTATTTGTTCAATTTAGGGAAGCACATATTTTAGTATCATGATCTTAACCTTCAAATATATTATCTGTGAAGCCTGACTTTGCTGTTCTAGCTGAAACAATGGAGTAAATAAGATTCACTGTTGGGTGTTTCAATAAATAATCACTTCACATCCTTGGATTTTAACATTTTAGGAAAGAACACAGTCTTGGTAATTGAATGTATTTGCCTTGGTCTTCCTAAAACCAACAGTTAAAGTACACAAGTGAGCATGGAGGATGGGGCGCATTTATACAGACACTGTCAATGCATGCCCGTTTTCAGTTTGCAATTTGCATGCTCAATTGCCCAATCTGTACAAGAGAATATGAAGACAATGGCTGTCTCTGTATCTATGGCTACACCAACTACAGTCATCTTTGAAAATTTAAGCCTAATTATTTTCCATAGTTTTGTTTCAAAGAGGCATTTATTGTTCATATTTTTTGAAGGAGCTTCTCAGATGTTTTCTGTACCAAGCAGAGCAGAAAAAAATAGGATTAAAATAATCAATTCTTACATGAATCAGACTTTTATTTTTAAGTTACACAAGTTACAGATAATTGAATCTCATTTTCATAGCCAAATTATCCGATGTGATCACCTTAGTGATACGTCTGAATTGCAATATGATTGCGTGGTTGTGGGCTACTTGGAGAGAATGGATATATGTGTTAGAGCAAAATGAACAATTATTAGGAAAGTTTTATTTTTATTATTCTGAATAATAAATTTTTCTGTTCTGTGAATACAGCCAGATTGACTTCATATTATTCAAACATTATAAAATATTTCAGTGATCAAGCTGCTAGCTGCTATTTTTAGGCAAATAGAATTTCCTCAAGTTTGATTTTTTATCTGTTTGAAAATGTGTTGGGTGGTGTAGTATGGTCAGATGAAAGATACATATGTGCTCACACACACATCTACACACACACACACACACATACACACACACAAACACACAAAGATAACATATGTAAGCTGGGCATGATGGCACAGGCCTGTGATCTCAGTACTTGGGAAGCAGAGATAAAAGGATTGTAGGTTTGAGGCAAACCTCAGCAACATAGTGACACCCTATTTTAAAATAAAAAGAAAATAGGACCGGAGGTGTAACTCAGAGTTAGAATGTTCCTGGGTTTGATCCCCAGTACCATACACAAAAAATAAGTTACCTTTGTACACACACACACACACACACACACACACACACACACACACACATATATATATATATATATATATATGGTATATACATATGTGTGTGTAAATATATAAATGTGTATCCAAACATCAAAGATTTAAAATACTAAGCCCTATACTTTTAGTAGCCTACTTAGGCCTCTGCAAGTAGGTGTTAAAGGAATACTTAGACTTCCATGTCTTACCATTGTGATAAAATAATGCTGTGGGGTTTCTTACAGAGCCCTTCTGGATGACCCCAGTGGAGCCTCATGACTTTTCAGAAAAACATTCATTTATCTGCTACTAAAACCCCAATCATGATTCCCACAGTGGCCACTCCCAATTTTTTTTTTTTTTTTTTTTTTTTGGTGGTACTGGGGATGGAACCCCGGGGCATTCTACCTCTGAGCTATACCCCCAGCCCTAATTTTTATTCTTTATTTTGAAACAGAGTCTTATTGAGTTGCAAAGGGCCAACCTAAGTAGAAGCTGAGGCTGTCCAAGAACTGTAATCCTCCTGTCTTAGGCTCCAAAATGCTGGGATTACAGGCATGCACTATCATGACCAGCTAGGCCAATTTTTCTCTAAGTCCAAGAACTGCAATGTATCCTGTGTCCTTCCCTTCATCTGAGCAGATGGTATTTAACTTTACTAAGTTGTTGGTGTTGTCTTCCTATTACAATGTATCACAGTATGATACCTTACCACCTGTCCAATCCAGCCAATAAAATTGTTTTTATTTTCACCTGCTTTTCTTCTCTGGCCTCAAAAAAATATACTTTTATCTGGAGAAGGTTTCTTTTTTTATATACTTTTATCACAATAAACATATAAAGGTATAAAAAGAATGTAGTAATATATACACAATGGAATTATACTCAGCCATACAGAAGAATGAAATCATGTCATTTGTAGAAAAAATGGATAGAACTAAAGAATATTATACTAAGTGAGATAAGCCCATCTCATAAAATCAAGGGTAGAATGTTTTATCTCTCATATGAGGAAGGTAAAAAGAAAATAGGAAACAAAAGGGACTTCAGGTAAATGAAGAGAGAGACTAGTAGAAAGTAGAAGGGGATTGAAAGAGAGGTATAATGGTTGCATTTAGAACGTCTTTCTAGCCCTTATGGAACCAAGGTAGCAATGTTGGAAGTGGGGTTGGTTGCTAGGGAGAGGTCCCCTGGGCTGTTGCCTTGGGGATTATATATCCTTCCTCCTCTAGCCCTTGTTTCTGGCCTCCACAGTGAGAGAGCAGAAGCTTGCATGCTCTTTCCACTTTCTGCTACCATGTCCTGAGATCCAAGACCCTGACCTCAGATGGACTGAACCTAAAATCTCCAAGAAACTGTGAGCAAATAAATCTTCCTACATATAACTTGTGTGTTCAGTCCTTTTGAATGAAAGCAGTGAGAATGCTCACTGAGACAAAAATGTGTACCAGAAAAGTGGGATCACTGCTATATCTAATTCTGACAAGATGCACTATGATTCTTTGGAACTGGTTTGTAAGAGGAAGTTGGAAGGGCCAAAATGTGGCTAGAAAAGTCGATGGTAGAGACTGTGCTCAGGAGATTTCAAAGGAAATGAGAACTCCATAGGAAAATAGAGTAGAGATCACACATGTTACATTCTGGCAAAGAATTTATTAGTATTTTGCATGTGTCCTTAAACTTTGTGTGAGGCTAATAAAGATGATGCATGGATTAAACTTGTAGAGGAAATCTCAAAACAGAAAAGTATCCAAACTGCATTATAGATATTGATGTCTGTATTCAGCAAATTGTGCACCAAAGTTTGGGAGCAGAACGCAGAGTAGAGAGACTTTATAGATTTGCAGTTTAGCCAGTACAGCATATGTAAAGGTGTGGCCCAGAGAGAGGGTAAGGTGAAAGAAAGATGGTGGAAGGAAGTAGAAAAGAAACATCTTTATTTATGTTTATCCCACCCTTGAATAAGTCTCATGTTTTGTCTTATATTATACAAGGTGTAAGTATATGTAAGTATATATATGAAATAAATAGAAAATCCAAGCTTAAAATATATTCTCTTTAAGGTACTTAATATTCAAAATAGTCTGGACACTAATTGTCTTGTTCTTTAGCAACTCTAAACTACTGGATATTTAAATAAGATAAACAATCTTAAATCAACTTGCTACTTAAAATCTGTCAGAAAACAGGGAAATCCATTCACCAATAAAACACATCAAGACTCCTGAGTCTAGTATTCAAGGCCTTCTACCTCCTGCCCAGTCTCACATTCTAGACTGACTCTCAACAGCTCCACATCCATTAGGGTTTGGATATAGAATGTCCCCTGAAAAGTTCATGTATTGAAGTTCAGAGGTAATAAATTTGAATAATGAGAGTTCTAATCTCAACAGTGAATAAACCATTGCAATTAATTTATTGTGTGATGACTTAAGCAGGTAGAGTGACTGGAGGATGTGAGTCACTGGGGGCATGGCCTTGGGGACTATACACATGTCTGTGGACTCATTCAAGAGCTCTCTTCCCTTCTGCCTCTGTGATGTGAGGGCAGAGCTCTTGCTCTTTTTTTCTTTTTCTTCTGCTTCCTGCACCCATTCCCTGAGCTTCATAGGCTTCACTAGATCGAACATGGATTGCAACCTCTGAAACCTCCAGAACTGTAAGAAAATAAATCTTCCTTTCTTTACGTTGTGATCATCAGGCATTTAGTCACAGGAGTGAGAATAATGACTGGAATGCCACCCCTCCATTCTTTCACCTTTCTTAATCATGATGCCTGTGAGGAAAGATATTATTAGTTACTCATCAAAGTTTCCTTAAGCTATTTATTCAAGCACACATTTCATATACTAAATGATTACAGCAAAAGTCACATACTAACTTCTTTTACCATAATTTTGGGGGGTATTGTGGATTGAACCCAGAGGCATGTTACCTCCAAGCTACACCCTCAGATTAATTCCATTTCTAATTTGGAAACAGGGTCTCATTAGGTTACTGAGAGCCTCACTAAATTGTTGAGGCTGGCTTTTAACCTGTGATCCTCCTGTTTTAGCCTCTCAAGTACTGGGATTACAAGTGTGTGCTGCTATGCCTGGTTTACCATAGATATTTTTAATGTAGTTTGCCTTTTAGATTAGATGAGGACTTCTTTGAGAATAAAAAATCTCCATATAAGACCCCAAAAACATTTTATAAGTACTATTTACAAAGTCAATAATCACAAAATCCATAATCACAGTCAGTAGTTTAATAGTATATTTATAATAACATCTGAAACACTGAACACTACCTTAGAATGAGAGTGAAGCATTAAAAATATATTATAAAACTTTAACTTCAAAATTAGAGAAACCTATTTAACTAAGGGAATGACACTGTAGAATGAAATGCTTTTTTAGAGACAAAAAGTTTAGAAGCACTGAGTAAGAAGTTTATAGATGCCAACTGACCTGATGAAAGTTTAATGATAGGCATATAAAAAAATAAAAAGCTGTGTAAGTTAAAACTTACAAAGTCATGAATCTTGATAAAGAATCCAGAAACAAAACAGCTTTTTTTATATATAAGATACTTGCCTGGTTTTAATCTTAAATATAATGCAACATTGTATTTTATAGCACACACTAAAGATAAATATATAGCTGGGAAACTAAAGCACATTTTCTTCTTTGGGTATCTTCATACATGCAATCACCAGGATACGAATAATCATTATTGATACAAGATATAAAAATAATAAACAAATGTGAAATTTTATAAAGGTAGGAGTGAAGTCTGTCACTTCTTGTATCTGATAACACTAGCTTTCACCTTAATAGAAAACTATATAATTCTATTTCACATATTTGGTTTTTTGTTTCTGTTTTTGTTTTTGTTTTTTTTGTGGTACTGGGGGTAGAACCCAGAGGTTTTCTACCTCCGGGCTATACTCCCAGACATTTTTTATATTTTATTTGGAAACAGGGTCTCACTAAGTTGCTGAGAGCCTCGCTAAGTAGCTGAGGCTGGCTTCGAACCCATGTGATCCTCCTGTCTCAGCCTCCCAAGCGCGGGGATTACAAGCATGCGCCACCACACCCGGCTATTTCACATATTTGAAACCAGAACAAAGCTGAATGTAAACATTTTGTTTAGAATTTGAATTCAGAATGAAAATATTTACCTGAAGATAATTCTTTAGAAACCAATTTATAGCCAGGCGTGGTGGCACACACTTGTAATCTCTGCTCTTGGGAGGCAGAGACAGGAAGATCGTGCCAGTTCAAAGCCAGCCTCGCTGGCTTAAGAGACCCTGTTTCCAAATAAAAATATAAAATAGGTCTGGGAGTGTAGCCCGAAGGTAGAAGGGTTTCCAGGAACCCCAGTACCACAAAAACAACAACTTATAAACGAAAATTTAAAAATCTAAATAATGAAAGCTACATATAAACTGACAAAAAATAAAAAACCTTGTATTATGCAAAGTTGCTAAAACAAGAACTGTGGAAGACTTAGAATGTAATGTACCACCTGAAAACATAATTTATATCTTCTCGCTTAGTAAATTGCCTGGGAATAAAATGGTAATGTCTTACCTTAATAGCATTTCCATTATTTTGTGACATCATATGTGATTGATTACCCAATTTGCCCACTTTTCCAGATTTCCAGTGATATCCATTTGACCTTCAATATAAACAAGGGAAAATGTAATTACTGAAACATTTCTCCTTTTAATGAAAATAAACATATTTTCTCTGTTTCAAAGACTAGAAATTCATATATTCACATATAACAAACCATCACAAAATGAAAATGGAATATCAATAATGGCTCAATATCCTCAGTAATTTTAAAATATAGGTTTACCATCTTTGTTACTTTTTTAGAGAATAAATAAAAATGAAATGTCCAAACACAGCTGAAGAATTCCAGTTTTTGATATTTACAATGATTAAATATCATTTCACTGATTTACAGAAAATGTTACATATTGTTAAGCAGTTTTAAAAAACCAAGCATTCATAAATATAAAAAGAAGCAGCACAATGCCCACAGATACTCAGCATCTCAAATAAGGAGTGAATTTCTCATTAGAACTTTAATGAGCTCCCACACTGAAAGGTGACAGAGATTACAAAGACAGCAAATTTAGTTTTATAGTTTTCAAAGTATTTTTAGTTGAGCTTCATAATTTTTTTAAAGTTATCTGGACAGAGAGTCCAATTCCCATTTAATAATAATGAGACAATACTTTGTTCAATCCCACACAGATAATAAATAGTAAGTCTGAAAATTAGAACACTGGACTTCTATCTCCTGAGTCAGTGAACAGCATGTACTAACTCTGCTTTTGACATTTACTATTTGTGCAGCCTTAGAAAAGAGTGTATTCTAAAAACTCAGTCAAGCTTTAGAATTTTTTTTTAAATCATTCAGAAGCAAGGGATGGGGACACATGCCTATTATCCTAGTACTTGGGAAGCTGAGATAGGAGAATCACAGGTTTGAGGCCAACCTCCATACCATACAGAGACACTCTTTCAAAACATAAATAACTAATAAATGAACAAAATTTTAAAAGGCCTTGGGTATAGCTTGGAGGAAGAATGGCCCTGGGATCAAACTTCAGTAGGAAAAAAAAATTCTTGCACAAATGATTCCACAGTTAAGGAAAATTCACTCTTGAGGGTTGATTCCAGGAGCTCTCATTTCCAGGTGACTATCATGATCCATTAAGTCCAAACTAAGTACAAATCAATGAAGGGAAAAGAACTGGCTACTGGATAATAAAGAGGAAAGTGGCAAAACACAATAAACCTTGCCATTGGGAATGATATATAATACAAGATGCTTTGATTAAACCAATGCTTTGGTTATCTAGAGAGCGTATATATATATATATATGTGTGTGTGTGTGTGTGTGTCACACATATTTTTCAAAGAACTAAATCTAAAGATAAATGCCACTGAGATTTTAATAAATATATTTGAGTTTTCTTTAATATGGTTCGAAAAGCATTTTGTAGTTACTTGATGATCCAATTTGATGGACAAACAAAAGTAAATTTAATATACAAATAATTTTGTAATATTTAGTATCAGCACAAATTTAAATATGCACTTGCATATTCCTGAGAAGAACATTATAAATTTTTGAAGCCCATTTGCAAAACAATTTCTCAATGTTTATCATAATACAAATTATATGTACACCTTTACCTAAAATTACAGAGGTAGGAATTTATCCCCCAAATGTCCTTGCATGTAAGCAAAAATACATATCACACCATAGGTTCATGACAGCATTTGCAATCACAAAAGAGTTTAAAGTTAATAAAATATAAAAAAATTCATGCTATTCTCTCCACATAAGGAAATACTTTGTAGCCACCAAGAGAATTAAATAAATCAGTGAGTGTTGATGTAATCAGAACATTAAGATATATTAAGTAAAATAATAATATATTAGTTAAATTTCACAATTTTATAGATTATCACATTTGTTATTACATAAAAGATACATCAGATGCACCTACTCAGAACATACATATTCATAATCATGTATATGTACAGACTCAGAAAAATAATTTTTAATCATGAAAGTGATGCTAGAATATGAGCTTGAGGTCAGCCTATGAGTAAGAAGATTATTTCCATCAAATAAACAGTTCTATTTGACTTTTTTATCTCTTTTTTATTTTTATAATGACACAATAGTCTCAGTTAAATTAGTATAAATATAAAAGTGTGATATTAGAAAGTTCTTGAAATATCAGCTAACTTGTATTTGCTAAAAATATTTCAAACATTTCTGCAGGTTTAAGTGATTCTCTTGCCGGACGTGGTGGCCACGCTTGTAATCGCCGTGCTTGGGAGGCGGAGACAGGAGAATCGCTCAGGTTCAAAGCCAGCCGCGCTGGTTTAAGAGACCCTGTTTCCAAATAAAAATATTTTTAAAAAATAGATCTGGGAGTGTAACCCGGAGGTAGAAGTGTTTCCAGGAACCCTAGTACCACCAATAAATAAATAAATAAATAAATAAATAAATAAATAAATAAATAAATAAATAAATAAATAATTCTCTTGCATGTTCATGCAAACTCCTGCCCCACTGGCTCTCATATGCTATTGGCAGCAATCTTCTAAGAGCAAAGAACAAAGTTCCCATTGTCACCCTAAGCACTTCAGACTGTAAGTCATTGAGAAGCATAAAGTAAGAAGGGAAATATGAATTGGTAAGACTAAATGAAGCTCAGGAGAAGCAAAAGTAATGCAACTTTCGGAAGCAATGTGGCTCATTTAAAGCACAGATACAATATTATTTGTTCATTAGAGAAAGGCAAAACTTATCCATCCACTGAATAGTATTATTAAAATGTTAAGTATATAAAATAGTTCTTTACATAATTCAGATTATTCTTATAAAACTCTCTAAAAATTTCACCTACTTTATTTCTTCCTTTTCTTTACTCCTTGTTGATCTGAATTCTTGTAATTTCTTTTCCATTTCCTGGTTCTCCAATTCCAACTGTACTTTCTCCATTCGAAGTTCTTGAACATTTCTGAAAAAATGAGATTTAAATGTAGACTTCCCATTTGAAGGAAACAAACAAGTAATACCCACGATAAAATAATTTTACATAATGTTTTGCTCTTAATATTATTAAAAATTAAAGGATGAAATATTTCAACTACTTCTGTGAAATATGATCTTTATAAAATTAGCATTTCCCTTCATTAATATTCTCTTAAGGTAAGGATGCCTTTAAATCTTACTTTGTTTCTCCTGTTACATTGCTAGAGTTTCAAAATTGCCATTCACTTCATATATGAGCCATGTCTATACATATATGTAAATATCTGTGGCACACAAATAAAAATGCTTCTAATTTCCAAAGTGTTTATTCTAGCAAATTCAAGTAGTTTGAAGTCCAAAGTTTAAAAGTATTACTTTTTGACAAAGAAAAAATAATTTATTCATTTAAGTATTTTCATCCAGTATGAATGAATTATGAGATTCTGGATTATATTATTATCAGAGGAAAATTTCTTAAGACAGGAGTCTAAGGACTACTCAAATCTTGTGGAAGATTTAAGTGGTCTGTGAATCTGATTTTTAAAAATTTTACACTTACACTTTTACTAAACCTTACCTGGAATTTATCATTTCTTTCAACAATAATGCTAGGCCACTAATCTCAGAGGCATTAACAGTACTCATGGCAGACATTTTTATATAATGTTACATGTAGTATAGATTTCAAAGTAGCATTAGTACTTGTCACTACCTAAAATTATGATAATTATTAAACCTGCCATTATATTTGGTTATTTTATGCCTTAAAACTCATTTATTCATATTCAAAAAGTTATTTTTAAATTTGATAACTAGATTTCAATACAATTAGTTTCCTCTTTTTTTTTTTTTTTTGCGTTATTGGGGATGGAACCCAGGGGCATTCTACCTCCAAGCTACACCCCCAGCCCTATTTTTTATTTTTTATTTTGAAACAGGTCTCACTGAGTTGCAAAGGGCCTCACTTAGTAGCAGCTGAGGCTGTCCATGAACTACAATCCTCCTGTCTCAGCCTCCCAAATGCTGGGATTACAAGTGTGTGCCACCATGCTCAGCTCCAATTAGTTTCCTTTATAATCATACATTTTATGAATTCAAGAACAGTACAAGATACCCATTTATTCTGTCCCAAATTAATACTTAAGAATATAGTTTAAAAGCCCTCTGACATCTTAATGGATCTCATAATTTGCATTGAACTTTTGAAATATTTTAGGAAACCATATCTCCTGTACTGTCTCTAGATGAGCATGTTTCTGCTATACTTCATCCTCCCTTCTTTCTCCAAATTACAGTTACTTCACCAGGGTTCAACTCTTTCTCATTCATTCTGTCCTCATACTTTGCTCAGTTTGCTAAGTTATAGCTTTATTTTATTTTATTTTACTTTTTAGTATTGGGATTGGATCCAGAGACGCTCTAGCTCCAAGCTAGACTCCCAGCCCACCTTTTTAAAATTTTGAAATAGAGTCTCTCTAAATTGCTGAGGGCTGAAGCTGGCCACGAACCTGCAATCCTCCTGTCTTAGCCTCTCAAGTACTGGGATTACAGTCATGTATTATTGCACGCAGATGTACCTCTGTATTTATATTTAAGTTCATTTTATCTTTATAATTACCAAGGATTTTCTGTTCTTGAGTTATTTTGGCTTGGATTTTTGGATTAAGGTGTTCTTACAAAGTTGGTTTTCAAGCAGTGCTCATGAGTACCATATCCTCTTAATTTTGTGCATATCTGAGAGTGAAAGTTTTCTTTTATATTTGAACAACAATTAGGTGGATGTAAGATTGATTCTAAGTATGCTTTTTTTCCTTCCCCTCAGAACTTTGTAGCCACTTTTCCATATCGTGTTCTGCCACTGCATGTTACAGAAAAGATTTAAGCCTGATTTTTGTTCCCTTTGTAGATAACCTATTTTTCCTCTCCAGTTTTTTTTATAAAAAAATGTTCATCACTTATATTGACTCTTTTAACCAGAATATGCCTAGATAGTTATTATGTATTATAATTTAAATATTCCTGGCATACAAATTTTTGCTCTAATTAAAATTTTTCTCTCATGTCAGAGGATTTTTCCAGCAATACACCACTGGATGATGGTTCATTTACTTGGGTGCTATTATTCAGGAGTATAGATTTAAACTCTTTGAACTACTCTGTACTCTCCATTTCTATCAATTTCACTATAATTGTTTTTCTCTCTTTGCTTTCATCTCTGCATTCACTATAATCAGCATTTATCTTATTATCATGACACAATTCACTTTTTCCGGGAATGTTCTGTGAATTAAAATTTTTATATAGATTTACTTTATTAAATACAGTATAGTTTTGGCTCTCAATTTATTTCTCACTATTTATCACATACATTTATTTTTTTAGACAATTTAGATCTCTTAAGTCTAAAGTAAGAGATTTTTTTCTTGTAATAAATAGCAGGTAGAGTTCTTCAATAAAATAATTGTGTTTCTTTTACTTTCTTCCAGACTGGGACCCAGGTCTCCAGGTTCTGAACCAGTCAGTCACGTATTTATTGTGTCCCACTTTAGTGTATATAACTGACCTCTTAGGTATTAAAAAAAAAAGGAACTTCTGATTTCACATACAATCCACTCTCCCTTCTTCCCTTGGCTCAGGGCTGATCTATAGCTTGGATACCTGCTCTGAGAAAAAAATAAAGCATGTTCTTTTCTTTTTCTTTCTTTTATTCTTCCACTTCTACAGTAGACTCCTCAGGATCAACTGAGGCCCAGGATGTGCAGCTAACTGGCTCTGTGAACTTGTGACATTTCTTTGGACTTCAGTTTCCTCATGGTTTGGGGCTTAGTCTATGGGGTGGTGGGGACTGCAGACCTCGGAGCATGGTGCAGAAGAACAAAGAGGCTTTTGTCAGACTAAAGCTTCAAAGAGAGAAGACTGCCATCCCATGTTGCCCCATTTCTCGCCGTGTGCCCAGAGCCCCCCTTCTCTAGGAATCCTATAAAAAAGATTGAAAAGACCCCGTGCTCTCGCTCTGCACTGCTCTCACACTCGAGATGGCCTGCATTTCCCCTGAACGTGGGTCTCCACTTTTCTTGAATTAACCCCTGCTTTTCTCTGACTGGTATGTGATGAAGTTCTTTTCACCATGGAAGCCAAGAACCCCAGGAAATTATCCTGTTTACCCATGACTATTTTTTTCTTTATAAGCTAAATATATATTTTTCTGAACTAATGGATTAGAAACCTTACATAAATCTTACTTTATATTATATGTGAGAAACACGGAAGGAAAAAGCACAGTGTGTTTGGGCCTCATGGAGGAAGGCCCTCTTAATCTTTTGAATAGGATGTTCTTGTGGAAGAGATTTTTGATCATAATATCTGGTACTCATCAAATTTTAAACACAAGCCATTTTCTTTTTTTATGATTTTGGTCTCCTGTCAGAATTAGTCATTGACTTTCTTTTACAGATAGAAGGCAACCTAATTCTCTAGCATTTATTATCTGTCATGAATTTAAATCTCTTCATTATTACATTAGTGTTTTATTATAATCAAGTAGTATGGGTTCCTATATAAGTGAAAAGCTATCACCAAAAGGCAAGTGGGCCAAGCATATGTCCTCAAAGGGACACCTCCAGGGAAACATCTCAGAGGGCTTTGGCACAGACTGTCCAAAGTGTTCAGAGAAACTATCTAGAATATAGTGGAATTTTTTATTTTTCCTTTTTCTCTTATTTGTACTAGGGATTGAGCCTAAGGGGCATACTATGTTCATGTTATACCCCTAGCCCCTTTTATCTTTTATTTTAAAATAGGATCTCACTAAGTGGCTGAGACTGGCCTCAAAACTGGTATCTTCCTGTCTCAGCCTCCCAAGTACTGGGCTATAAGTGTGTGCCTCTACTCCTAGCTCATCAGTTTCTTTATATCTACTCCAGAAGGAGAAATTCAGCTCATACTCCTCACAAGCATTAAGATGGTGATCAGAGATGAGACCCAATAAAACTTCCAGAAGATAAAGGAATACAGATACGCGTGAAGGTAACTTAGGTTTAGTGTGATGGGCTCTCATCGGGAAAGATTGGAGGCACCCTGAGCACCCAGAAAGGGAGCACAGCCAGCCCCAGGATTGCAGGGATACGTTCTGGAGAAAGCTGAGACCCAAAAGAGAAAAAGGATTGATCCAGTTGAAGGGATGGAGAGAGGGTCAGGTTCCAGGAAGAAGGAAGAGTGTGGACAGGGAAAGAAGGAAGGAAAGAAGATGTAATGTACACATCTAAGAACCAGAAGCCCCCTGAAGCCAAGCATTAAGTGCAGGATGGGGAAAGTGGCCAGACATGAACCTGCTGAGGAAGAAGTGGCCAGATCATGAAGAACCTTGTAAGCCATGATTGAAAAATTAGATTTGTATTCAAGGGACAATGAAGAGCATTTCAGGATCTTAAGAAAATCAATTAGACTTAAATTTAGAAAGATTGCTCTGGCTGTATCATGGAAAACTAACTAGAAGGTGCAAGGTCAGGAGCAAGACACCAGTTAGATTATTCAAGTAACTCAAATAATAAAGGGTTTATGTGGATCTGACTGAGCAGAGACAATGGAGAGAAAGATGGGATAATTGAAATAAAAGAGAATTAACTGAATTTGTAGACTGAGCAGAAGTAGATGACTGAGCAGGGAGGAGACAAAGAGGGACTCTGAAGCCAGGCACAGTGGCACAGACACATAATCCCAGTACCTAAGGGGCTGAGGCTGGAGGACCGCATGAACTCAGGAATTTGAGATCAGCCAGGGCAACATAGCAAGACCCTGTCTTCATAAATAAATAAATAAATAAATAAATAAATAAATAAATAAATAAATATGTACAATTTTAAAACAAAAATGGAATGAATCTAAAATAATCCCAGTTTCTGCTTGAGTACCCGAAAAGACGTTGGTGCCTGTTTCTGAACAAGTCCACTCTGAAGAGGGCTGGCCTATCTCAGCATTCGTCTTCCATATGTTCTCCCTGGCCAACATCTCAACAGCTTGTGAGATATTATGCTTCCAGAGGAAGATCTCAAAAGCACAAATGCGATTGTGTTCTTTTTCTTGGAAGACTTTTAATATTTTGGAAGTCCCCACTGTGGTAGAGAAAAGGGACCAAACTGACAGAAAAGGACTGGGTAATTTACCAAGTAGCCAAGTTGGATCTTGCAGGTCCCACACAAAAGATTCTCCTGGAATCAGCCTTAGACATAGAATTGGAGGCAGGCAAAGCTACTGAAGAAAGGCAAGGCTGCTCATGAAGAAACCAGTCAACACAACTATCACATGACTGGAGATAAGGCTGAGAAGAGTCGGAGGCTGGAAAAGGGGTAAAGAGGGGACACAACAGTGTTGGACACTGCCGTAAAGACTATTTTAAGACACTGTTTAATGCAATAAGTTTGGAATAAGGAATGGACAAGGAGGAGAACCTCATGACAATTAGCACAAAGGAGCTTCTCCTGACCTGGTTTCTGCAGGTTTTCAAGTCATGGTTGAATGAAAAAGAATACAGGCCAGGAAATACTGTCCTCCTTTCAAAGATAAATTCTAGTCTGTGTGTGTACGTGCGCGCGTGTGTGTGTGTGTGTTGCTAGGAATTGAACACAGGGATATTTTACTCTGAGCTACACCCCCAGCACTATTTTATTTTTTTATTTTGAAACAGGGTTTCACTAAGTTGTATGGGCCTCGCTAAGTTGTTGAGGCTGCCCTTGAATCTGTGATCCTCCTGTCTTAGTCTCCCAAGTACTGAAAGTACTAGGATTACAGATGTGTACCCCCACTTCCAGTTCCAACCTCTTTTATTCCAGCACCTGAGACAGCAGGAAAGTTAGAAAGACCCTGCTTTCTCTTCAACTGTCTGCTATAACCTCAGCCATTTGGATATATCTGAAAAGTCCCCAGTCTATGTCGTGTAGATATCTTTGCAAAGTTTCACAAAATAACTATCCAACTAACTGTATCTCTTAGGTAATTGGACATCTCCTTGCCCCAGAAGTTTGGGCCATGTTCTCCTAGGATCCTGTGTTTACATGCCACATTATGACTCATTCTATATTATCCATGGAATCTTACCCCTTTGTATCCTCTGCAATCAACTTGATAGAAAGTAGATTGTATCCACTACTTTTGTATCAACTACTCCTTAGCAGAGTGTATATGACCATTTGTATTTAAAAGATATTTGCTGCCAGGCATGGTGGCACACACTTGTAATCTCAGAATTCTGGGGGCTGAGACAGGAGGATCACGGCTCACAGATAGCCTCAGCTACTTATTGAGGTCCTTTGCAACTCAGTGAAGCCCTGCTTCAAAATAAATAATTTAAAAAATAGGGCTGAGGGTATAACTTGGAGGTAGAATGCCCCTGCATTCCATTCTTAGTACCACAAATAATATATTCATTCTAGAATAATATTTATAGGTATAGAAACAAACAGGTTGAAACATTGAAACATACCACAAAATAAGAACACATGTCCCTCCCTCTTTTTCAAAAAAAAGGTAGTACTAACACTTAGATATCTCCCATCACCATAAAAAATGATATATGTAATAACAATTATGCCATATATTTGAAAACCATTTTCAGTATGCACAATGCTTTTATGCCCAATATTTCAAAAGTGCAGAGGATGCTATGAAAGCCCTAAGGATGCCAGATAACCACAGGATTATTGATCTGAATCAGGGACTCGGAAAAAAATCAGTCTGTCCCCAGCCCAGGCTAGCTGGCTCTTAGTGATGCTTGAGAGGAAGGCCGTGACAATTTCTAATGAAACTAGGTGATCCTGGAGAAAAAACAGTGTGTTGATTCCTCCCCTACCCCTGAAATGTCATGAAATTCTCAAGGTACCTGGAATTGCTTGGCTCTAGCAGAATGTCCCCACAGTAGATCCAGGACAGAAGGCACACTTCCTAGGAAGACACACTCAACACAAAGTTCTTTATGTGAAGCACCAAGGTACACAGGGCTTTCTGCTCTCTGCGTAAAGCTTACTCTAACATTCTTTTGTCAGTTTCTCCCTAAATTTCCAGGTGCTCTATTTTTAAAAGTTAAGGGCCACAAAAATGCTTTTAACTCTTTTACACTGATTCAATAGTTAATGAACCCAAACTGTATTTGAAACTTGCACTTTGACTCCTGTGGAATAAATACTGTTAGTACTATTTTTTAAACCATAATCAATTTATCATATTTAAAATGGATATTTCCTTATAGACAAATTATAGCAATGTGATGAAAATGGAGACGAGAATTTACAAAATATGAGTTTGGGCTCTAACTAGTTCCATGTGAAAGGATTAGTTTAAATTACAATGTATAGATACTTTAGCAATATTGCTACTCAAGAAATATATATATATATATTATATATATATGTATGTGTATATGTGTGTGTGTGTGTATACACATATATATGTACTTACTTATATTTTAGCTTTACAGAATTTCCAGGTTTTCCCCATGGAAGAACTACAAAATCTTTGGTGTTCATGATTATTGTCTTAAGAGTGCCTAAAAATTATGCCAGTTTGTGAAATCTGAAAAAAAATAAAATAAACAAGACAAAAGAATTATACAATGTAGATTACAAGTTTCAAACTGAACATAATTTATATAAACTGTAAAAACAAATCTTTATAAGTAAAAAGGCTGAATCAAAGGTGAACAGTAAAAAGTTGTCATATATGTTAAATACACTTTAAGTTATGTAAATGTGACATATCTGGTGAAACTAGAATTTTATTAGTATTTAGATATAACAAGAAACTGGAAATATTCAAGTAAAAGTGAAGTATGCATTCATTAAGACAAACTATAGTACACATTCTATTTTTTTTCAGTGGTTAAGGTTCAAAAATATAAACTGCCATGTGCCCCATAACAATGTTTCAGTCAACAACAGATCACATATTCAACCCTGGTCCCTTACGATGATATCACCTAAGGACATCACCGCCATCTTAGCTTGTGTTAGTACAGTCTCTGATGTTTCCACAATGAGAAGATCAACTGATAATGCATTTCTCGAGATGTATGCCCATGGTTATGCAACATGTAAGAGCATAGAAGGTATTCGTTTCCACTCAGAAATAATATTCAAGGAGGTTCTATATAGTGAAAAATGAAAAGAACCTTTGAGATACAAACCAAACCCCCAAACCTGGATTTTTATATTTATGGTGATGTAACATGAAAATTAAGGTATGTAATAATTACCCAAAGGCATTCTAATATCCCCATTTATCAAAGAAAATTTTAATGATACTTTTTGGCTAAGATCATAAATTAGCATATTTCAGAAAGAAATTTTCAAGAAGAAATGAAATGAAAAGGATTTTCTGCTTAACTCTGAGCTAACCAGAAAATTAAATTATTCAGAACACCCTGTTTCCTGAGTATCCCAATTATTCATGGTTCTAAAATAATTTTCTCTGTAATGATGAGTTACTGAATCCCATGCACAACTGTTAGATTTTCATATAAATAAAATTTTCTACATGCCAAATGCTTTTAAAGAAATATCACAGTGGTTGTAGTCTTAAGTGCCTAAATCACTTGATGCTGTCAGTTTATAGATAGGTTCCTGTGTGCTTGTCACTCCAATAAATATTTATTAAGGCTTTGCTATCTGCAAGGCTCTGTGCTGAAAGGCAGGAAGAGTCAAGGTCCAAGGAGATTTGTTTTCTAGGCTCAAATGGCTCAGAGTCAAATAGGGCCTATAGGACTATATATAAAAGCCATAAAATGGTAGAAATTACAGGGGCCATAAAATTTATAGATATAATAATATAAGAAGTGAAAAAAAAAGGAGAGAATTCAAGCTGGCTAGCATTTAAGTGAGGTTTTGAAAAAACAGAGATTCTAGGTGGAGATATGGATAAACATTCCAGTGTGGGGTAAGCTTCATCAAAGTGGGGACTAATGACTTGTTCAATTTGGTTGATGTGCAAGGCACACAGAGCAGAAATATGCATAGGGTTAGAGAGGCAGAGGCTTGGTGTTGGGTGGCTCTAAATGCCAAGTTCTAACATTTGGAATCTATTTTGCAGCTAGTAAGAATCAGTGAATGTTTTATAGGAAAAACAGAAGATGCATCCAGAAATTTTGCTTTAAGACTTAAGCAAGAAACAGACACAATTGGGGCAACCAAAAGGAATTCTACATAATCAAATGAATCGTTCTTCAATATTGTTCCCCTGGAAGACTGACTCATAACTTGACGGTACAATAACAAACACTTTTGAAAAGGCTTTTTAAAAACTTTCTGCAGAACCATTATATACCAAATAAACACATAAATCTATTATGTTTGTTTCATTTAAAACTAAAAATGAAGCCAGGTGTGGTGGTGCATGCCTGTAATCTCAGTACTTGTAAGACAGACAGGAGGACAGGAGGATCACAGGTTTGAAGTCAGCCTTGGTAACATAGCAAGACTCAGGAACCTAACAAGATTCTGCTTCAAAGCAAAAAATAAGAAAAGGGATAAGGGTATAGATTGGAGGTGGAAAGTCCCTGGGTTCAATCCCCAATACCACAAAAACAGAATCTAAAAATGGAATAAATTAATTTCAAACTATTGACCCAGCAAGAGACTGATATTCAGAATATATAAAATAGTCAACTCAATGGCAGAAAAACTTCAAATGATCCAATTTAAAAATGGGCAAATGATTTGAATAAGCCTTTCTTAAAAGAATACATATCAGTCAGCCAGGCGTGGTGTCGCACGCTTGTAATCCAGCATTCGGGAGGCTGAGACCAGAGGATTGCGGTTCACGGATGGCCTCAGCTACTGAGTGAGGCCCTTTATAACTTAGTGAGACCCTGTTTCAAAATAAAAACTAAAATATAGAACAGGGGGTATAGCTCGGAGGTCAAATGCCCCTGGATTCTATTCCCCCCCCAAAAAAAAGAAAGACCCGCAAAAAAAATAAAGAAAGACTACATATCAGTGGCCAATAGGCATCTGGTAGAACAGTGGTTATCAGAGACTGGGGAGATTAGAGGAAGAAGAGATGGAAAAGGTTGGTTCTTGGGTACTAAGTCATAGTTTAAAAAGATAAAGTGATAAGTTCTGATGTTCTTTTGAACAATGGGGTGACTACAGATAATGATAATGTGCTATATATTTTTAGAAATGTTTTGTCACATTGAACCTCGCTATAATATACTGTTGCAATGCACTAATACAATACTGGTTTTAGCTATAAGAAAAGTTTTTAATATTTTGACAACCAAGAAATGATAAATGAGAAAGTGGATATGTTTCCCTGATGTGAACATCACACAATGTAAACATGTATCAGAACATTACAGGGTACCCCATGAAAATGTAATTTTTTGTGTTAAAAATAAATAAATGCTTAATATCATTGATCATTAAGATTATGTAAATCAAAACCACATTTTAAGTATCCTCTCGCAACATTTAGAATAGCAATTATAAAAAAAAAGATGACTTTGGCAAAATGTGAAAGAGAAAAGCTCAGATACTGTTGGTAAGAATGGAAATGATTACAGCCACTATAGAAAACAGTGTGTAGTTTCAAGAAACAAACAAACACAGCCTTCATCATAGCACTATTTGAGCTGTTTCCCTCCCTTCCCCAGTCCTCTCCCACTATTTCACTTCTCTCTCCTCATTTTTTGAAAGTCCTTTTTGTTTCCTATTTTCTCTCTAGCTTCCACATGAAAGAAAACATTCAACCCTTGATTTTTCTATGACTACCTGATCTCAGCAGAATATTTTCCAGCTCCATCCATTTTCCTGCAAATGATACAATTTTGTTCTTTATTAGAGATGAAAAAAATTCCATAGTGTATACCACATTTTATTATCATTCATCTGTATGCACATATATTCATATTCCTCTGAACCTCACTATGATGTATAATTAAAGTGCACCAGTAAAAATATTTGTAAAACTATTAATAGAACTATTGTATAATTTAGCAAGCCACTATTAAGTATAACCAAAGGAAATAAAATCATTTTTTACAATAGCAAAACATGGATTAAACCAAGATGTCCATTGACAAGCTAATGGACAATTAAAATGTGGCAAATATATACACAACTGAATATCATTCATCGATAAAAAATAATTTCTTCATTTGAAAGAATATAGAAATGAAAATATTATGGTAAATAAAATATCTCAGGTACAGAAAGGCAAATAGCACATGTTATCATTCATTTATGGAAACTAAAAATATCAATCCTGTAGAATAGAGTAGAATGGTGGTCACTGGAGACTGAGATAAAGCAAGAGCAATTGAGAAAGATTAGATAACAGGTACCAAAGCACAGAAAGCTGAAATTAGTCTCGATATTCTATAGTACAGTGGTGTAACAATACTCTACTACAATGCATAATATATTTTAAAATAATTAGAAAAGTCAAAAGATTTCTGACACACAGAAATGATAATTGCTGCCAGGCATGGTGGGGAATGCCTGCAATCCCAGTTCTTAGGAAGCTGAGATAGGGGAATGGTAAGTTCGAGGACTGTCTAAGCAATATAACAAGACCCTCAGCAACCTACCAAGATCCTGTTTCAAATTTTAAAAAAAATAAAAGAAAGAATAGGGTTATGCATGTAGCTCAGAGGTAGAATGCTCTTCTTCATTCAAATCTAGTTCAGATTATCTGGACTACAGTCTCTAATCTAATAAGAAGGGGTAGATTTTCATAACTTTAGAGGAAATTCTAAAGAAATTTAATCTCTAAAAATAATTGCAATATTAAATTACATGTTTTCCCTAATACACGAAAGCTAGGGAGAAATGGGTAACAGGAGGAACTCTAGATGAAAAAGGAGATCCTATAGAGGAGCAAATAAGGCAACCCAACTGAGGGGATGGGAGGGGGAAGAGGGGAAACTCTCTGAAGCACATGATGTACTTAAACAAACATAGCAAAGTCAATCACTAAGCCAAGCATGGGAAGGAGGGATGGGGAGTGAATGAGGTAGGGATAGAGTAAGGGCTAATTGGGTGATGTGTGCATGTATGTCTCCACAAGTCTTTTATCCCATTAAGATATATGACTACAAAACACCAATAATAAATAAATAAATAAATTACACAAAATAATTTCATATTTTAAGCAAAAAAGTGGTTGCATCATAGGACTAAGGGTGTTTACACCTCTAATCAACAAACACTTATTTAGCTGTTCTTTCATGACCCCTATTAACTCGTTATTGAAGCCAAAAAGACAAATAAAACACAGTGTCTTTACTCAAAAAATTCACCATCAAGCAGGGAGCCACACAGTAGTTATAATCATGGACGCTCTGACAAGAGGCAGCATCTTGGGAATGCATCTATATTAGACTTCTAGCCAGGTGTGGTGGAACACACCTGTAATACCAGTAGTTGGGAGGCAGATACAGGAGAATAATAGGTGCAAAGAAGCCCCTGCAAATGAGTGAGACTCTTAGCAATTTAGAAAAACTCTGTTTCAACATAAAAAAAAAGGAGTAAGGGCTGAGGGTGTAGCTTGGTCATAGAAGGTCCCTGGGTTCAATCCCCAGTACCACAAAAATAACTAAATAAATAAATAAGGCTCATTTTTCAGCCAATAAGTTAAGTAGCCAGTTAAGCCAAATGAAGCCCTCCTAAACTCAGATAAATGTGAAAGAGCATCAGAGCTACCATGGGAAGGGCACACTAAGATTTGGCCGGCTGTTGAAGGAGGTGGCAGCATTTTCAAATGGAGCTCTCCTCCACTCTCCCACCTCTAGGAGTCATCTTTGTAGAAAAGACCTTTGTCTATTTTTATCCAACAAAGGCTACAAAAGCTACTTTAAAGAACCTGCAGGAATCACCCTGCTCAATCATGTGGAGTCTAAATCTCTTTCTGATAATAATCAGGAAATACACCTTGCTGCACTCTACCTATTGTTGATAATTTCTTCACAAAAATACCATACTGTCATTATTATCATTAAAAAGACAGAACAAAAGAATCTTTGAAGTTAGCATATGAGATTAAAATAACTTAAATTGCCCTGACTTTATTTGCACATTGACATGTACAATCTCATGTGTGTATGCATACGCACACACCCAAGCTGATGCAGGAAGATTGAGTTTACCCATACAAAGAATAAAAGAAAGTATATAAATCTCATTAGAATGGGGGTGATTCAGATTTCCAGATCTCTGATAATGTAACTTCACCAGTAAATGATCTTATTCAGGGGGCAATTCACTTCACTGAATGCAATTAGTGAGGCTTCTTCTCAATTTAATGTTTTATCAAGTCTCACACATAAGCCAATTTTCTTGTATGAAGAAAATAAGGAAGATTGTACTTGTGAGTCATGCTGTTCTGCCTGTTTCCTTTGGTAAATCCAGCAGAGAATTAGTCACCTTTCTTGGGACAGCAAGGCCATAACAATGTCAGAAGCGTGACTGGCAAAGCACAAAACCCTTGAGTTACCTAATGGGGTGGGAGCAGAGTGGGGGTTGCAGAATAACTCCCTGCAATGCAAACCTCCTAATTCCTGAGCATTCAGGCACTAATTTTCTTTTTTCTTTTTGACAAATAAAAATGTTAGCAGAAATTTGGAAATTTTCCTAGTTAACTAACTTACCAGATTGCATCATTTTTTGTTCCCATTCTCATTTCTGACCATGCATATTCATCCAATATAACCCCAAATCGTCCATGATGGTTTGATAATCTATCTACACATGTTCCTGTTTAGGGAAAGCAACTCAAAAATCAAGGCTTGCTGCCACAGACAAGATCATCTGATGATCTATAAAGCTTGATACTCATAGCATTCAGCAAGAGGTACCTGAGTATCCCAGAAAACACCATCACACCACTTTCTACGATGGGACCCTTTGTGTAAATGAAAACTATTTTTCACATTGGTACATTGTAGTGGTACATCATAATGAGATTCAGAGTGATAACATTCATATATACACACAACATCTCTTTGTGTGACCCCCTCCTACTTTCTTTGTGGTACCAGAACTGGACCCAGAGGAGTGCCACCTCCAAGCTACACCCCAGTTCTTATTTTTCATTTTTTTTATTTTAAAACAGTGTCTTGATAAGTTGCTGATAGCCTCACCAAATTGCTGAAGCTGGCCTTAAACCTGTGATCTTCCCTTTCCAACTCTCAGGTATTGGGATTACAGGCATGTGCCACCACACTCAGCTCTTTCCCATATTTTTATCTTTATTTTATTTTATTTATTGGTACATTGTAGCCATACATCTTAATGGAGTTCAAGATAATAGAAACATACAAGCACATATCCCTCAATTAGCCCTTACCAATTCCTACCCCATTCTCTCCCCCTTTTCTCCTTAACATGTTTGGCTTAGTGATTGTCTTTGATATGATTGTGAATGTACAACATAAACATTAGGAAATTTCCTTTCTCCTCCCTCCCATCTCCCTCATTTAGGTTGCCTTATTTGCTCATCTTTGGCTTCTCCTTTTTTGTCTAGTTTCTCCTATGACACATTTTCTCCCTGGCTTCCACATATTAGTGAGAGCATCTTATATTTTGTGGCTGAATAATCTCATTATCTCTAGTTCCACCTATTTCCCTATAAATAATATAGTTGTGTTCTTCCTTATGACTGGGTAAAATTCCATTGTGTAAATATCCCATAGATTTGTAATCCATTCATCTGTTGATGAACATCTTGGCTGGTACCATAGTTTGGCAGTTGTGAATTGTGCAGCTATAAAAATAGATAGGCATACATTAGTTCAGTAGTTTGGTTTCCATTCTTTTAAATTCAGCAAAGTGTCTGGATACAAAATCAATCTTAAAAAGTCAGAAGCTTTTCTGTATGCCAAACACAAATCCACTGAAAAATATTTTCAGAAAGCACTTGCACTCAGGATATCCCACAGTAAGACAAAATACTTAGAAATAAACCTAACCAAGGAGGTAAAAGACCTCTACAAAGGAAATTATGAAATGTTGAAAAAAGAAATTGAAGACCTTAGAAGGTGGAAAGATGTCCCATGTTCTTGAATAGGCAGAATAAATATCATCAAAATGGCCATTCTTTCAAAAGTGATCTACAGATTCAATGCAATACCCACTAAATTACCAAAGTCATTCATCACATAGAAAAATCAGTCCTTAAATTCATTTGTAACAACAAAAAAACAGAATAACCAAAGTAGTGCTCAGCAACAAAAACATGCAGGAGGAATCATAATATGAGACTTTATATTACAAAGACATAGCAATAAAAAGAGCATGGTACTGGCAGAAGAAACAGATACAGAGAAAAATGGAGTAGAAGACTCAGAAACAAATCTGCATACTTACAGCCAATTCGTTTTTTACAAAAGGGCCAAAAACACTGAAAAAAAGAGTTTGTTCAAAAACTAGTGTTGGCAAAACTGCTTAACCATATAGAGAAAAATGGAAATAAACCCACTTTATCACCCTTAACAAGAGTCAATTCAAAATGGATCAAAGACTTGAACATTAGACCAGAGACCTTGAGGCTCCTTGAAGAAGGTATAGGCCCAACACTGCCACACATAAGTATAGGTAAAAACTTTCTCAATAAGACCTCAAAGACACAAGAAAGTAAAAGGCAAATCAATACATGGGATTACATGAAACTGAAGAGCTTCTGTAAATGAAAGGACACTATCAAGAACATCAACAGAGAGCTGGCAGAATGGGAGAAGATTTTTGTCAACTACTCCTCCAATAGAGGACTAATATCTAGAATATATAGAGAACTCAAACTCAGCACTAAGAAAACAACTAATCCAATCAAAAAATGGGCAAGTGAACTAAATAGACACTTCACAAAAGAAGTTCAAATGGATAATAAATATATAAAAAAATGTTCAACATCATTAGCAATTAGAGAGATGCAAATTAAAACTACCCTGAGATTTCACCCAACTCCAACTAGAAAGGCAATCATTCAAAACATAAACAACAACAAATGCTGGTGAGGATGTGGAAAAGTAATAACTCTAATACACTGTTGGTAGGATTACAAATTAGTGCAACCTCTTTGGACAACAGTATAGAGGATCATGGTAAAATGGGAATAAACCTGCCATATGATCCCATATTTTTAAAAGGCCTAAGCAACAAGCTCCTTTGGATGGATTAACATGGTTAGGCTACTTAGTACCCTAACCCTGGGAAGTCAGAGATCTGAAAAAGAAAAATATTAAATGAAGAGTAGTTTAACTCAAAATACTTGAATCAGGCATGGTGGAACATACCTTTAATCTTAGTACTTTGGAAGTTGAAACAAGAGTGTCACAAGTTCAAGACAAGTCTCAGCAACTTAGCAAGGGCCTCTGCAACCTAGTGAGACTCGGCTTCAAAATAAAATAGGACTGGAGGTATAGCTCACAAAGCCCCTGAGTTCAACCTCCAGCATCACAAAACAAAACAACACAGAACAAAACAAAACCTTGACTAAAACTATTAAGATAACACTACTTTTTAACATGCAATCCATCTGATGTTAACCTTTTTCTCTAAACATATATTTCAAGTCTTTTTTTAAGTCTAAGGAAGAAACTGATAATATATGACCCTTAGCATAATATCTGGTCCTTTAGTGGCCTACTAAATAAATAAATGGCATGTTCTCAAAGAATAGAACCTGGAGCGAATCATGTAGTACTGACTTTAAGGTTCATTAAGTCTTTCAGCCAACTAAGAGATCTCATAAAAGCCACTGCTTCAGGGAACTAATGGTGCTCAAGCAGCCCAGTTGTCTGTCCTCTGTCTTCTAATTCCTTTCAGAAGAACTGAGAAAGTTTATTTAAAGGTAAAATATTTTAAAATCTTTTCAAATTTAAAATGTAAGGAATATTAAATGATAAGCAATTTAACATAAAAAGACTTAGACATCCTAAATTTTTCAGATTTCAGAAGGCCTTTGTGTGAAAGCGATCTCTGTCCCCACATCTATGTTCAAGATATTCTTAGCTACCTTCAGAAAGCATGAATGACACAACAGTGAACAAATATGCAATTATTAGTCATTCTTCATCAACCAAAACTTTATAGGATTGTAAGCAATTAAAGTACTACATTTCCAAATTGTATCTTTAAGAAACTTAGGCCCTTAAATACTTTACCTATTCTACTCCTTCCCATACAATCAACTCTCATCTTGGGTATTTACTGGTGAATATTTTAGGAATCTAGGAGTTAAAGAATCTATCTAAGGCAAGTGACAAAACCAAACATTGACATTTTCCCCCAATCTTGTTATCTTTGCTTAAGATTAAAATCAAAATATGGTTCCATATACTCAAAATAATTATTTCATATCTTTTAGAAAATTTTTTCACAAATATTTTCTTCTTTCACATTATTTGCCAGTTATGTATGGCAAGGAAATTTATAGAAATAACTGTTTGGTATTAAATATTTCCCAAGTATTACAGCAATATTTATAAACACCATTTAAATCCCTTTGGATATGAAACTGTTCCCAAGTAATATGAAGTTATTAATTTTTTTGTCTCTGAATATTTTTATACCCACAAAGAAAACAATGCCCAGCTCCTCTTCTTGGCACTTAAGCTCTCCCATTAATGCATCCTGGTCTTCCTAAGTGTTTTGCTTTATTTTCTACTCATCAAATTTTATTTTATTTCAATGCCAAGTTCAAAGGTCACCTCTCTCAGATTTCCTCTATCAAAAGTGTGCTCCTCAGCCAGGCACAGTGGCACATACCGGTAAGCCAGTACTTGGGAGGCTGACATAAGAGGATCACAGGTACTGGGCCAGCCTCAGCAACTTAGTAAGACCCTAAAATTTAGCAAGACACTGTTTCAGTTGTTTTTCTTTTTAATTTAAAAAGGGCTTGTGGTGTACCTGGGGGGTAAAGCATTTATGGTTTTAATCCCCAGTACCAAAACAAAACAAAGATAACCAACCAAATAAACAAAAACAAATGTGCTTCTCTTCCTGTGATGGCCATCATGTGTATTCGTTTTATTTTCTAGTACATGCTACCATATTTTGTTTTGTTTTGTTTTGTTTTTTTGCACGTTGTTTCCCTGAGAAGCCAACGATTTGAGAGCAGTCCTATCACTGATCGTTGAATCCCTCACAATTAGTAAAGTTTTCACAGAGTAAATGCTGATAATGTGCTGTTTAAATTTTCTACTGCTTTTAATTTACTGCAAGTCTACTTTTTGAAAAGAATTTAAATAAACATATCCTCCTTCTTACAACAAATTTTTCTTTTTCCCATATCCCTGTCAAACTTTGATGAGCAATCATAAATATACATTGAAATCTACAGAGAAAATCTACAGAGAAATCTACAGAGAAAATAGGAAAGAAAAAGGCCTCATGAAAATTAGGAGAGAGAACAGTGGAGTAGTGGGAAGGGATTGTGAGAGGGAGAAAGGTATGGAAGGGAAGCTTTGGGGAAGGAAACAGACCAAATACTATCAATATACATATAAGTGTATCATTAAGACTCTCACTATAATGTAAAGTTATAATTCATCAATACAAACTTAATTTAAAAAGAAAATCGTCCTTGTGCCTAGTGTCAAGTAAGATACTGATGAGCACAGTGAACTGGCAGGTATAATGCCAGTCCTTACTAAACGGGCTCTGATGGAAGAAAGAGAAAAAAATTAAACATCAAGTAAATGAATTGCAAGAGTACTTAATGTCCTCAAGTAAATAAACAAGTGAGTTAATTCCTGGTAATTAATGAATCATATAATTGGTAACGTGTTAGGAGGTCTCGTCAGGCCTTTAAGTATCTAAAGAGTAAGTACTGAAATGAGGTGGAGGGGATGGGGAATTGCCCAACATATTATAGTTCATATAGTTTTAATCTTGTGTAGCCCCAACTTTACATGACTTTTTAAAATAAGACTTACTAGCTTTAGACTTAAGAAGTCAAGATTATTATAACCTATATACCGGAGCACTTTTAATTTTTGTGTTGGGGAAAAAACAAAACAAAACAAAACAGAAAAACACCTTCCACAGCTTCAGGAATCGGGGGCCCCCTACCGGCAGCCTTTATCTGGCAGGAGGGGACCTCAATGTTGAAGTGGGTGCGTGTGGACAGGCAGGCAGAAAAAAAAATAATGCTACAAAAAAGGGCACCAACTTTTCCACAGGGTACAAATGATTTCAAAGGATAGGAGAGGCTAGCATTTGAAAAGCAGAGGCTGCACAAACACAATTGAAGAAGGCCGCCTTTCCCAGTCTATGATTCACCCCGTTGGCTAGCATCCAAGGGCTGAGAAGTCTTTTGTTTATTAAAAAAGAAAAAGAAGACGACTGAACTTCTAGGTTCAGTCTTACTGCTCGCTGGCCTGACTCTGGGGACAGGATGGAGCTCAGCTAACCCCTGCGGGGACGACGCCCCAGCTCCACCCGCACCGAGTCTCTTTTCCGGCCGCTCCGCCAAGCTCCCCGCACAGCCCCGCCACGCCGACCCCAAGATCTCTGAGTCCCCAGCACCACTGCCTACTCACCTGCACTGGGGGCCCTGGCATCTCCTCGCCCGCCAGCAGTGGCTGACTTGAGTTTCCGCCTTGGTCTCCGTGGTTACCGCGTTACCTCGGTACCCATAGCAACCAGAATGCCTGCTCCTGCCTCTGTCCACCGGCAGAGGGAGCAAGGGAGACTCCGAATTTGATCTCAGGAAAAAGCAAGGAAATTGAATTGAGCCTTTGGCTAGATAGAAGTGGTCTTGGAGTGAAGAGAGAGAATGCTTACTGAGCCCTCGCCATTGGTCTAAGAGCCTTAGGTAAATTATTTGATTCATCCCCATAACAACCCAATTTACATTTAAGAAAATTAAATCCAGGCCTGTAATCCCAGCACTCAGACAGGAAGATTGCAGCTTCAAGGCCAGGGTGCCGTAACAGAATGATACTGTGCTTCAAAATAAAAAAAAGGGGGGGGGCCCTGTAGCTCAGAGGTAGAATGGCCCGGGGTTCTGTCCCCTTTAGGGCAAAAAGAAACAAAACACGAGGCACAAAAAATTTGAGTAGCAACTCAGAATTATAAAGTTCAAATGTCAGACTCAAAAATCAACGGACACAGGTTAGCTTCAGATCTTACACTAGTCCAACAAATACGTAGCCTATGTCCTCTTCCTAGATTAGGCAAATTGAGGGTGAGAAACTGGGTCTCCCTGCAAGCCCAAAGAGACCACCATTCTCTTTTCTTGTTACCAAATATATGAGCCATGGGTATATGTGGGTACAATATGCATGTGTGTCTATGTTCATAAAAATAAAACAAAGCCCGGTGTGGTAGCGCATGCTTGTAATCCCGTTAGTTATGAACTTCAAAACTGTCAAAGAAAATAGAAGTATTTTGCATAAAACTTCTTATCACATGTATAAAGGACATTTTTTTAAACTTCAAAATGAGAGTTCTTACTGGCATAATGGTAAAATTAAACTCATAAAAGTAATGTGTGACATTCTGGCATTTTTGAAAGCATTAAAAGAACATTATCTCACTTATGTTTAAAAAAATAGCTCCCATATAGTTACGAAAGACAAAAGCAAAGCCAAAATATGTCATGCCAAGTCACATAGCAAACTGAAAAGTGTAAAGTGTTTGTCTTTCAGAACTGTGATTAGTGACAGAATGAAATGGAACATGTGAAAACAAGGATGCCTCTAGAGAGAGGAGATTCTCTCCCCTGAGGCAGGGTGCACTTAGGCACACCAGCAGCTCTGCGAGTAGTTTACCACATCTATATCAGGAGCACAGTACTCCTGAGGGATTTTCAAAATCATGCTTCACTGTGCGCCTGTGAACACAAGTTTTATTAAGTAGGAATATTCAACTCAGAGCTTTAAGCCAGGCATGTGGTGTGCTCTTGTCATACCAGTACTTAGGGGGTTGACACAGGAGGATCGCAGACTTGAGAGCAGCCTCAGCTACCTAGCTAGGCCCTCTGCAACATAGGGAGACCCTCTTTCAAAATGAAGAATACAAAAGAGGGCTGTGAGTGTAGCTCAGAGGTAGAAAGCCCTTGAGTTCAATCCCCAGTTCCACAAAAATAAGTAAATAAACAAAAATAAATAAAAATACTCTCAATGCATAAATAAATAATATGGACTTATCTTCAAAAGATAGTAAGACCATGCTTAAAAAGAGATTCTCAGCTGGGGGAGGGGGGAGCGCACACTTGTAATCCCCGTGCTTGGGAGGCTGAGACAGAAGGATCCCACAGGTTCGAACCCAGCCTCAGCTACTTAGTGAGGCTCTCAGCAACTTAGTGAGACCCTGTTTCCAAATAAAATATAAAATAGTTCTGGGAGTATAACCCAGAGGGAAAAAGCCTCTGGGTTCCACCCCCCAGTACCACCCCCCCCAAAAAAAAGACATTCTCTTACACACACACACACACACACACACACACACACACACACACACTGAACAAACCTAACCTGTTAAGTAATCTTATTTTCTTCTTAGTAGAGTCATGCCTAGAGGAAAATGATGGCAGGCACTAGGCCTTTCTGCTCAGACACAGTTAAAGCTCTTAGATGTTTGTAACAGCAATTTCCTCCCATGCAATTGTCAAAACTATGTATGCGATTTAGCATTAAGGTTTTTTTATGGTAGTAGAAACAACAGAATTCCCTCAAATCAAGAGCGTTTTGACTATTGTGAATTGTGCTGCTATAAATATGTATCACTATAACATCTGACTTCAATTCTTTTGAAAAGATCTCTAAGAGTGGTATGGTTGGGTCATATGCTGGTTTCTTTCCCAGTCTTCTGAGAAACCTCCCCACTGATCTCCATAGTGGCTGTACTAATCTGCAATCCTACCAATAGTGTATAAAAAGGGTTCTATTTCTACAGCCTCACAAGTATTATAGTTTGTATTCATGATGATTTCCATTCTAACCTTAGATTAAAAAAATCTCAGTATTGTTTTAATTTGCATTTCTCTGATTGCTAGTAATGTTGAAATTTTGTAAACTTTTTGGTCATTTGTATTTCTTCTGTTGAGGAGTGTCTGTTCAGTTCAATTGGTCCAAACAATGCTATGTTTGTATATAAAGTCATCAATACCTATTTAAATATTATGTATGAGGAGGGGGAGAGAAGGATAGGATCTGGAGGGAAAAGCACCAAGTGCTGTGTGCATGTATATTTCTATCATTCTGAAACTCATTGTAATATATAGTTATAATGCACCAATTAAAAATGTCATTCATTAAAAACAAAACTTTAAAGTTAAAAAAGAAACCTGTTGAGAAGGTTTTGTCTTTCTCTTCCTTATTGGATCCATTTTTGCTTCTGTCTAATTAATTGCCTACATTATAATAACAAAACAGGATAACCTGGCAGGTGTTTAAAACAGCTCCTTCTCCAGAAACCAGCCCTTCCCTATCCACCTGCCTTCTCTTAGATACAATGCTTTCTCCTCAGAGCTTTAATACTGTGACTCTCCGCATCAAGTGAATGTTCCTGGCTTCTGAGCGGTTCTTCTAGGCAGATTTTATAATGATCCCCTTTCTCTTACCTGCTTTCATGGTCCATCTCTGACTTACACAAAGTTCTCCTGCATCCTTTCCCCTTCTGTGTTATGGAACTGCAGGATATAGTCAACTCTCTTTATCTGAGATGCTAGCAGCCAATCAGCCTGCAGTTTGTACTTCTAAGTGTATAGGAGTCAAAATCCTCTTCCTGTGTTCCCAGCTGCAGGGACCCATTGATTCACATATTACTAGGTTTGAAATGAGGGTCAGGAGTTGATGTCTTTACCCAAAATTTGAAAACCATGTCAAGGAACAACTACATGTCTTTACAGTCTCATGTTGGAACACAGAAATATGTTTTTTATTTGATTCTCGTTTGCTATCAACAAGTGCTTCATTTCTATAATGTTATGTGCTTATTTGTAGACTTTTAACTGTGCCTTACATATAATTTGTATCTATATATGCAAATGTATGTCTTTTAAATAAAAACACTTCTAAGCTTATGGTTTTGTTGTCCTATTCGACATTAAAAAATTTCGTGTCTAACTTAAAAAGCTTGAAGCGATATTTTTTCCTTATGTATGGTGAGCCTATCAGATTTGCTTTAAAACAGCTATACTGGTAGAATGGTCTCTTCCTTAATGAATAGAATCAGCTATGGTTCATATATATTCTTTATAGAACATAATGCTGTTAACTATTGCAATTACATTTTGATAGCATCAAACTTTCTCCCTAGGATGAGATGGGACTCATGGCATACTAGCAGCTTCCTAAAAGTACTCTCTCAATATACATTCCTCCTGTGGCCTCACACACACATTTCTTTTGGTAAGAGGAGTGGGCATTGGGGACTAAACCCAGGGTCATTCTACCTCTGAGCTATACCTTCAGCCCTCTTTTATGTTCTATTAGAGATAAAGTCTCACTGTGTTGGTGAGGTTCTTGCTAAGTAGCTGAGACCGGCCTCAAGCCTGTGATTCTCCTGCCTCAGCCTCCCATGTACTGCGATTACAGGTGTGTGTGTCACTGCACCCAGCCTGGTGTCAAATTTAAAATACCTCATATATTGTCCCATTCGTATGTGAATGAACCCTAAATAATTTTTAAAACAGAAAAAATAATCATCTCTGTATATTTATATGTTGAATATGGTTCTGGTGGCAATGTGAAGAAAGATGGACACAAAAGGAGAAAATGGAGACAGAGACCAGGTGAAAAATATGTTTATAAAGCTGGGCATGGTGGCGCACACTTGTAATCCAAGCATTCCAGAGGCCGAGACCTGAGGATCGCGGTTCACAGACAGCCTCAACTACTTAGTGAGGCCCTCTGCAACTCAGTGAGGCCTGGTTTCAAAATAAAGAATAAAAAAAAAAATAGAGCAGGTGGTGTAGGTCGGAGGTCAAATGCCCCTGGGTTCCACCTCCAGACCCGCAAAAACAAAAACATAAACAAAAAATATGTTTACAGTGGTCCAAGGGAGAAATGATAAGTCTGGAATCAATGCAGAGGACACAGGCCAAGAGAAATAGATTGAAAGTGATTTTGTAAATTCCTAACAAGACATGGAGACCAAAAAAATCTGGTTGGCCAGAAACAGGAAGTAAAGCTACTGATCTCTGGATTTGCTAGATCGGCTGACTGAGGATATGGGGCTGACAACCATCCCAGGGGCTATAATAGGGAGTAATAAAACATGTACACTAGGGTATCATCAGCATGCACATGGTAACCAAAGCTTAAGGAAGATTGGAAAATTGTTATAAAAGCCTTCAATAAATTGTGAAGGAAGCCGGGTATAGTGGTACATGTTTGTAATCCCAGCATTTGGGAGTCTGAGAAAGGAGGATCTGGGTTCACAGACAGCCTCCACTACTTAGTGAGGCCCTTTTCAACTCAATGAGACCCTGTTTCAAAAGAAAGAATAAAAAAAAAGGACTCTGGAGCCGGGCGTGGTGGCGCACACTTGTAATCCCTGCGCTTGGGAGTCAGAGACAGGAGGATTGAGCAGGTTCGAAGCCAGCCGCGCGCGCTGGGTTAGGAGACCCTGTTTCCAAATAAAAATGTAAAAATAGGTCTGGGAGTGTAGCCCGGAGGTAGAAGGGATTCCAGGAACCCCAGTACCACCAAAAAAAAAAAAAGAAGGACTCTGGGTGTAGCTTGGAGGTAGAATGCCACTGGGTTCCATCTCCAGTACTGAAAAAAAAAAAATTGTAAAGGAAATGTTTTGGAAAAAGCATTCATCTAACATTCCTGTTAGAATTCATCTAAAATAGACTAGTATGAAACTCATACTCATCTCTCATCTTTCTTTATCCAGCAGTGTTTACTGCAGTTTTCTCACAAAGCTGATAAACACTAAATGAATTTATTACTGCAATCCTCAATTCTTCTCATTGTCATTCATAATTTTATTGCAGACAAATATACACTATATTGAGCAGTTAAACAAAAGATGGAAAAGAACTGGCACCAGTCTCTGAAGCTTATACTTTAAACAAAAGTATCTCGATTGTTGGTAAAAATGGATCCAGAAAAAGTCAAGAGTGAAGTCACAGGACAAGGTTTTTGAAGAGTCAATTTCAAAGCCGGGCATGGTGGTGCACACTGGGTTTTTTTTTGTTTGTTTGTTTTGTTTTGTTTTGTGTACTGGGGCTGGAAACCAGCGGCATTCTACCTCTAAGCTACATCCTTAGCTCTATTTATTTTATTCTTTATTTTGAAACAGGGTCTCACTGAGTTGCAGAGGGCCTCACTGAGTAGTAGCTGAGGCTGTCCGCGAACCATAATCATCCTGTCTTAGCCTCCCAGATGCTGGGATTACAATTGTGCACCACCACGCGCAGCTCACACTTATAACCCTAGTACTTTGGAGGCTGAGACAGGAGGATAATAGCTTCATGGCCAGCCTCAGCTACCTGGTGAGGACCTCTGCAACTTAGTGAAACCCTGTTTCAAATTAAAGAATAAAAAATAAGGCTGGGGTGTAGCTCAGAGATAGAATGCCCCTAAATTCAATCTCCAGTAACACATACACACAGTCAATTTCAATAATAAACACTTTATTTGAACATAAATAGCATTATTTTATTTTTTTCACTCTAGCCTCTAATTTAATATATGGTTAGTGTTTGTGATTTTACTCAAAGAATGATTAACAACTACAGTGATCACCAATAATAAGATATCCTGCTCTTGACTGATAACAATTCATGGTAACCATGTTTGCCTACACAATACAGCTCACCTTTGTGATAATGTATTAGATTGGAGTCTTTTTTTTTTCCTTCTGAGAATGTGAAATCAAGACTGAAAAGAGAGAAAGATACTTGGGGTACCAATATTCTATAATACACACAACACAAAGAAAAATAGAAGGATAAAAGGAAGAAAGAAGAAAACATGAGAGATGAATTTTCTAGAAACTTCTTTTTCTGAGAACTAGCTACAGTATTCACAATTCATTTCTGTATTTTTTTTAATTCCCCTTTGTTGTTTAGACCATAATAGGATAGTTTTGGTTATACAGAATACAGAACCTTGAGTAAAATGATTATAGGAGGAATTATAAAGTAAAAATAAAGTAACTTTATAAGACACATCCAAGCATAGATTCCCAGAAAATTTTATTGACGCCAGAAGAGCATTAATCTGCTACTCTCATAATTTTAAGTTGATTTTTACGTAAGTATAGATAGAAAATTCATTTGGCATGCTTTTGAAGCCATTTCCTTTAAAAGCTAAAATCATTTGTTTATTTTTTAATTTTTTAATTTCTTAGTTTATTTGCTTTAAGTTTAGCTGTGCTGGTTTTACTAGCAGACAATTATTTATAATTGATGTAGCTTTAGGGAAAAGCTAATCTTAAAAAGAAAAAAAGCTGGCATTTCAGAGAAAGCTATTTATTTCTGATCCTTGCCAAGTTTTAATAAGTGTATCCTACTGTCTTCCTGAGATTTATGCACTGTTAGCTATACTTCATTTGGGAAATTTGCATTTTTCTCTTCTGCACTTCAGCTGGGAGGCACAAAACAAAAGTTACAAGGTTTGTTTGGCATCAGATGTCTGACAGTAATTTTCTTTCGTCAACTTCATTCTCCTATGGTTTTGATTCCCAACGGCATATTTCTCATTAGATTTTGTGAAACATCATATAATAGCCTTACCTTTGGAGAAACTACTCCCAAAACATTCCAAAGAAGCTGTCACAACTCTTGCCACAATAGAACACACTAGAATCACCATTTTATGTCCACTGTGTTAATATCATCTATGTACCTATCTTATTATTAATTCAGAATACTAAAATGTGTATAACTGCTAGCTTTGATTAATATGATGTTGTTCGGATAGTCACAAAATACTTATTAAGCACCTGGTACATTTCAAGTATTCTGACATATAAAGTCTATAACGATGAAGGAGGCATTCTCTGCTTAAGGAAAAACATGGTCTAGAATTGAGATATAGATAAGAATTCAGAATAACAACTGTTAGAACTGTGATAAAATGATCAGAGAAAGGACATTGGCTCAGCAGTTTAGCTCAGGATAGGCTTCACGGCCTAAGTAACATCATCTCTAATTATGGTTCTGATGGCTGAGTATGGGCACCTGACTGGTTCACAAGATGGGGATAAAAGTGGGGAGTGTTCTGGGTAGAGAAAAAGCACATACAAACTTCCCTGCAGTGAGTTAGGGTGTGGTAAGTTTAGGCTGCAATGCAGCTCAGTGATGGGGCACATGCTTAGAATGTGTGAGACTTTGAGTTTGAGAACTGGTACTAAAAAATTTTTAAATATAATAAGTGTGAAGAATCTAAAATTATTGAAACATTCAAAAATCTTAGAAAAAAATGAAGGGAAGAAAATAAGTGGAAGGAAATCAGAAAACTCTGGTAAAACAGAAACAAGTCAAAAGGTCATTGTAATATTATGGAAAACACTAGTGGCCTAGGCCAAGGTAGAAAGAACAAGGCAGAAGGAGGGTCAAAGGTGCCAGTGTTTCCACATAAACATTCATCAGTGGGCTTAGAATAAATTAGAAGAGAGACTGGGAAATGGAGGATGGTCCTCAGTATTTATTGGACTGGTAATAAAATTAAACATGACAAAAACTACATTGAATTATGGAACAATTATTCTTTAGCATATATATTAAGTGCCTATTATATGTGAAGTATATTATAGGAGATAGAAACTTGAACAAAATCAAGAAAATTTTTATCTTTTGTCTTCCTAAGATTATATTTCATTGGAAATAAAATACGACTACTCAAACACTAATTTTGTTTCATTCCATTAGGAGAATAAACTAGGTCAGTAAGATGGACATTTCCTTAGGTGGGTCTATTTTAGGTAGCATAGCCAGAGAAAAATTTCTCTAAGAAAGTGATATTTACAATGATCCTATGCTAGATAAGGAGGCTGCCATGAAAAATTCTGGGATATTTTTGGAAAAGGAACATGAGTGTCCTGAAATGAGATGAATAAGAGTATGGTTTAGATGTGGTTAATTTAAAAAAAGAGAGCTAGTAAATAGTACTACATGAAGATGTAGGCAGGAAGGTAGACAAGGAAGCCAAAATAAAAGGTTTAGGTCCTATTGGAATTTGTAGACAAGTTTTAAACAGAAGAGTTATAAAAGACTTACATTTATTATGAGATTACATTGGTGACCAGTGTAGACCAGATATAGAGGGTAAACAGGCAAACAAAGACTGGAGGGAGCACGAATGCAATAATCCAGGCAAGATAATCACAGATGGATTGTGTTAAGGATTTAATCATTGTATTAAGACATAGGGTGACTACTATAACAAGATCCAACATAGCAATAGATTAAACAAGACAAACATTGAATTCTCTGTTAAGTTTAAGCAATCCAGAATGAAATTGTGTTTGAAGAGTAAAAGGAACCTGCTTCTGCTGCACTGCTCTGACTTCCTCGCTCCTTAACTTTCATTTAATGGTCTAAGAAGATTCACTCTGCTCTTGACATCAAGCTGGTGAAACTCAAAGAAGGGAGAGAAGTGAAGTCACGTGTGTGTGTGTGTGTGTGTGTGTGTGTGTGTGTGTGTGTGTGTGTTTTAAAAATTGCTGTTAAATTTATATCTTAAATTTCTATTTGAGGTAATCCTCTTGAACATGTTCTAATCTCCAATTGTATTTGTATTTATGAGAATTTCTTTTAAACTGACTGTTTTCTCTTCTTTCTTTTTTTCTTTTTTCTGTTTGTTCATTTTATTATGGGAATTCAATCTGGGGATATTTGACCTCCAAGCTATACCCCAGCTCTTTCTTTTTTATTTTTTATTCTGAAACAAGGTGTTGATAAATTGTTGAAGGTCTCACTAAGTTGCTGAGTCTGCCCTGGAACCTGCAATCCTCCTGTCTCAGCCTCCCAAGTACTGCAATCACAGCCTTGAACCTGGCTTGAATTTTTAGTTACTATTTGGTCTCTATTAATGAGTTTTGACAAATGTATTCATCTGTGTAACTACCACTAGTATTAAGATAAATATAGAAATGTAAAAATACATAATGCACTAACACATGTGTGTATGTGTGTGTTTGTGTGTGCATGTGTCTTAGCCCTCAAAGTCTCTGAGTGGACCTCTACAGTCAAGGCTCCCACCTTCTGGGAACTCAAGGTAACCACTGTTCTGCTTTCTGCCACTGCAGAACAATTTTTCCTGTTCTAGATTTATTATATATCACATAATATATTTTGTACTCTTCTTTATAAATCTTTCAACCATCATGGCGGTTTGCGATCTCTGCACTCTGATGTGTGTGTCAGCAGTTAGTACCCAGCTGTCATTGAAGCCTATTTCATGGGACAGATACACCACAATTTGTTTATATACTCACCTTTTAATGTGCAATTTATTGTGCACATTGTATCTATTACGAATAAGGTTACTATAAATATTTGTGAGCTGGTCTTTAGGTGAACAAATATTTTCATTTCCTTTGAGTAAATATTTTTGTTTCTTTTGAATCAAGACCTAGAATCAGAATTGCTGATTCATAAGGTAAATTTATGTTTAACTTTAGGAAATTTTCAAACTGTTTTCCAAAGAACTCCTATCAGCAATGGCCGAGAATTCCAATCACTGTCTTATTTCAAGGCCTGACTTGTGACTTCAGCCTAGGACCCATTAGGTAAATCTTGGCCATTGGACCACACCTGACTACAGAGGATGCTGGAAACATTATCTGTGGCTGGAATGGCAGCTGCCAATTTAACACCCAGGGTTTCTGTAACACAAAGTAAAAAAAAAAAGGGGGGGGGAATACAGGGTTTGTCTTTATTTAAGGTGCAGAAATTAAGCTGGCCCCTAGATTTTGGATAGGTATTGGTGCATTAACTTGTTTGACATGTTAAATTTGAGATGTTTGACATCCAAGTTGTGGGTGAAAGAATTGTTCACGATACCAATTTGGAACTCAAGGTATCAAGGGATCAAGTGATCAAAGATGGAAATATAAGTTTGGGAATTATCAGCTTTTGGATAGAATTGAAAGCCACTGGATAAGATAAGACCAAAAAGGGAAGAAAAGTAGGATATACTTTCTATTCAATGATTCAATATTTTTACAAACTGTTTTCTGAGGCCCATCTATAACTAATAGAATTCTTGCCACCCTGAAATACAACAAAAACTCCTTTACTCCCCCCCCCCTGGTAATATAGCAGACTACTTATAGATTGCATTTTCCAGCCTCTCTTATAGCAAGGTACAGCTATTATGAGTAAATTTTTAGCATTGGAATTTAACACGGTCTGGATACTTTCTGCAAGGCAAAACCTTACATAAAAGAAAAATAATTTCTATTTTATTTAAGCCACTATATATAGAATATTTTTACCATAGCTTAAGGCTTACCTTATCTGATTGTGAAACATATCCAATTATTTCTTATGCTCAACTAAACAAATTTCCACTGCCACTTATTTTATTCATTTTATTGACTTACATACGAGCTTGTATTTTTTAGTATTGCTTATTTGAGTTCATTTTTCATAAGTGTTAGGTTGCTGGCATTTCTAAACTTCTTCATGAAATAAAGTAATGATATTATCTTGCAAAATATTAATGAATGTTTTCTTCGCATATTTGCCATTTTTCCCAGTCATTGCCTCAACCAATTCTTGGTATTAAAGTTAAAAAAAAAAAAAAACTAATGTGGTTGTCTGCATTTCATTAAAGAGAAAACTGAAGTAGATACATTAAATTATTTTCCCAGAACATCAAACCAAGTTAATCGAAAAGGTGGAAGCAAAATGCAATTATCTCACTTCTGGTTTTATTGAACTATTGAATTATAAGTCACAATCAATTATGAATATGATACCAGAGCTAAAACAACATAACCTTTTTAACATGTAGAGAGCTTAATAAACTGCCCTTCAGCACTTTTTAAATACTTCTTTTTTTGTGTGATATTGGCGTTCCTGGAAGCCCTTCTACCTCTGGGCTACACTCCCAGACCTATTTTTACAATTTTATTTGGAAACAGGGTTTCCTAAGCCAGCGCGAGCGGCTGGCTTCGAACCTTCACGATCCTCCTATCTCTGCCTCCCAAGCGCGGGGATTACAAGCATGCGCCACCACGCCTGGCCTAAATATTTCTTATAAAATGATGTTTTACTGACCCTTCTCACTTTTCCACTAAGTTTATATGAATATAAGTATAGAAATAGATAATAAACATGAAAATGTAGGACATATATTCAAAACAGAAAACATAATTACTCCAAGTTTTCCACATAAATCAAAACATGCTTATATCTAGATGCATTTTCTTCTAGTCCTCTATCTGTCTATATCAAAAATTATTTACTTTTCACATAATTTTGATTAAACAAATTCAGATGTCAGCATATACAGAATAGTGCTTCTCAACACAAGTGAAATTCAACAGAAATCCATCAGGTGGAGTTGTCCTATAACTTAACATTTAAAAACATTTCTCAACTTTCTCTTTTTACTTCATTCTTTACACAGGTAATGTCTAAGTACCATTTCTTCTTGAAAGCTTTTAAAAATGTTTTATTCCAACTGCACTTTGTTTAGAGATTTGGTTTTGTTTCTTTCTTTCTTTCTTTGTTATTTTTGTTTGTTTTTGGTAGTACTAGGGCTCCTGGAAGCCCTTCTACCTCCTGGCTACACTCCCAGACCTATTTTATATTTTGAAACAGGGTCTCTTAAGCCAGTGCGGTTAGCTTCGAACATGTGCGATCCTCCTGTCTCTGCCTCCCAAGCGCGGGGATTACAAGCGTGCGCCACCACGCCCGGCTTGTTTAGAGATTTGTAAAAAATATTTTTATTGGTGAATTGTCATTATAAATTCTACTGAGGTTCAGAGTGGTGGAAACATACATCAGTTGGTATGATTCCCTCCAGATTCTGCCCCACTACCTACCCCTTCTTATACATATTAGTGAGATTGGTAGTGATACTTTCATATGGGAACATAGCATTCTTTAAACCACTTCTTTCACTAATTCTTTTCCTCTCACCGGCCCCTCCCCGATCCCTTTCCACTATTCTACCGGTCTCACTCCTCAGTTATCTAATGTTTTCTCTGTTTCCTATTTTCTCTCCAGCCTCCATATTATAAGAGAGAATATTCAACCCTTGACTTTCTGAGACTGGCTGATCTCACTTACCATAATATTCTCTAGTTCCATCCATTTTCCAGCAAATGACATAATTTTGTTTTTATTTTTGGCTGAGTAAAATTCCATTGTGTGTAGAGTCTATATTTTTGTTATCAATTAATCTGTTGACAGACACCTGTCCCATAATTTGGCTATTGTATAAATATTGTATAAATCTCTAAACAATTTCGCTATTGTTTAGAGATTTTTTGGCTTAGATTTTTTTTGTGTGTGATCACATCAAGTACAAGTCTCATGTACACAGATACTATTTAGGATTAAATACTTCTGTCAAAGGATGTGGTTGCTTATTTTCCCCAAAATATGAACATTAAAGAAATTAGGTAGAAAATAACAATCTCTCAAACTCATGTTTTGTTCTGCTATTGGGAAGAGAGGTAAGCATCTGACCACATTTGTCTCCTTTAAGACAAAATGCTACGTGCCTGAAGGAAGCGTGTCTTCATTGATGTTGATCTATTCTAACAAGTGCCACAGAAAACTGCCAAAAAGTTTGACATATTCTCGGGAAACTAGCTCCTCGCAGAAAGGGTTTTCCTGCATACACAATCAGGTTAATCTCTCTGACAATATTTCTGACTTATGAATGCAAAAATGTAAGAAAACTAATCCTGGAAATTCTGATTTTGTGGCTCAGAGGTAGACTTCAAGAAATTGTACATTTTACAAGCACCTGTCAGAGTCCAAGGATCACGGGGAAGCAGCATCCTAATGAGTGAACAAAATATTGCCAGTAATGGGTTGCCAGTCACAAACCATGGAAGAAAAAAAAAACATATTCAAATTATCTCTACTTGTAATGCATTATTCTCTCCGAGGGGTCTAAAATGATCTTCCCACTCCCTAGGCCTCATTACTCAAGCCCCTCAGTAGTGGACCAGTTACTTAGGCCATGTCAGGGAATTAATCAAAATTCTTTTTTAGAAAAGATACTATTCTTTAATATCCTATGCTTTAGTCTAAAGTTCTATAAATAACAATGGCCAGTTTCAATATTACCTGGTTTCTCCCGCCATACTAGTTTTTATAATGCAAAATTGAGGTGGTGATTTTCTTCTGCTAGATGTACAACAACAAAGAGAAGTATTAGAAAAGCACCCTGGATCCGTGGAAAGGTCCCAGAACATCCTGTCATTCTCCAGCTCTTTCCATTTAGCTACTAATTCCATAATTTGGTTCTTCTTTGTCATAAGTAAAACCCCATTGTGTCTATCCTACATTTTCTTTATCCATTTGTCTGTTTACACTTATATTGATTTCATAACTTGGCTATGAATTGTGCTTCTATACCAAGGAGTGGTATAGCTGGGTCATACAGTGGTTCCATTCCTAGTCTTCTGAGAAAACTCCATACTAATCTCCATAGTGGTTGTACTAATTTACAAATAGGCAGAGGTAGAAACTTCCACAGTAAGATTCCAAAAGCTCAAGAAATTAAAACAACAATTTAAAAGTGGAATGGCATTAAACTAAAAGTTTCTGCTCATCAAAGGAAACCAACAAGTGTCTGAAGAGAGCCTACGGAATGAGAAAAGATATTTTCCAGATATCACTCTGATAACTAATAACTAGAATATACAAAGTATTTAAAAGACAACACTAAAACAAAGTTCAATCAAGAAATGAGCAATGGAACTAAACAGACACTTCACAAAAGAAGATTTACAAATGGCCAATAAATATATGAAAAATGTTCAACATCATTAGCAATCAGGGTGATGCTAATCAAAACTACACTGAGATTCCACCTAACTCCAGTTAGAATGGCAATCAACAAGAAGTCAAAGAACAATAAATGCTGGTGAACATGTGGGAAATAGGATCTCTTCTATATTATTCGTAAGACTGCAAATTAGTGCAGCCATGATGGGGATCAGTGTGGAGATTTCTCAGAAATTTGAAAATAGAATCACCATATGATCCAGCTATATCACTTCTGAGTATATTGCCAAAAGGACTATAATATGCATATTCATATTATAGCAGCATATATAATTTACAATAGCCAAATTATGGAACCAACCCAAGTGTCCATCAACAGATGAATGGATTAAAATTAATGGGATACACACACAGTGGAATTCTACTCAGCAATTAAAAAGGGCAAAATTATATCATTTTCTGGGTGTGGTAGTGAATGCCTGTAATCCCAGTACTTGGGAGGATGAGACAGGAGGATCATAGGTTTGAGGACAGCCTCAGCAAGTTGTGAGACTCTCATCAACCTTAGAAGACCCTGTTTACAAAAAAAAATTAATTGGGCTGGGGGTATAGCTTGAAGGTAGAGTGCCTCTGGGTTCAATTCAGAGTACCACAAAAAAAGTTATATTATTTTCAGGAAAATGGAAGTGCCTGGAGAACATTAGCCAGCCACAGAAAGTAAAGGGTCATATGATATGTCTTTTCTCATATGTAGAAGCTAAAGAGTAATCAGGATATAAAAAGGGACTTCAGATAATGGAAGAGAAACTCTAGTGGAGCCAGGGAAGTGGTCTAGGGGAAGGAGGAGGGGAGAGAGAGAGAGAGAGAGAGAGAGAGAGAGAGAGAGAGAGAGAGAGAGAGAGAGAGAGAATCAATGACAAAAACACTTCTACCGACAATATGAAGACCACCAATGTCAATCTCAATATCTTGTATAGGGAAGGGAAGAATGAGGAAGGAGCCTAGAGAAAGCCCACCAAGTGCTGTGTGTGTCACTACCATTATGAACTACATTATGATGTGAGGCTACAGTGCACCAAAAAAGTATTTTACAAAAGTGTAAAGTGTATTATTTATTCACATGCTTGATATCATTTATTATTATTTGTGTTTTTGATGGTTGCCATCCTAAGTAAGATAAGCCAGACTCAGAAAGTAAAGGGTCATATGCTTTCTCTTATATTGTAGAATCTGGGGAAAATAAAAGAAGAAGAAAAGGAAAGAGAAGAGAAGAGAAGAGAAGAGAAGAGAAGAGAAGAGAAGAGAAGAGAAGAGAAGAGAAGGGAAGGGAAGGGAAGGGAAGGGAAGGGAAGGGAAGGGAAGGGAAGGGAAGGGAAGGGAGGGGAGGGGAGGGGAGGGGAGGGGAGGGGAGGGGAGGGGAGGGGAGGGGAGGGGAGAGGAGAGGAGAGGAGAAGAGAAGAGAAGAGAAGAGAAGAGAAGAGAAGAGAAGAGAAGAGAAGAGAAGAGAAGAGAAGAGAAGGAGACATGAAAACAGAGACAAACAGAGTAGTATAAGGGGACACAGGAAGGATGGGGAAAGAAAAAGACCAAATTATGCTATGTACACATATGAGTAGATAACTCTATGTCCCACTATGTATAAATTATAATGCAATAATATAAAAAGAATTGTAAAATTTGCTTTTTAATCTTAACATGTAGTGAAGGGAACAAGGGGTAGGTTCATAACATCTGAGTTTTGCAACTCTAAAAGATCAGTGATAGTGATTCTAACTTCATCAGGTTGTGATGGGTCCACAAAAGAGTGCATAGAAACACTTTGTGTGCTGTGACACATTTTGAAAGTCATAATAACTTTCTTTCCAATGATAGACTCTCATTTCCTAGTCACCATTCAAAATATCATGCACTGGAAACTGAGCATGCAAATCAAACACCCAAATCCTCGTCACTGACTGTCTCAATGTTGAGCATCCTCAAACTCTCTGTGCAATACCATCTCTTGACATAGCCTTTCAAAGATTCCTTACAGGTATTTCATGGCCACCAGATTCACTTGAGTACTTGTTAAAAACTTCAGTTATCTGGACCAATATCAGATTTACTGAATCAGTAAATCTCATCTGAGCATCAATATTCTATATCAGTGCCCAGGGCATTGTTATGATCAGAAAAAAACTGGAAAACTGTTTACTAGTGATTTTATTACAAATTATTGCACAGTGTAAGTATTGTTTTGACAATAGTTCTATAAATTAATGAGGCCTATGCTTTCTTTTATCTTTCTTTTTTCTTTTTTTTTTTTTTAGTGGTACTGGGGTTCCTGGAAACCCTTCAACCTCTGGGGTACACTCCCAGACCTATTATATATATATGTATTCTTTTAAATTTGGAAACAGGATCTTTTAAGCCAGCAAGGCTGGCTTCAAACCTGCCTGATCCTCCTGTCTCTGTCTCCCAAGCACGGGGATTTCAAGCGTGTGCCACAACTCCCAGCATGGCTTATGCTTTCAAAGGGCAATATATACTATTATTAGTATGTAAGAAAAAAATAATATTATATACATAAAAATAGAAGTAAGCACTATAATTGGTGTTTTTAATATGATACATACTGGTGTTATGTGCTGGACACATTTATTCAAGGAAATATTTATAATACACACTGAAATAAGGCATCAATTCCAGGTTAACAGATGGGCTGTAACACATTGACATATCAATGTGCTTCTATGATAACAGACATAAAGAAGTAGTAAGTTTTTATTTTATTGCTTTCATGACATCAGTTAACCTGTATCTTCATTCTTTGACATACACCACTGCACCCATGCCAGACACCGCAATGGGAGAAAAGAGCAGGAATGGTTACAGGTTGGTGAATGGAGGCAATAATCAAAACACAGGAAAATCCCACTTCAGTAGGTAAAGTCAGTAGTACCAGGGTAATACATCCCTAGGAATTTTCCTGAACCCAAGATGGCATTAACAATATTAAAAGCATAGAATGATACAATATCAAAAAAAGGAAAACTATGTACACCCCAGACCAAGAGGAACTGCAATCACCAGAGCAGAGCTGGGTGGCCCCATCAGCAGCCTTTCTATGTCCTGGTGGGAAAGAGGGATCCTCAGCAGTGATCCACTCCATGGGTGAGATCCTGGGTCAGTCCTTCCCATTTTTATGGGGACAGCTGCATGAACTTTCTGTGAACTCAGTATGTAAAGAAAGTTCTACAAAGTAGAGTTAATGGAGTTCTGCTCTAAGATTTGGAACCAAGTCTTGGTTAATAAAAAATATTGCTTTGTTTTGTTTTGCCTGCTTTGTCTCTTACTTAAGGACCACTTGAGGAATGAGACAGCTATCATGGCGTGACTTCAGAAGTCACTGTTGCAGTAGAATTTCTCCTTAATAGGGCATAATTGGATCCATTTAGAGCTATAGTTCCTGAGAGCATGTGAATTGTGCTCGGGCTTGGCTCACCCTCAGGTCCACCTTACTTTTTATCTACTCCTCTGGCAAGGGAGTTGATGCATTAGGATGCGTTTTCCTTATTCCATGTCAGCGGCTCAGGCCTGGGTTCATTGTTGAATATAAAGATGCATGACCATGAAATGGAAGTCCACATCCTTGTAAGCCTTAGTAACAGAGAATCAAGACTGCTGTGATGTACAACTCTGGGAACAACATTTACTTTATTGTAGTTTATGTTTTATACTTTTATTGGTTCGTCATAATCATACATCATAGTGAGGTTCAATGTGATACAAGCATACATGCACACAACATTGTGTGTTTCCCTATGGATTCCCCTTACAACCAAGTACACACTCACACACCACACATATTAGTAATATTGGCAGTGATACCTGCATATATGCACATAACATTATTTGAACTGTTCCTTTCATAAGCCTCCTTTTCCCCCTCCCTATCTCCCTTTCAATTTAAAGTATGCCTGGTATCTCATAATAGAATTTCACTGAATATAGCTTGTGTGACCACTTCCAATGCATGAGGGAAGAGGCTATTAGCATTGAAATCAATAGAAATGACAGGCTGGGAATGGTGGCATATACCTATAATGTCAGCACTTGGGAGGCTGACACAGGAGGTTTGCAGATTCAAAGCCAAACTCAGCCTTGCAGATTCAAGTTGCCTCTGCAACTTAGACTCAGCAACTTTTTGAGACCCTATTTCAAAATAAAAACCAAAAAGGGCTGGAAGTGTAGCTTAGAGGTAGAATGCCTCTGAGTTATATCTTCATAAGAAATTTTAAAAATAGAAATGAGAGGAAAAAGGCATTTTAAGGATAATACTTTTTAGACAATATAGAAAAGTGGAAAGAATACTGGATTTGAACTGGAAAAGTTGACCTTAATATTATAGCAGTGATAGGGGAAGCCATCACAATGGATAAAGCCACTGAGGAAGAAAGTACGAATCAAATTTATAATAGACATAAGTTTGAATTTCAAGCAAGGCTAATGGCCAGAATTAGCAGGAAAAGAAAAGTAAAATAAATGCAGATGATATGAAAGTCAACTAAAGGAAAAATGACCAGATGTGTCTAATGTTTAGAAGGAATAGGACCCTGAGCTGATGTGGAAGAGTACAATGCCTACACAGCAACCACCAGCTAGTTAAAGCAACCACGAGGGAAAGGGCAATGCGCTCAGCTGTGGGGCATGTTGTCTCTTTTATGAATCCCTTTGCTCTACAGAGTATCATAATTAGGTTCCATGAGTTTGTGATTGAGACCAATAAAAATATTTAGGTTTGGTCAGCTTCCATGGTGCAGCTCTGTAATCCCAGTACTTGGGAGGTTGAGACGGAGGATCTCAGGTTCAAGGCCAGTCTCAGCAATTTAGCGAGACCCTGTTCCAAAATAAAAAGTGAAAAGGGCTGAGTGTATAGCTTGGAGTTAGAATACCCCCCACCCCAGTTCAATTGCCAGTACCAATAAAAAAATAAATAGTATTTTTATCTGAAGGCAATGATTCTTAAACTTTAGGACACATAAATACCACTTGACTGCCGGGCGTGGTGGCATAGACTTGTAATCCCAGCATTTGGGAGGCTGAAACAGGAGAATTGTGGTTCATGAACAACCTCAGCTATTTAGTGAGGCCCTTTGCAACTCAGTGAGAACCTGTTTCAAAATAAAGAATAAAAAATAGGGCTGGGGGTGGAGCTCAAGGTAGAATCCCTAGTACCACACACACAGACAAAAAAAATAAATAAATAAATAACCACTTCAAAGACTTGTTAAAAATGCCCCTTCTAAGATTCATCTTACAAGATTCTAATTAAAGACGTTCCCAAGGATGCTAATTCAGTGCCACTCAAAGTGTGCTTTGAGGACCAGTCTGTACTTATGAGATGTCCTAGAAGACTCAGTCCTGGAAGAATATTGAAAGTTAAAAGCTAGAAATATTCTTAGCGATCCGACACTATTGAAGCATCCAATAAACAAATAGAATATAATTTTACTATTGCACAGATTAAAAAGTACACATAGTTTAAGAAGCCCCAATCTAGGTTATTCTAATTACACATAGATTAAGAAGCCCTAATCTAGATTATTTTGAAGCAGATGGTCTTTGAATCAAATTTTAAAGAAATATGTAGAGCATTTTTTATGCATTTATTAGCCACTTGAATTTCTTCTTTTGTGAAATTTCTATTTAGTTCCCTTGCCCATTTTCTGATTGGGTTATTTGTTTTCTTAGTGCTGAGTTTCTTGAGTTCTCTGTATGTTCTAGATATTAGTCTTCTATTGGAGAAGTATGTGGTAAACATCTTCTCCCATTCTGTTGGCTCTCAGTTGAGGTTCTTGACAGTTTCCTTTGCTGTACAGAAGCTCTTCAGTTTCATACAACCCCACATAATGATTCGCCTTTCAGTTTCTTGTGCCTTTGGGGTCTTGTTGAGAAAGTTTTTATTTGCGCCTATGTGTTGCAGAGCTGGACCTATGCCCTCTTCAAGGAGCCTCAAGGTCTCTGGTCTAATTTCCAAGTCTTTGATCCATCTTGAATTGACTCTTGTGCAGGGTGAGAAAGTGGGGTTATTTTCCATTTTTCTGCATATGGTTAAACCAGTTTTGCCAATATCATTTGTTGAACAAGTTATCTTTTTTCCAGTGTTATGTTTTTGGCCCCTTTGTCAAAAATAAATTGGCTGTAAGTATACAGATTTCTTTCTGAGTCTTCTATTCTACTCCATTGGTCTATGTATCTGTTTTTTCTTTTTCTTTTTCTTTTTTCTTTGTTTGTTTGATTTTAGCTTTTTTCGCCAGTACCATGCTGTTTTTATTACTATGACATTTTAGTATAGTTTGAAGTCAGGTATTGTGATTCCTCCTGCATGGTTTTTGTTGCTGAGAACTATTTTGGCTATTCTGTTTTTTCTGTTGTTGTTCCAAATGAATTTAAGGACTGACTGGCTTTTCTATGTCTGTGAGGCATGGTCTTGGTAAATGGAATTTTACTCAGCCAAAAAAAGAAAAAAGACATAATTACATCATTTACAGGGAAATGGATGGAACTGGAGGACATTATGTTAAGTGAGATTAGTCATTCACAAAAAATAAGAAATCGGATGCTCTCCCTAATATGCGGAAGCTAGGGAGAAAATGGGTCATTGGAGGAACTCTAGAAAAAGAAGAAGGTACTATAGATGAGCAAATAAGGTAGCCTAACTGAGACGATAGGAAGGGGGAAAGAGAAATTTACTAATGCACAAGATGTACTTTAACAAACATCAATTTCAATCACTAAGCCAAACATGAGAAGGAAGGAAGGGGAGGGAATGGGGTGGGAATTGGGTAAGGGCTAATTGGGTAATGTGTGCATGTATGTCTCTACCATTTTATACCCCATTAAAATGTATGACTACAATACAGTAATAAAATAATAAAAATAAGTAAAATAAAATGGAATTAATGGGAAAAATAGAAAAAATAGAAAATATAGAAAAAACAAAATAAAGAAATATGTCAGTAAGTTTTATGAAAATCTTTATTTGATTACATTTGAAAGATACTATATTTGCATAACAAAAATATATTAACATATCTTTATGTGCAATATTTACATATTTTATTTTATTTGTAACATTATACCCAAATGGACTCTCATATACTTTAAAATAAGTGTGCATATTTGGAGTTCATAAACCCAGAGTTTTGTTATATATTATATCAAAATTTGATCTGATTTTAAGAAGTAGCACCTTATATTGTTTTGCTTTGTTGAACTTAACTGTTTGGCATGTCATAAATATTTATGGTTCATCGATGAGAATGTGCAAGTGACACATTTCTTCCAAATGAAACGCAGTGACGATAGTACACCGAAGCCCTTAAGTTTTATCCATGAACGTTTCAACTGGAAAAATTCCATTAGTGATTTTTCTTGCCCCCCCTTTTTTGGGGGGTCTGGGGATGGAACCCAGGGGCATTGATCTCTGAGCTATACCTCCTACCCTATTTTTATTCTTTTATTCTTTTATTTTGAAAACGGGTCTCACTGAGTTGCAGAGAGCCTCACTAAGTAGCTGAGGCTGTTCGAGAATCGTGATCCTCCGGTCTCAGCCTCCCAAATGCTGAGGTTACAAGTGTGCACCACCACGCCCGGCTTTTGCTCTTTTCTTTTAAGAGCAAAAGATGATGAAGATTGAGATATAGCAAAATTACTTCAGGGACATTTTATCTAATTGAATTTTAGTTAAAAGCAGAAACTACTTTTTTTTTTTAAAGCAGTTACCATTTGTCTTTTATTTTTTTTTGGGGGGGGGGTTACTGGGGATGGAACCCTTCTACCTCCGGGCTACACTCCCAGACACCTATTTTTATTTTTATTTGGAAACAGGGTCTCTTAAACCAGACAGGCTGGCTTGGAACTTGCGCGATCCTCCTGTCTCCACCTCCCAAGCATGGGGATTACAAGTGTGTGCCACCACACCCGGCATGGTTAGCTTTTTTATCCCTTATTAATCACATTAAATTCCTGAGTATTTGATTTATAAAGAATTTGATACTCAAATTGATGAGATATTCATTATGAGTTGGAGATTTTTAATCTGGCAGCTATTTACAAATGTCTTCTCCTACATCTCACTTGTCTTCCTCAGGTTACAAATCTTTTGCATATTTGGGGCTTTAATCCATAATCACCAATCAATTTACTAAATTTTATTTGACTGAAAGAGCACACCCTTGGATTAGCAGAGGTACACAAATTTCATACACACTGTGTGGATGGCCTATGATGCTCTTTTAAAAATAGTAAGTTATTTCTAACCCATTTCTTCTTATGCACCCACACAAAGACACTTTCTTTTCCACAATTGGAGAAAATTCTCAGATATGTTATTTCTTGACTTTCTCTTTCTCAAAATATTGCCTATTCTCATATATTAATATTCCATTCCCTGATGTAATATGTCAAAGTAGAGAGTCATGTTGACCAACAAGAAGTCAGAGGATATGAAATGTCTCTGCTTCCAGGAAAACTACTGTTAGTACAAAATCCAATAAATAAAAGGGAAAAGCAGGAGGGAGCCTTAATGCTGAGAGAAATGCAAAGGATGACAAAAACGCGTAAGACTTAGAAAAACAAATCATCTTTAGGAGAACTTTCACTTGAAATATGTTTGCTTTTCAAAGGGAAAAATGTCCTGCTGAATCAGCAGCATTTGAAGGGGAAAAATATCTTATGCAACTTTTGAAATACTAAACAAACTCACTGGGGGAAAAAAAACACGAGATTACATGTGTTTGCTTGTAAAATGAATTTAGGCTCAGCAAATTACAAATTGAGTTGAAGACAATGGAGCAGAAGGGATGGGGAAGCAGAGAAGCACGTGTGTGCTGATGGCTTCCTGACATCCAGGAGAGTGATGCACAGTGATGGCCTGCCCATTTCACCCTGGCACTTTATTTCATGACTGTGTTACAGGGGAGAAAAATGAATGAGCTCTAATTCTTGTTCAGTCATAGAGCTGTTCAGTCAAGCAAGATAACAGATAATGAATCTCTACAATGGAAAATTGATTTGTGGACTCTAAAATTCATCGCTTTGTTTATGTTTCAGAAATATGTAGATGTGCCAGGATATCTTACTGAGTTCTTTTTTTTTTCTTTTCAATATTTTATCACAGAGAAAAGAGATGATGACTATAATCAAAATGCAAATTTATTTTATCTTGAAGTATCAGATTTATTATTGTCAGCCTACAAAAAAAAACATAAAAAGGAAGAAGAGTTTCTGAAAGGCCAGATAACAGCCAGTAATGTGCTTTTAGTATGGAAAATAAAAATATCCCCTCAATAATTCAGAAAAATATTCAGTCTGGATTTTTATGAACTTTAGAATTACAAACCATCAATTGTGGTATGTATGTTCTACTAGCTAGAAAATATTTTCTCTACCTAGTGAATTTTATTATGTAATTTGTGTAAAATACTACATAAAGATTTAATAGGCACTTATCAGCACTATTGGTATTTATTTTGTTTAAAGAATTATGATAAAAATTCTTAGATACCTTATATTTACAATCTTATATTAGAACCTCAGGACATATATGACACCAGAAATAAATTGTTCTTAGATAGTGAAGAAATTATCATAGACCAGAATAGCTTTATTCAAACTTTCTACTGGAGCAATTAAAGCTACAGTTAAATTTAGGAGGCTGTAGCAGGAAGATCTTAGAAATTTAGTGAGACTCTCAGCAACTTAGCAATACCCTTTTTCAAAATTAAAAAAAAAAACTAAAAGGGCTGAAAGCATATCAGGGGTAAAAATGCCTAGGGTTCAATCCCCAGTGCCAAAAAAAAGAGCCATTGTTAAACTGATGCTAATGGGCAAATCTCACCTGCAAGAGTAGTTGATGGAGATGATCCAGGTAAAAGCTAAATCCACTAGAAGTGCAATTACTTCATTACAGTATTGTTTGCCAGTTGTAGATTGTCAGTTAAGTGCTGGGCATGTACCTATGTAGAATCATGAAAACTGAGAAACCCTGGGTTAGTATTTCAGAAGTATTGAATATATTTAAATAAACCCAGTTTATTTAAAACTGAAACACGTAGTCTTTCAACCTTTCTATGTCTTCTCCAGTCCTTAAAATTATGATGACTTTGGTAATCACACTGAAAGAGGATCAGGAAAGTATGATTAGAAAAAGTTAATTGAACTAGATACTGAGGCATTAGTTGGAGTTTCCCAGGTAAAGGAAGAAAAGAGAATTCCATGCAGTGAGTTGAGGGGATTCTAGTATTAGAAAGGTCATGTGCGCATGAGAATAGTTTGTCTATAATTTGCATTATGTCTATTTACTGAATGTATGTGGGTGATTATCTCACTATATCACAGAAAGATAAATCTAATATACAAGTAGGCACTCTAAAGGGTCATAGCTGATATTGTAAGATTGTTTATAGGGGCACAACACAGTTAGTTTCAAATGAAAAGTTCTATGAGGACTTCTATGAAGTAATAATTAAACTAGGTCTCAAAAGATACTTAAAAGTTCCCTAGGCACTTTCTCTTCCCAATTAAAATACAGAATACCTTAACTTCCATTACAGTAATACCAATAACAACAACAAAAAATGATTAATATAAAAATACTCTTTATATGGGACAAAGAATAATATTCTTTATATGAGACAAAGAATAATGGGAACCAAAAAGGCCTGATGGGATGATTCCATTTAAAGGAGCCCTTTGTTTAAAGGAGCCCTTTTTAACAGCCTGAGGCATGGTGCGGCCATGGGGAGAGCAGGATGCTCCTCCAGAGCCAAGGGCTGACCACTGGAGATGAAGATGGACAGGTGAACTGAGTGTGAAAGACCAACAAGCAGAACAGCCACTGGTTCAACGTAGCAGTTCACTCCATTCCACTTTGCTGAGAAACCTAAAAGTGAAGGCGGACTGAGAAACAGGAATCATGTGATCCGCCCCATCTCCCACATTCTTTCTGTGCCTGGAGTTATTTGGATTCCCAGATCAAACCCTGATAAGAGCCATGAGAGAAGTCTGCTTTAGGAAACTGGGTAGTGGGGTTGGGCCAACCAGAGAAACTCAGTCCCAGACCAATGAGATCTGAATCATCACCTCCTCACTGAGTCCAGTGGGTGAGAGAAGGAATTGATGGATTTTAGAGGGAAACAATCCAGCACTGTGCCTCAATCCTCACTTTCCTGCCATACAATATATCCAGGATACAGGAACAACTTAAAAGACTAATGAAAAGGCAGGAGTTAGGCTCACAAGGAAAGAAAACCATAGAAACCAAACCACAGATAATTCAGGTACTGAAATCAGAAAATGTTTGAGGAAGGAAACAGTTCAAATAATGTTGTATCCATATGTGAAAGTATCACTACCTTTCTCACTAACATGTATGGGGAGGAAAAGGAAAGCAAAATTGGATGCGGATATGAGATACGTACATGTGTGAATGTATCACTTTCAAATCTCACTACACTATGATGTAAAATTACAGTGCATCAGTAAAAGTATGAAATTTAAATTTTGTATCTTAAAGAATAGAAAAGTAGATGGGTAATTTCAGCAGAGAAATTATATTAGAAAAAACATTGAAATTACATATCAGAAAAACAAAATTACAGAAAAATTTAATGGGCTATTCAAGAAAATTAACAAATAATTAATCACAGATTAAGATAATTTATATAAAACAAAGCATGGGACAAAAAGTATAGAAGAAAAACTACGTCAAACAGCATTAGTTGACCTGTAGAAAAACATTAAGCAATCAAATATGCAAGTAATGAAAGTTCCAGAATGGTAAAACAGAAAATTGGGTAAGAAAAAAAAAAAGAACCTGAAAAACAATAACTACAAATTTTTCCAGTGTTTGAAAATACAAGCCAGGTGTGGTGGCGCACATGTGTACTTCCAGCATTTGGGAGGCTGAGATGGAGGATGGCAGTTCACAGACAGCCTCAGCTACTTAATGAGGTCCTCCACAACATAGTGAGACCCTGTTTCAGACTAAAGAAAAAAAAACAGTGGTTGTAGCTCAGAAGTCAAATATCTCTGGGTTCCATCCCCAGACTCTCAAAAAAATTAAATTAAAATAAAATAAAATACAAAATAAAAATACAAAAATCAAGATGGGTATAGTGGCACACACTTGTAATCCCAATACTTGGGAGGTTGAGACAGGAGGATCTGGATCTGTAGCCAGCCTTCAGCTACTTAGTGAGTCCCTCTGCAACATAGTAAGACCCTGTGTCAAAATAAAAACTAAAAAATAGGTGTGACGGTGTAGCTCGGAGGTAGAATGACATTGGGTTCAATCCCTAGCACCACAATATATAAAAATTAATAATTAAAAATAAAAATACATAAATCCAAAATTTCATGAATCTCAAGTAGAATATATATAATTATAAAAATGACATACATATATTATCAATCTTCTAAAATACAAAATTAAAGAGAAAAGTCCTAAAAGGAATCAGAGTGAATAATATGTCACATATGGATAAGTAGCCATCTTATTAAAAGGAATTCAAACAGACAGGCTTGGTGGTACACACCTGTGGTGCCAGGAACTCAGGAGGCTGAGGCAGGAGGATTGCCTGAGGCCATTAAGGCCAGTCTAGACAACATAGTGAGATGACATATTAGTCAATAAATCAATAAAAAGAAAGAGAGAACAAAAATAAAAATTTCAATCCAGAACAAAATGGATTGATTTTTTTTATTTTTTTATTTTTATTTTTTGGTGGTACTGGGGTTCCTGGAAGCTCTTCTACCTCCGGGCTACACTCCCAGACCTATTTTTACATTTTTTTATTTGGAAACAGGGTCTCCTAAGCCAGCACGCACAGCTGGCTTCGAACCTGCGTGATCCTCCTGTCTCTGCCTCCCAAGTGTGGGGATTACAAGCGTGTGCCACCACACCCGGCAAAATGGATTGATATTTTAAAGAAATAAAAATTATGTCAACCAAGCCAGGCATGGTGGCACACACTTGTAATCCCAGTATTTCAGAGGTTGAGGAAGAAAGATTGAGGTTCATGGACAGCCTCAGCTACTACTTAGTGAGACCCTATGGAACTCAGTGAGACTCTGCTTCAAAAAATAAAAATAAAAGTTAGGGCTGGAAATGTAGCTCAGAGGTACAATGCCCCTGAGTTCCATCCCCAGTACCACCAAAAATAATAAAATAATAATAATAATAATTAATAATAATAATAATAATAATTTCAACCTAGACAGATTTTCTAGACAAAAGGTCAGTAAAGATACCTCAGACCTAAAGAACACCGTCAACCAAATTGACCTGTTATACACATATGTAATATTCTACCCAACTACAACAGAGTTCACAGACATTTTCTCAGCTGCTCATGGAACCTTCTCCAAAATAGATCACATCCTGGGCCACAAAATGAGGACTAGCAAATTAAAAAATATTAAATACTTCCCTGTGTCTTTTCAGACCATAATAGAATGAAACTAGAAATCAACTATAAGAAGACCCAGAGAAACCACATAAAGATGTGGAGACTAAACACTACGCTGCAGAGTGAAGAATGGGTCATAGAAGACGTAAGGAATAAAATCAAGAAATATCTAGAAACAAACAAATATACAGTTACAACATATCAAAACCTCTGGGACACTTTGAAAGCAGTATTACGAGGAAAATTCATAGCACTGAGTACTCAAATAAGAAAAATAAAAAATCATCAAATAAATAACCTAATGACACACCTCAAAGTCCTTGAAAAACAGGAAAAACGGAACCCAATAGCCAGTAGAAGACAGTAAATTATTAAAATCAAACAGAAATTAATGAAGTAGAGAATAAAAAAGCAACATAGAAAATCAACCAAACCAAAAGCTGGTTTCTCAAAAAAAAAAATTAACAAGATAGATAAACCACTAGCCAACCTAATAAAAAAAAAGAGAGAATCAACCCAAATTACAAAGGTAAGAGATGAAAAAGGAGGTATCACTACTGATAGTGTAGAAATCCAGAGGATTATCAGAAACTACTTTGAAAAACTATACTCCAACAAAATGGAAAATTTGAAAGAAATTGACAACTCTCTAGATAAATACAACCTACCTAAACTGAGTCAAGAAGATATCAAAAATTTAAATGAACCAATTATAATCAAAGAGATTGAAACAACAATGAAGAGCTTACCATCAAAGAAAAGCCAATGACCAGATGGTTTCTGAAGTGAATTTTATAAAACCTTTATAGAAGAGCTAATACTGATACTCTCAATCTATTTCATGAAGTAGAAAAAACTGGGACTCTCCCAAATACATTCTATGAAGCCAACATCACAGTAATACTAAAACCAAATAAAGACAGGTCAAGGAAGGAAAACTATATATTTAATGAACTTGGATGCAAAACTGCTAAACAAAATACTACCAAACGCATTCAAAACCACATCAAGAAAATCATACACCATGACCAGGTAGGGTTCATCCCAAGGATGCAAGACTGGTTCAACATATGAAAATCAATTCATGTAATTCATCATATAAACAGAACCAAAGACAAAAATCACGTGATCATTTCAATAGATGCTGAAAAAGCATTTGACAAAATCCAACATCCATTCATGCTAAAAGCACTGCAGAGAATTGGAATAGAAGGAATATACGTCAACATCATAAAGGGAATTACATTAGGCCCACAGCCAACATCATAATAAATGGGAAAAAAATTCAAGAATTTCCCCTAAAACAGGAACAAGACAAGTATGTCCATTATCACCACTTCTCCTCAATATAAGACTTAAAACTCTAGCTAGAGCAATAAGACACAAAAAGGAAATCAAAGGAATACAAATAGGAAAAGAAAATCTCAAACTTTCACTATTTGGAGATATGATACTATACTTAGAAGACCCAACAAACTCAACCAAAAGGCTTGTAGACCTGATCAACAAATTCAGCAAAGTGTCTGGATACAAAATCAATCTTAAAGAATCAGAAGCTTTTCTGTATGCCAAACACAATGCACTGAAAAAGATTTTCAGAAAACACTTCCACTCAGGATTTCCCACAAAAAATAAATACTTAGGAATAATCTTAACCAAGGAGGTAAAAGACTTCCACAAAGAAAATTATAAAACATTGAAAAAAGAAATCAAAGAGGACCTTAGAAGATGGAATGATCTTCCATGTTCATGAATAGACAGAATAAATATCATCAAAATGGCCATACTTCCAAAAGTGATCTGCAGATTCAATGCAATACCCATTAAATTACCAAGAACATTCTTCACAGACATAGAAAAACAGTCTGTAAATTCATTTTGAGCAACAAAAAGCCCAGAATAGCCAAAGTAGTTCTCAGCAACAAAAAACATGCAGGAAGAATCACAATACCTGAATTTAAACTATACTACAAAGTCATAATAAAAACAGCATAGTACTGGCAAAAAAAAAAAAAGATACATAGACCAATGGAGCAAAATAAAAGACTCAAACATAAATCCGTCCACATACAGCAAATTTATTTTTGACAAAGGGGCCAAAACATATACTAGAAAAAACTCTCTTCAACAAGTGGTGCAAAACTGGTTAACCATATGCAGAAAAATGGAAATAAATCCCACTTTCTCACCCTGGACAAGAGTCAATTTAAGATGGATCAAAAACTTGGAAATTAGACCAGAGACCTTGAGGCTCCTTAAAGAGGACATAGGTCCAACACTGCAACACATAGGCACAGATAAAAACTTTCTCAACAAGACCCCAAAGGCACAAGAAACTAAAAGGAGAATCAATACATAGGATTGATTACTTGAAACTGAAGAGCTTCTGTACAGCACAGAAAACTACCAAGAACTTTAACTGAGAGCCAACAGAATGGGTGAAGATTTTTGCCAACTACTCCTCCAATAGAGAACTAATATTTAGCATATACAGAGAACTCAAGAAACTCAACAGTAACAAAACAAATAGCCCAGTCAAAAAATGGGCAAGTGAACTAAATAGACACTTCACAGAAAAAGAAATTCAAATGGCCAATAAATATATGAAAAAAATCCTCAACATCGTTAGCAGTCAGAGAGATGCAAATCAAAACTACCTTGAGATTTCACCCAACCCTAACCCTAACTCCAACTAGAATGGCAATTATTAAAAACACAATCAACAACAAATGCTGGCAAGGATGTGGAGAAGCAGGAACCCTAATACATTGTTGGTTGCATTTCAAATTACTGTAACCACTTTGGAAAACAGTATGGAGGATCCTAAGAAGAATGGGAACAAACATACTATAAAACCAGCAATACTACTTCTGGGCATCTACTCAAAAGAAAGGAAACCAAACTACCAAACTAATGCATGTGTATCTATGTTCATAGCTGCACAATTCACCATTGCCAAACTATGGAACCAGACAAGATGTCCATCAACAGATGAATGGATTACAAAAATGTGGAATATGTACGCAATGGAATTTTACTCAGCTATAAAGAAAAACAAAATTGCATCATTTACAGGGAAATGGATGAAACTGGAGGACATTATGCTTAGTGAGATTAGTCAGTCACAAAAAATAAGAAATCAGATGTTCTCTTTAATATTCTAAAGCTAGGGAGGAAAGGGTCATAGGAGAAACTCCAGATGAAGAAGGAGATTCTATAGATGAGCAAATAAAGCAACCTAAATGAGGGGATGGGTGGGAGGAAGAGGGAAATTTTCTAATGCACATGATGTACTTTAACACACATATCAAAGTCAATCACTAAGCAAAACAGGAGAAGGAAGGAAGGGGAAGGAATGAGGTGGAATTGGGTAAGGGCTAATTGGGTGATGTGTGCATGTATATCTCCACCATCTTGAATCACATTATGATGCATGACTACAATGCACCAAAAAAAAACTTTTTAAAAAGAAAGTAAAAGGATGAAAAAGGATACCATGTACAACCCATAGATATCTTATATGGCTTATTAATTTGCAACAAGAAGACTCCAAAATAAAGGTATTACCAGTGATAAAAGAGGGATGTTTTAGAATAATGAATAGGTTGTTTCAGCAAAGATACATAATATTTCAAAACATGCATGATCCTAATGACAGAGCTTAAAAGTAAATATCACAAAACTTTACTAAAACAAAAATATATAGTCAAAACCACAGAAGACTTTAAATATTCCTCAAGTACAAATCAAAAACCCTACAATTATAGTAGGGAATTTCAACATCCTTCTGTCAATAATTAATTGAACAATATTTTCATATGGAAATGACACAATCAGACTATATTTTTTTACTCTGGTGTCAGTCACAGAAGTCTTGAAAAAAAGAGGGAGGAAAGAATGGGGAATAGAAAGAGAAACTACAAATTAAAAGTCATTACAGAAAGATAGGAGGATGACCTTAATAAGTAGAGAAATTGAGAATAGAATAAAGTTCATGAACTGGAGATAGATTTGGTACCTAAAACTGATGGAAACTTGTCACTCACTTCTTAGAAGTTTGGTGTGGACAAGACTAAGAGACTAAATGGATGCCTTTTATAAACAGTGTGAAGGAGGAAAATCACATCTGACAAGAAAGGTAATGAATTTGTTTTGGTACACTTTTGAGATGTCTTCAGAACACTGTTGGAAATGACCAATATACAATTGAATATTTGGAGATGTAGTCAAGAAAAGGTTCTGCAAAGGATAGTTGCAGTGGTTGAAATCATTGAAAGCAGGTGAAATACCCCAGTGAGAACAGATAGAATGCCGAAAACAACCATCAAACTCTGACAGAAACAAGTCAGACAGGGAAAGTAAACTCTCATGAAGACAAAGAGAAAATGAAATTGTAAACAGAAATTCAAGAGGAATTGGATGGACATTCAAGCAAACTAAGTGTTGCAGAGAAATTAAAAACCCAGACATTCACTGCATCTGGTGAAGAAAAAGTTGCTGCCATCTCCAGCAGTTTTCAAGAGGTAGATCAAAACCTGATTGCATGGAATTGAAACCTGAATGAGAGGTAAAGGTGAAGGGAAAAATAAGTTAATATAGGCTATTTTTCCAGGGAGCTTGGCTTTTATGCCAGACAGGAGCTCCTGACCTGAAATTGCTAATTGAATGCTCCCTAGTGAGTCAGTGTCACCAGTCAGCTACAAACCTGTTACCTGAATTGTGAGAGAGATGCAGTCAGAACTTGCTTCAACTTAAGCCACCAGTAAATTCTTCTCAACCAGAGAGATGATCCCAGCTTCTTTTGTAGTCTATTGCTTTTCCACCTAAATGACATCGTCAGAGATAATCAGCTTTTAACAGGATGAGCATGAGCAGTACTGTCTGGGTAAATGATCTTTAAAGGACATAGGACACTTGCAGGCAATTCAGACAAAAGCCTGCTTATGTTTTTTTCAACAAACACTGGGAATGTTTGACCCACCTTTCATAACAATGTATACCATTGAAGGCATTCTCCAGAGAACTCATGAGATTGAAGGGTATGTGTAGCAGATATAAATGGCAAGAAAATTGAAATTATAGTTCCGTAAATAAGCTGTTTCTCTTTATAATTTCTGATTTGAGAACAATGGACACATCTAGGAGAATAATTTGTAATTCAGATTCCAATGAAAATTGGCTAGCCTCTTAGTTCTGTGCTGTTATCGCTAGAAACAAAGGTGACGGGGGTGGGAAGGACCATGAGGAGAGACCGAGTGTAATCCTAACTGTTCCTGTAAACAAGGGCAGAACTGAAACTGTGCAAGGTGGAAAACTACTTTTTTAGTAGGATTTTGCATTTTTTAAATTAGCATTTGAACTTGGTGGCTTTTTTCCTAGTAATTCTGAATGACCTACCTACCTATAGACACAAAACTCAGGAGGACAGACTATTCCTTAAAACCATTTCCATCACTGCAGAAGCCACGCTCAGCTTTTCACAAATGGCCACAAAGTCAGTGTTCATCTGATCTGCTGGGTGGCGCTAGATCATCACATAACTATAGCATCACAAAAGGATCAAGTACTTCTAACACCTCAAATAGATAGCTATGACTATATGCTTATGGTCCTCACTATATATTTAAATTTTCTCTTTGTTGTCGAAATAAAGACACCAGGAAGGGAAAAAAAGAGCATGAAATATTTTAAATGTAAAAAACATTGATTTAAAATGACCTTTCTGATACTAATGTTAAATATTTTATATTTAGAAATGCCCAAAATTTACATCCATAGTTATATAACTTTTCAAGGTGGAAAGGCAGACATAGGTATAATATAATTCGCAAAACCTGAATCTATAAGCTTATTATAATTACTGATGTGCTATAGACAACAGCTCTGAGGTGATCTTGCCTTGTCCTGCCATCCATGAGATATAAGACCTTTACTGTACCCTTAGTGCCTCCTCATGGTGCCTCAGAGTCTACCTTTGGCTACTATATTCTCCTCCAAGCTTCTTTTAGGCAATTAAAGGCTTGTCTCCACATCCAACTCACAATTAGGCACAACAATCCTGCACCGTTTCCATCTACCATTGTCCCATTGGAATATTTTGGTTCTGTGCCCATAACTTCTAGATTTTATTAGAGCAATAACTACTTTGTTGAATGGCATATGTAGAAACCTCTGCATCTTTGAATGATTCTAAGGTGGAGACCGCTCAGAGTCTATCAAAATCCATACTCCTATTCTTCCATAATAAAAGTATTTAAATTGGATATGTGGCCATACAGCTAGAGACACTAGTTTCCTGACTTCTTTGCAGTTGTTTCTAGACTATGACTTAGTCATTACCAAGGGAACATGAGTGGGAGTGATAAGTGGAATTTCTGCCTCATTGGTTTTAAAAGAAAATTGTTGGCCGCCGACATTTGTTCTTTTCCTTTGCTCAGCTTTGATCATGAAGGTGAAGATATTTCCTAAGAAATTATAAGTCTTACAAAGGTGTTCTATTTGACAGTGTACTTTTTAAAATAGCAGCTTAGCCTTTACCTAACCAATACAGATGTTAATAGACCAGTGAGTTTCATCTCCCGTGTTTGCATTTTTAACACAGCATGGAGACCTAGTTACTTAATCACAAGGAGCACCTATTCTACAAGAATTCTCCATACCTTGTCAGGCCAGCTGTGTTTGCTACTCTCACAGCACTAATGACTTGCAAGTCTTTCTAGTTACAGAATAGTACAGGTTTTAGTACAATAGTAGGTACAGAGTAGATGTTTAAAAGCAGAAATAGAAAAGATTTGCAGCTTTTCAAATCAGGTCACATAGGTAGCTATCTAACCTGCTTACACAGAAGGTGAGCCCTGGAGATGTTAAGCTTTATAAGCACTATCATTGTTGCTGAGCTAGATATAATATCGCTATGGTTTAATATAGAATGGCCGCTTGAAGAGCTCATAAATTGGAATTTGGAGTTGATATAATAGAGCCTTGAGGGTTGTAATCTCAGAAATGGATAAATCCATTGTGATGGATTTACCTGGGTGGTACCCAGTGGGCCAATAAGAGTGTGGCTGGAGGTGGATCTCTGGGGATTATATAAACGGTTCCTCCTCCCCCTGTCTTCTCTCTCTTGCTTCTAGCACCCATGATGTGAGGAGCACAGCCCGTGTGTTCTCCCTATCTCTGTTTCTCATCACCATGCCCTGAGATCTATGGTCTCTGACCTCACATGGACTGAAGCCAAAACTGTAAGAAAACAAATCTTTCCTGTAAGTTACATAGTCAGTCTTTTATACTATAGCTACAAAAATGTTGAGGAGAACAAAATGGTGCGAGGAGTGGGGGGTACTGCTATATTTAAGTCTGATCATGTGGATTGTGACTCTGGAAATGGTTTGTTAGAGGAAAATGGAAGGGCCAGAATGTGTCTAGAAAGATTTATGGTAGAGACTGTGCTCAGAAAATTATGTAGCACAAAGAAGACTCCATATGAAAAAGGAGTAGAGGCCACGCTATGTGTGTTACAGTTTGGCAAAGAACTTATTCACATTTTGCCTATATCCTGAAACTTTGTGTGAAGCCGAGTTTAAAGATAATGGGCTGATGAAACTGGTTGAAGGAATCTCAAAACAGCAAAATATCCAAACAGCAAGAGAGATATTTATGTCTGTATTCAGTAAACTACACAATGAATTTGGGGAACAGAAAGTAAATCAGAGAGATTTTATAGGTTGGCAGTTTAGCTGGACAGGCATGTGTAAAGCTCGGATTCAGATAAATGATGCTTTGGAAGGAAGGAAGATGGCTGAAAGGAAGGGAGGAGTGGTGGCAGTGATGGAGGCAGGGCCAGAAATGGCAATGATGGAGGTGACAGATGTAGTTGGAGCCAGGAGTGGCCCAGATGAAGTAGAGCCAAGGGCTGCTTAGATGGAGTGGACCCAGGGACTGATGATAAAGACCCCTGGGGCAAAGATTAAGGAAAGTGTGACTATCTTTTCTGTTGGCTGCCCATTTCAAAGCCAATATAATGCTGACCTTGCTAGAAAAAGTGGGCCATAGAGGTTTCCCCCCCCAGATTTCAAAAGAAGGCCTGGGAAGCCAGGCAACACCTGGAAGGCCCAAAAGGAGTGCTTTGTGAAGCTATAAAGATGAAGCCAAAGTTGCAATAAAATCCTCTAGATTTAGAAAAAACAAAAAACAAAACAAAAAATAGAATGACCATGAGGAAAGTCCACCAATATCAAGCCATGGAGCAGGCTGGAAGAAGCAGTAAAGCCTCCATTGCAATCAGCCAGGCTGCAAGTATGGGGCTGCCAAGGCCCCTTGGATATTCCTTCCCATGGCCAAGTGCCATGGATGCCAGAAGTGGACCTGTGCAATCAGATGCTTGCCCTGCCAGATTTCATTACTCTTTTGATCTCATCTCTTCTTTCTGTGGCCCTATTCCTCTCTTTGACAATGCAATAATCTACTCTTTGTCATTATATATTGGATGCATGCATCTTGTTTTTTTTTTATTTTGATCTTTATTTTCTTTTACAGGGGCTTATAAGTGTTTACCTTGAGTGTCAAAGAAGACTTTAAACTTTGAGACTTTTCAGTGATGCTGAAACTATTAAGATTGTGGAAGCTTTTGAAGAGGATTAACTACATTTTGCATTCTGCACTGGGCATGAGCTCTTCAGGGGCTGGGGGTGGAATGTTATGGTTAGATATAGAATGACCTTGAAGAGCTCATAAACTATTTAAAATTGATATAATCTCTCCTGAGGATTGTAATCCCAGAAGTAGATAAATCCATTGTAATGAATATACCTGGATGGTAGCTGGTAGGCCAGTAGGGTGTGGCTGGAGGTGGGTCCCTGGGGGTCCAGACTTGGGATTATATGAATGGGTCCTCCCTCTCCTCACTCGAACTTGCTCCCACCGTCTGTGATGTGAGGAGCACAGCTCCAATACTCTCCTCTCCACCTCCCATTGCCATGCCAAGATCTGTGGTCCTTAGCCTCACATACACTGAACCAGAAACTATAAGAAAATAAATTTCCTCTAAATTACATAGTCAATATTTTATATTATAGCTGCAAGAATGCTGACTGGAACAATATCAAGATTCAAAACAGAGCACATGGCTCATGCATAACCTGGCTTTCAACACTTGACCTGCCAGAAAATGTGGCAGTTCATTAGAAGACAAGCAATAAGTATACTGACATTACTAACTTTATTGACATCTGAACTGTGCTTTAATATCAGGTGTTATAAAATTTCATGAGTGGTGAGATACCCAAAAGCTTAATAAAAACAAAGTATATGAATACTGGGGGATTAATTTATCAGATGGAGGATAACAAGAAACTGAAATCTTTAGTACTCATGTATGTGCTTGGATGCTGGGTAATAGCAGCCCTGGATGTCCCTGTTGCCTTGTCTAGAGCTGTGTTTGTACAAATTAGGGCACACCAGGGAAGACACAGACCTCATCAAAGCATCATTCTGTGAAAGGCACTTTCTGAGAACATTGTTCAGCCTGCTCTCTGCACAATAATTGTAGCTGCAGTTGTATGTTCAGCCATTCAAGTCTAGGTAACCATCAATAACAATCGTTGAAAGTGATTTTTGTTCTCAGTTTAGTCATAACAGCAACATGACTCATGGAAGAAAGAACACAACCTATAGCTTTTTAACCTAATAGATTCCTGAGAAACACAAATATTGTCTCAATGGTAATGTTCAATAACTTTTCACTAAGAAATCATATCCAAGTGTATAAAGAGAAAATGTCTACCAGGAACTCAGAACTAGGTCTTAAGACAAGACTCCTAGGTGGTTTTTATTTTCTATTCTGTAAGTCTTAAAGTAAACCATTTCTCCTCCACTCTCATTTAATAGACATTTTGTTTATTCACTTTCCATTGTTATTTAAGATTGAATAAAAGAGAATGATATGTAGATCCAGGCTCAGGAGAACAAAATAGGGCTATTTTTCCTGGTTTAATTCCAGTTTAACCACCCCATCAAAATCTAGAGAATTTTGTTTTTATCTCTTCTTATTCAACTTAGCCAATGAAACAGATATTTTGGAGTTGCAAAAAAACAGTTTTAGCAGGGCATGGTGGGGTACGCTTGTAATCCCAGCATTTGGGAGGCTGAGATAGGAGGATCACAATTCATGGACAGCCTCAGCTACTTAATGAGGTAGTTTACAACTCAGTAAGACACTGTTTCAAAATAAAGAATAAAAAATAGTGCTGGGGGTGTATCTCAGAGGTAGAATGGCCCTGGGGTTCATCCCCAGGACGAAAACAAAATAAAAAAGTTATATGTTAATAAAGCATTTTTTTTCTGGGAACTCCTAAGAATACTTCTAACATTTGTGAATCCCTGTCCAAGAGTATGAATGAAGACTCATGTACCATATGCATGAGTATTTAGAAATTACAAATCATGCCACAAATTTAAAGAAAATAATTTCTAGTCCCCCTTTTCAATAAATAAACCTATATAAGATCTCAAAAGTCCAGTTCTAAAGTTAGAATTTTTGCATTCACTCGGTTTCTGCAATAAAACATAGCAGCATGAGAAGAATCATCTCTTAGTCTGCAGAGAGAGCCTGCTCCTTTCTCTATCGCCTTTATCTCTGTTCCACACTGCACGGGCACGGTCATATGCCCATCCCAACCTGCAAGTCCAACTTCCATCTATATCATTGTAAGCACAGCCTTTTGGCCCCCTTTTTAGTCTTCGGGTGGCCCCTCTAGGAGTGTAATGTTTTCTAAGAGGCCAAACTCCAGGAAGTGCCCTACACAACCGTGGAAGCAGGCTTCGGACAATCTGGAAAATACATTCTAAGTTTTATATATCCAAACCATGGTCTAAAAGAGAGTTCCAAGTTCCAGATGGACATGATCCCCCTGACTTTGTGAACATTAAGTTTCTTGGAGAGTGCACAGCTAGTGGAACGCCACCGAGGTTTACAAAATGGGACTCAACTCATTTATCTGGATATAAGGGAGACACTGAATCCAGGACAGCAGTAGGCATCCAGGAGATGATGTGGGAATTGGATTTTGGTCGTGCTTCCTGTTACTGCCACCTGACTTCAAGATTTGAAAATTATCTTTTCTAGTAACCAATTACCTGCTGTGCTCTATGATGAAAGGGCATTGGTCACATCAAATCAAGTGCATAGTATATATAAATAATGATTTCTGAGCATGACTATGAATTCATAGGAGATCAATGGGTATTTCAAATGAATTGTTCATAAAAAGAAATATCGCAGCAGCATATGTCATATTGACGTAGATAGTAAGTAATTCTGATTAAGATCTCACTTTCTAGTCCCAATAGTAGAAATCTATAAATTACTTTCTTCCTTGCAAATAAATGAATATTTACACAGAGATACATATCCACAGGCATTGGTAAGACATGGGCAAGCTTTAATGTCTTTCCCAATCTCTCCCATTAACTAGGGGATAAAAGGCAGTATGTGGCCAAAAACAAACAAATGAAAAAAAAGAAAGCTGGGTGAACTGGGTAGGTGTTAAATATAACTCCAAGTTTTCACTCAGAGTTCTCTATGCAAAGTTCAAAGGAAACAAAACTCATTCCCAAGAAAACATGTTCATCTCCTGACTATCCTGGGAAATGTACACTGTTGCATGACAGATTAGGTGAGACATGTCCCAGGCACTCAGGCTGCCATGAAAGGGTGACATTTAGGCCTTTCATCATATGGGAGCAATTGGGTATAATGCTAACATACCTTTAGGGATATGGCATATGAACAACGAGCATTCTGGACACCTTACTTTAAACTGTATCCCAGTGATGAGGCAGCGACATGGATCCATGGATCCATGCATACATACATATATACATACATATAGGAAGGCACAGATATTTTCTCCAGTTGCTTCAGCCCCTTTTATTTTTAGGTTTGAATTAATTTAGGTCAGAATCTGGTTCCCAAAAGCAGAAATTTAATACAATGCAGCAGTTACTTAGGAAACCACAAAGTTCATTAAAAGAATAGTTCAGGGGACTTCTACCAAGACAGTTACCTACAATGATATGTGATGAGGTTGTTTACACTAACTACTTAAGCTGTTCTGATTATGTGCTGGAATCAAGTTTGGCCTACATCAGGTGGGGCAACTAAGTTACCTGCATATAGAAAGAAATGTGGGGGTATTTACACATCTCATTTCTCATGAAAGGCAGTATTTGTCTAAAGTGTTTGTCACTTCTCTGAAAAGTGACATATTCCTTTATAAGCATTAGCACCCCCAAAACTGTAGACAATCTCTTTATCAGGGCTGGACATAGACCCCGAAATTGAGCCAGATTATCCTAGGCATTTGAAGTTGGAGTTCAGTGATGCTAGTCAGCCTCTGCTGCTGGCTCGGCTTGTAAATATGGGGATTTACATGGGTCTTTTTAAGCCACAAACATGGAAAAACAAAAAAAGTCCATCAACTACAGAGGCAAATTTCAATATCCCAGAGAGAGACCAAGATGAAAAGTCATAGTCTGCAATTTTTTTGAAGGTGAAACAATAATATTTCATAGCCTTCTGAGAATGTACTGTTGGTCACCTCCAGGTTCTGATCCCCCCTGAAGTTTGTTTGTACTTTCTTTCTTGATAATTAAATACCCTTGTATCTTCAAAAATTTCTTATTTCCTATATAAGCATAGGTGAGTTTCTGTAGTCAAAAATCCTTGACTAAATATCACTTGCATTTCTAATTTTCCCTGTAAAGATATCTGTAAACACTGAAAAAAACGAAATGATTCTCTCTGTTCTCCTAATTCATCTTCTTCTAGAACAATTTCTGTGATTTTATATACCTACAAAGGAAAAAATACTTTGTAAAATTTTGTATTAATCGTCTGGGGCCCACCTTATGGCTATATTCTGCTCTGCCACCAGTCATGGAGTCATATAAAGATTTCATAGCTATTCTGCCTTCTTTTCTGGTGGGGACAAAAGGTTTGGGTGCTGTACTAATTGAACTAGTTATTCAAGTCAGGTACTGTTGTGCACACCTGTAATCCCAGGACTTGGGAGGCTGAGACAGGAGGTTCACAGGTTCTAGGCCAGCCTAAGCAACTTAGTAAGATTCTCAGCAATTTGGTATGATCCTGTTTCATAAAAAGGGGGGTCTGGGGTATAACTTGGAGGTAGAATGTCGCTGGATTCAAGCCCCAGTATAAGAACTAAAGGAGAAAGGAAGGAAGGAATGAAAGAAGGAAGGAAGGAAGGAAGGAAGGAAGGAAAGGAGGGGAGAGAAAAATTATCCATATGGCACGGATATCTTTAAGTCTTCGCTGTGTCTATTTCAGTGTCATATGCTCCTGGCTTCCCAGACTCACACTTCCACTTCTCTCTTCCTTTAGTCATCAGATTTTTTTGTAACATTTAACTATCTTATAATAGTGTGGCCTATATAATGTACACCAAGGTTTTGCAAATGTTTTGGTCTCAAGATATACTTCTACCCTTCAAATAATTAAGCATGCCAAAGAGACATGTCATATTAAAAAATAAAGCTAATTTAAAATATGTATTAATATTTATTTTATTAAATATTTATTTTAGAAATATTTTAAATATCTATAATAATCATTTTAAAGTAGCCATAATAAATCTACTGCATATTAATAAAAATCACTTTTTAAAAAATACCTGTTTTCCAAGTTTAAAAAAATCAGAGTAGAGTAGCATTTATTTTTTTTCCCTTTTTTTATTGCTGCATTGTAATCATACATCTTGTTGAAGTTCAGGGTGGTAGAGGCACACATGCACACAGCCCTCCCTCTGTTCCCACCCTATCCCCTCCCTCCTTCCTTATTTCCCATGCTCAGTGCAGTAATGGGTTTTGATAAATTTGTGTATGTACATCATGTCCATTGAGGCATTTTCCTCTTCCCTCTCATTTCCCTCAATTAGGTCACCTTACTCACTCAAAGCTGCCTTTGTTTGGGGTACCTCCTGTGTCCCAATTTTTCCCTAGCTTCCACATATAAGGAAGAACCTCTGACCTTTCACTTTTTTTGTGACTGACTAATATCACTTAGTATAATGTTCTCCAGTTCATTTATTTCCCTAAAAATGACATAATTTTGTTCTTCTTTATGGCTTTGTAAATTTCCATTGTTTGTATATCCCATCGTTTTGTAATCCATTTATCTGCTGATGGACAAATAGCCAATAAATATATGAAAAAATGTTCAACATTTTTGCAAATAAAACTACCCTGATATGTCATCTAACCCCAACTAGAATGGCAATCATTAAAAACAAAAACAATAACAAATGCTGGCAAGGATGTGGAGAAGTAGGAACTCTGATACACTGTTGGTGGGATTGCGAATTAGTGCAACCACTTTGGAAAACAATGTGGAGGATCCTCAGAAGAGTGGGAACGAATCTACCACTCCTAGGTACCCACCCAAAAGAATTGTTTATATTTTTCATATCATTTTGTGTGTACTGAAGATGGAAGTCAATGGCATTCTACTTCCAAGCTACACCCACAGCCCTATTTTATTCTTTTATTTTGAAACAGTCTCACTAAATTTCTGATGGCCTAAGTTGCTGAGGCTGGCTACAAACCTGCAATCCTCCTGTTTCAGCCTCCCAAGTACTGAGATTACAAGCATACACATGCAGCTTCATATTTTTTAATACCCTGTTTAGCACATGATAACTATACTCTCAAATCTCTATTTGATCTGTTGCAATATCATGCATCTTGTATTTTATGGAAATTCCACTAGTCACTCATAGCAGATTGAAGGTTAAATGAGGAAAAAAATTATTAATATTATTGTGTAAACAGTTTAACTTTATAGAATCTCAAGCACATGTAGAAATTTTCAGACCAAACTTTCAGAAGTATTGCTATGCATTATATAATCATATTAAAAAGTAAAAAGTAAGCAGGGTATGGTGCCATGCACTTGTAATCCCAGTACATGGGAGAATGAAATAGGAGTATTGCAGGGTTGCAGCCAGCCTTAACTACTTAGTGAGGCCCTCCAGAACTTAGAGAGATCCTGTTTCAAAATAAAGAATAAAAAATAGGGCTGTAGGTGTAGCTCAAAAGTAGAATGCCCCTGAGTTCAATCCCAGTACAGTAAAAAAAAGGAAATTCCTTAAAAAAAAAAAACCTTGTTTGTGTGGCCTTTAAGTTTGCTAACTAAATTTTTATGTTTTGAGCATCTTAAAGCAAAGCTTCTGAAGGAAAAATCACATTCCATTTAAAATTTGCTAATATATAAATTATTTGGTCAATTTTAAATTGAATCTGAAAAACCTATATGTATGTATGTATCACACACACACACACACACACACACACACACACACACACACACCCCTAGTAAATCAATTTAAGTTTCCATCATCATGAGGATAAGATCAATAAAGTAGTAACTGATTTTACTTAAGTATCTTAAATTACTGGAGCTAGTGGCACACAACCATAATCCCAGGATCGGGAGGGAGTGAAACAGGAGGATCACAAGTTTAAAACCAGCTTCAGCAACTTAGCAAAACCCGATTTCAAAATGAAAAGATGAAAAGCAAGTCTTAGATTATTCACATTGATTTTTCTTTGAACGCTCAGATATGTAATTAAACTATACTAATATTGTTTAGGTTTGGTATACATTTTATCATAACCTACTGGCATATTCAAACTCAGTCAAACTCAAATTACATAATTCTATAAATCACTAAAAAAAAGAATGTAGACAGGATTTGGAATATTTGAAAAAGCTCAAATATATCCAACCTAAAAATTACCTTTTATTAATATTCTGCAGAAAATTTGGTCAAGAAAAAATTTTCTCTCTTATAATCTTTTGAAAATGTACCAGAGTAGCACTCACTCAGTCATACTCTACCTTTGATTATCAGTTCCATGCTAAATCCGGTATGTAGCATAATACATAAAGTTATCTCCTTGTCCTTTTCTCCATTCCTGGCACACACAGCCCTCCAAGGTGACATTAAGGGCTGGAAAAGCAACTTAGAAGAAGGCTGCCTGGATTGATGTGAACCATTCCTGAGGGCCCTGGGGAAAGTATGTTTTTGCTTTTTCCCTTTTGAGTTCTAGGGTTTTACCGTTTTCTTCTGAGGAGGGACGCCAACATAGAGACAAAGTGGTACAATGTATATACCAAACTAAACAAATGATTATTTATATTGAATTTAACAATCAGCAGAAAAAGTTTCCAGAAGTCCTCTCAAGACGTAGCCTTTTACATTCAAGTCAGTTACATCTTTCCTTTCCATGTTCTCATTTTCTGTAACAGGTGAATTTTCTGTCTTTGCCTTGAAGAGATAAAACTCATCTGAGAGTACTTTCACTGGCCACCAAAAAGAAACCTTGAATCTTCTTAAAGACAAACAACAATACCCAGGATCACGGTACAATGTTAAAATGTCCACCAGCCAAATAAAATTATGGCACATAAAAGGTACAGAAGTGTAATAGATAAGTAAAGGAAAAATCAGCCAATAGATAGACCTCAAAATTACAGTGATAGCAGATTTAGCTGACAAGGACTTAAAATTAATATAACAATTTAATTCAAAGATTTCAAAAATATTAAAATGGTTTTAAAACCCTGAATAGAACTTGAAAAGAAATAAGAAATATTTTTATTTATTTAATGTGTGTTTTCATTACTGAGGACTGAACCCAGAGGCATTAGGATTCTGAACTATACCCTCAGCCCTATTTTATTTGTTATTTTGAAAAAGGGTATCGGTAAAATACCACACAGAGGCCTCAAACCTATCTCATCCTCCCAAGTACTGAGATGACAAGTGTGTGTTTGTAAGACACACTTGGAATCTCAGTACTTCCAAAAATATAATGTCTAAAATGAAAATTTTACTGGATGGAATTAAACACAGTTTAGTTTCAACAGAAAAAATAATAAACTTGAAGACAATACAAAAGGAACTATGCAAATCCAGGCAGAGAGATCATAAATTAACAAAGCTACAGTGTTCATGGAGGAATACAATATAATCCACCATACATGTAACTGAGAACCAAAAGAGGTGCGGAGAGAAAACTTAGAAAAATAATGTCTAAAATATTTACAATTTTATCTTAAATGCAGTTTGGGAAAATTTCTATTACTCTACTTCAGTAATATGTGGATTTGAGTAATGTGTCACCTGCCATATACCTATCCTCAGGTTAATTCAACTCTGATTATCTTCAGCCTGGTATTTTTCTAGTCTCCAAAGCTAAGAAAGATAATATATATATAAACAGCACCATAGAGTTATAAGAAGTTTCATGTGGGATTTTTTGAAACATGCTAAAGAAAAAAAAGCACATATCTTTATTTTTTTCTGCCTTCTTCTTGTTTCTTAGAATGTGGATTTGATGGCTGGTTTGATGACTCCAAAAGCCATCCCAGACCACGAGGATGAAAGAACAATTTAATGGACATTATGTACACACACAAACTCACCAGCCAGTCTCAGTGTTGTGCACATGGAGAGTCAGGGAGTGGGTTGAGAGCCTGGGAGTGGAGTAGGGGAGGCTCACTAAGTGCTGTGTGCATTATGTATCTATCACTTTGAACTTCATCATGATATATGATTACAAAATAAATTATCAATACAAAATAAAGCCGGGCGTGGTGGCGCACGCTTGTAATCCCAGCATTCGGGAGGCTGAGACCTGGAGGATCGCGGTTCGCGGACAGCCTCAGCTACTCAGTGAGGCCCTCTACAACTCAGTGAGACCCAGTTTCAAAATAAAGAATAAAAACTAGGGTAGGGGGTGTAGCTTGGGGGTCAAATGCCCCTGGGTTCCATCCCCAGACCCGCAAAAAAAAAAAAACAAAATAAATTAATAAATGCACTTTTTCTTTTTTCTTTTCTTTTTCCGTGTGTGTGTGTGTGTGTGTGTGTGTGTGTGTGTGTGTGTGTTGTCAGCAGTTAAACCCAGTTTTTTGCACATGCTAGGCATGTGGTCTATCACTGAGCTACATGCAACCCTGGCCACAACAGCTTCTAATCTTCTAACAACCATATTTTCTGCTTTGGCATGTTACTGATACACTACTTCTTTAAGAACATTTAATTGGCTACAGTGTATTGCCCTGTAAGGTGATTTTCAAAGTGTTCTATAGCTTATATTTAAATGGTATCTCTACTCATAAACAGAAACAATAAGCTATATGTTCTTATCAGCATGATTCAGTGAAATTAAACCAAGCACTACAGATAAATAAATTTAAATGACTCTTTTCCTTGAAAAATATTAATGTGTAACAGCCTCTGAAAGAAAAGATAAAAAACACTTCCTCCTTCAGGATTTACAAACTGCTATAACCACTGTACCATGAACTTTTTATAACATGGTTTGAAGTCCCTAGAATCATGATCCATGATTTTTGCATCATAATAAACTTTAATTTTTAACCTGATATGGCCATATTTTTGACAATTTCAAATCAGTGAGCCTTCAGTAAGCAATGTGAAAAGATGCAATAGTTCTAGTTTCTATGGGAAATAGAAAGATGGATACAACTGCACTACGGCGCAGTTCAAAGGAAGCAGACGTTCATCCTGGGCCCATTCTGATATGAGTAGATCACATGATGAGTTACTGTGATAAGAAAGAAGAATGTGGGTGGGAAGAAATAGAAAATGAAAGCATCTTGGGTTGCTTTATTTAGGAGAGGAAATACTTGTACTTGATCTTTGTTATGGTTTAAGTTTGGAATGGTTCCCAAAAGGCATGTTCTCCAATGTAGGAAGGTGGACAGGTGGACGTAGGGCATAGCTGGAGGAAGGGGTTCACTGGGAGAATAGCCTTGGCCACTACATCTCCTCTCTCCTCTCTCCTCTCTCCTCTCTCCTCTCTCCTCTCTCCTCTCTCCTCTCTCCTCTCTCCTCTCTCCTCTCTCCTCTCTCCTCTCTCCTCTCTCCTCTCTCCTCTCTCCTCTCTCCTCTCTCCTCTCTCCTCTCTCCTCTCTCCTCTCTCCTCTCTCCTCTCTCCTCTCTCCTCTCTCCTCTCTCCTCTCTCCTCTCTCCTCTCTCCTCTCTCCTCTCTCTCTCTCTCTCTCTCTCTCTCTCTCTCTCTCTCTCTCTCTCTCCCTTCTCTCTGCCTCTCCCTCTCTCTTCTTCCTCAGCTGCCCTGAGCAGTTTTTCTCTGTGACACATGGCCACCATGTTCTGCCTTGGAGGAATTGACCGTAAACTGAAACTCAGAAACTATGTGCCTGGCTTTTTCTCTTCTATGCAATTCATGTCATGTATTTTGGTCACAGTGACAAAAAAAAAAAAAAAAAAAAAAAAGCTGAATAAAGCAGTCTTGAGGCAAAGACTGTCGATAGTCCGTAGAGCTTCTACAGACAAATTTTGCAGGAGGGAAAAGCAAAGCATACCCAGCACAGAAAGCAGCTGAAACATCATTCAGCACGTGAGACTGAGCTGTGCTGGATGATCAAGCATAGAGGAGTAAAGGTCAGAAATGCAGGATGACAGTACGGAGGCTTTGAATACTGGTGAAAGAATTATGCTTCTTTTTTTCATACAGTGAGGAATCAACATCTTCATAATTATTTGCTGTTTTCACTTGGATTTTTTTGGGGGGTATACTAGGGATTGAACTCAGGGGCATTTTATCTCTGAGCTACACCCCCAGCACAATTTTTAATAGGGTTTTGCTAGGTTCCTGAAACTCTTGCTAAATTTTCGAGGCTGATCTCAAACCTGCAATTCTCCTGCCTCAGCCTCCCAAGTACTAGAATTTCAGGTGAGCACCACTACATCCAGCTTTTCATTTAGATTTTTAATATAATCTTTTCTCGTTGACCTCTTTCTTAATTAGATCTGATGGATTCTTTTCTGCCTTATTGATTATTAGATCATTCTGAGAATAGCTAAGACAATGATCATAAAAGCGAGAGTACCTTATACCAGCGTTCTCGGGCTGTGGTTCCCAGACCTTCAGCATCAGCATCTCCTATTAGCCAGTTAGTAATGTAGACACTGAGGGTCCAACCCAGGCCTGTCAATCAGGAATGCGGTGGTTGGGGTGCAGCCAGATGTGCATCAGCCTCCAGATGATTCTGATGTGCCTCAACGTGTGAAAACTATTGGCTCCATGATTAAGAGACAAAGTTTAGGGTCAAAGATTTAGAGCTCAAATACCAATTTCACCAGTTATTAGATGTGGCCCTGGAACAAATCTTCTTAACCTTTCAGAAAAATCAATTTCCTCATTTTATAGAGTGTGAAAGAGAAGTGAGGATTATGTGTGACACTACATATTCCTTAAAATTGTAAGATCTCCTTGCATATAAGCTACTGTGATTTACAAAATAGTATACTTATGAGAAATTTTGATCTAAATATTTTCATATATATAAGAATATGTGATACAAATTGTGACAACCCAAATAATTCAAATCTAATATGTGTGTATAATCCAAAGGAAAATCTTTTTTTGTCTGTACAGATTTCTGGTGAGAACTTGTTTGGATCTTCATTTCTCTTTTGATTTTCTATGAAGCATTAAAACACATGCTTTTAAATATCACCAGCAAGGCCATTTCATGTAGGCATAATTTTTTATTAGTCAAAAATATGTTTGAGACAAATCATTAAGCAAAATATCCCTTGGCCTCCAACACACAAAACACACTAAAACACACAAAGAAGGAAAATATATGATATATTAAATGTTTATGAGGAATATTAATTTGTCAATATTTTATCCTAAATAGACTATGTATTGTTGTGGATCCCTGTCGCGACCCTAAGGCTCTGACCAGCAGAGCCTAGGGAAGAAACACACGAACGCCGACTTGCTGATGAAGCTACTTCCTCTTTATTCCCCGCAGCAGTTTCCTTATATACCATACCAAGCCTGTTCCCAAAATATCCACCAATCCCATTCCCCCCATGTCCATCCCATGCTCCCTAGAAGGTACCTCATAGGCGTACTGGCCTAACCACGAGGCATTACGTCACAGTCCATGCATGAGGCGCATGATACTGACAACAGCGCATGCGCCAGCCAAGACCACCATCCTTGGCAGTCAGCCCGGGCGCCATCTTGGGCTGATGTGCCACACCCTGGCTTCCCACAGATCCCTACAATATGACAAGTATTTTTAACAAAAATATTATTTAATAGTTATTTTCTGTAATAAATAGATATATTTTATAATGTATTTATATATTCTAGGCACTTATAGGCACTTGTAGCTATCACGGTATGGAAATATATTAACTACAGAATTTATTTCAACTTAGAGGTGTTAATCTGGGAAGTGCTATGCTATGGAAATTATGTTTCTACAACAGCATAGAAAAGGAGATTTTTTAGTATGAACCCACACTAGAAAACTACCCTCTCTTCCACAGGAGCCAGGTGAACAGCCATGAAATCAGAGAAGGAAATAAACAAAACTTTGATACAATGCAGCTAGGTTGACTAGCAGGAAACCTGAGGCAGACACTTAGCAACACTTAAGTAAGAAAAATAGAATATGCCTTAGAGACTCAGTAAGAGCATCCACTGAACTGAAGCTGGAGCCTCGTCTATGTGCTTATTTTTATTAATGTCATCAGTCATGGCCATTTGAAATTAACTAATTTTTGTATTTTGTTTGCTGGTGTTCTGTCTGCCCACCACCAATAAAACATCAGCTGCAGGAGAGCACAGATCTTGCCAGCTTCGTTCACTGCTAGGTCCCAGTGTCTAGAACAGTGTCTGAACCCTGATGCAAGCTCAGTCCATACCTGAGGAACAAACAGATGAAACCCCAGGGCAGATTGGGGAACACGCAGAAGAAGATTTGAGAAGTCTGAGCTGCACCTGAATAAAACTAGTCTCCTCTTAACTGAATTCACTAGTCTCTTCTTCTTGAAGCAACAAAGTATATATAGATATAATTTTTTGTGGTACTGGGAATGGAACCCAGAGGTATTCTACAGCCGAGCTACACACCCAGCCCTATTTTGTAGTCTTTTTTGTTTTTGAAACAGGGTCTCACTGAGTTGTGAATGGCCTCACCGAGGCTGTCCGGAACCACAATCCTCTGGTCTCAGCCTCCTAAAACAAAGTATATCTTTAAACCATCTCTGCAGTAAGGAAGAACTAGATATTTATGCCACAAATGTGTGGGATATAGATTATCACTTACTGTGTTATATCTGAGAAAGCTCCAACAGACAGAATAGGAATGGATGTGGCTTTCAATTTTGTTATGATTTTTATGCAGTCACAATTATGCAATCACAATTAACTCTAAAGTTGCCTCTAAAAGCAATGTGCCATTTTAGGTATTGCTATGGGTGGATATGTAGACTTTGAAAACTAGATTTAAGTAGAAGGGGAAACATAACAGAATATGCTACCCAAAATTACGCCACTTTGGAGTAAGTATTGTTTTGAGCTGAAGGCAGTTTTGAGAAGAAAGCATGATGGCTCTCTGCCCTTCCTCTGTTTCCTAAAAGCAAGACATAGATTTTCAAAACTGTCCCCTGTCTCCTATCAGGAAAGACAAAGATTGATCACTGAAGACAATTTCAGGCACTTCTTAGACTGGAGATGGTACCAAAGAAGTCTATATAATGAACTTTACTAACCAGTCTTTATCTGCCACATGGTTACCTTCCCACAATTTGCTTCTCCTACAAGCTGAAGGCCTTTTCTTTTTTACTTTCTCCAAAATGTATGGTTCTTTGTTGAATACACTGTGTAAGCTGGATTTCTAAACCAGTTTTTTTTATATTAAATCAATAATGTTTCCCATGCATCCACAAAATATACATGTTAATAAACTTCTGTATTCTGCTTTTCTATCTCTTATTATAGGAGGTCTCACCTAAGAGCTGCGAAGAGCAGAGGAAAACTTTCTCCTTCCATACAAAGCTTGACAGTCTTCTAGCTCAGATAGCACTGAGTTCAACTTTACTTACTGTACTTATTTGGTTTGTGTCCTCGAATAATTTGTATAACATATTTTAATCTCAGTTTCTTGATCAGAAAAGAGATAATATAGCTGGGCGTGGTGGTGGCGCACGCTTGTAATCCCCACACTTGGGAGGCGGAGACAGGAGGATCGCGCTGGTTCAAAGCCAGACTTGCTGGCTTAAATAAAAAATATAAAAATTCCAAATAAAAAATATAAAAATAGGTCTGAGAGTATAGCCTGGAGTTAGAAGGGTTCCAGGAACCCCAGTACCACCAAAAAAACAAAAAAAGCAAAAAAAAAAAAAGAAAAGAGATAATATTATTTTATAAGATTTGGTGTACATTTAACATAATATATATACAGTGCTTGCTTCAGTTCCTGACACTTAACTAGGGACTCAAGAAGAGGTAGCCATTATCTGTAAGCACCTGGCCAAATGTTGCTTTGACAAAAAAAAAAATCGACATCTTAGATTATTAGCATTAAAGTGGAGAAAATTATAAAACATGTTACAGGAAACCATATCTGAATACAGTATTATTCCTTATATTCAGATGAGATATTTCAGAGTATTAATCCTCATAGAGTACAGTCTTGGTTCTAACATTTTCTTAGCATTGTTTTATAAGATCCTGGAAGGTCATCCTAAATCATACATAATTTGGCTACCACTTTCTATGAAACTAGGGAAAGGTCAATAAAAGTTATTAGCCAAGCGTGGTAGTGTATGCTTGTAATTCCAGTACTTGGGAGGCTGAGACAGGATCACTGGTTTGAGATCAGCTTTAGTAGCTTAATGAAACTCTCGGCAACCTAGTGAGACCCTGTTTCAAAATAAAAATAAAAATAAAAATGGCTGTGACTGTAGCTCAAAGACAGAACATCTCTGAATTTAATTCCTAGTATATAAATAAATATTTAGAAAATAGAAGTTCTTAGTATTTCTACTTTCCAGATATGCTTAACAAATAAATCAGCTTAAAAAAAAAATTGCTACCTTCCAAAAGGAACTATGTTACAATTGCTGTGTTCCAAGAAAGACATTGAAAACAAGATTAGCAAAATATCCTAAGCTTATGTACTGTCAAAGACACTGGATCTCTGTGTCTTAAATCACATCCAGAGAGGTATACACCATGCCTTCTGAATTTCCCTGGCCACGGTAGGGAAAAGGCTACAGCATGTGGGGATCTGTTACTCCAGTCTTGAGGAATTCAAAAAATTTCGTGCTTAACTCAAGACTTTGATATCCAAGCCATTTTAGGATTGCTGTAACATTTAGCAGTGATATTCTCTGCAAGTTTACTGCTTTCCAATCATATAGGTTTTATATAACACACAGAAAAAGACAACTAATTTTGCTGGTTCATTAATGTAGATTTATACAGGCACAGTTTTAAACAGAAAATTGATACTAGAAAAATATTTTCAAAATGATATTTTGCCAGGCAACTCTTTTCCAGGAATGGTCTTGCATTCTGAGACTGCACTTCTCATTCACAGTGAATCCAAGTCTCTTCCCTTTATTGTCAGCGTATCAGGATTTGTCACCCTTCCCATAAACAAAATTGATTCTAGGAAAAGACAGGAAAAAATAGATCTTTAGGAGTTTATGGAGAAAATGACAAAATGAGCTTAATATCTTAGAATTATTTAGTCTCTTTCTCTAATGTCTCTAAGGCAGTATCTAGTAAAGCCTTTCCTTTGTCTAAACTTAAATTATTGATATTTTTCTTATCACTTACGAAGTAAATTAACACCAATAACTTGTAAAGGAAAATGCAGTAGTCCTGCTTTTCATATAGGAAAGAAAAAAGAAAGTGAGAGAGAGGGAGGGGTTCTTCTAAAAATAGAGACACAGTCAGGCAAACATGGCATAATAAACCAGCGATGAGCACTGTAGAGTTTAAAGTCTGTGGCCCCAGCAGCCGTCTTCATATGCAGGGATTGTAAGACTGGGGTTAAAAGTGCAGCTTCCTATCGCCCCCTTCAGCTCTGAATCAAAGCTCAAGTTCACTGCTAAAAACAATATTTTCATTTCACCAGTATTTTCAAATCCTCACAGAGATGATATAAAGCAGAAATGCAAGCATTTGTTTCCAGCCATTCTGTGTTTGCAAGTAAAAAGGAACTAAGGACTAGAGGACGGAACAGGAATAAATGACTGGCCAATCTAGTCACCGTTTCTTTCAAATGTGAAGAGGCTTGAGGTCAGTGTTAATTAGGAGGATCCTTACATTCAGATGTAATAAAGGTTCATTCCAAAATTGATAAAATAAATTTCATATATAAGGCCAACTAAAATGATATTTAAATGTATTTTAAATAAAGCCTTTACTGATCAGTTCAAAGATAGACATTGCTCTTAGAATTGCCAATAACAACCAAGAGTGATGGCACAGGCCTGTAATATAAGTACTTGGGAGATTGAGATAGGAGGATCAGTGGTTCAAGACCAGCCTCAGCAACTTAGGGAGACATTGTTTCAAAAAAAAATTAAATTGGAGGTCAAATGCCCCTGGGTTCAGTCCAGTTGCTTTTATGTAGAAGAGCCCATCGAAATCAACTTAGTGCTCTTTTGGTGTATGGTATTGGACATTGAACTCAGGGACATTCTATCCTGAGCGGTCCCCTCCACTCTAAAACCCTGTTTTATTTTGAAACAGGGTCTTGCTAGGTTTCTGAGGGCCTCACTAGGTTGTGGAGGCTGGCTTTGAACCTGCCTCAGCCTTCCAAGTACTGGGGTCATAGGCATGTACCACGACGCCCAGCTATCTTAGTGCTTTTAAAGATTCAGACTCACATGATCCAAGCCGGAATGGCAAAAACAAAGGCCAGTGTGTATAATTTTGATAAATGCTCCTAACTGGGGAGCATTCTAGAGCATTTGTAAGAGGTGCCTTGGCACAGAACCTGGGAAATAAAGTCCACAGAAGAAATTCAGCTCTCAAATGTACATTATGTGGCCAGTAGTGTTTAGAAAATCGGAATTTGAATGCTTTTAGCAAGGGTGTGTAATCTTCAGTTCGCTACAGTCTCCACTATTTACCTATTCCTTTATACCAAGGTGATTTATTGTTTTCATTGCTTATGACTGATGAGCACTTATATATCCAGGTGAGAGTCATCCTGCGCTTGGGCACATTGGGGGAAACCTGCTTGTGCCAAAGAAGTGCTGACTGAGCACTTCATCAGATGCTACCTTCAGAACAAACTCACAGCATAAAAGAAAGCCAGTCTGCTCTTTCTGTAATCGTGCTATGGTTATTTTAAAACATGATGAACTCAAGGTGCACCGGAGATAGTATTCCTGGAAAGATGCGTATTAACATTTATGATCTTTGAACTGATGAATTTGAGACAGAAACTCTAGAATCAGCAAACTTCACCCTCCCCCATATTTAATTGAAATGTTTATGCAAAAACTCCATCAGATGAGAACAACTTTTATATCATAATATTAAAATGCATAGCATAATCAAAGCTAATGACCAAAATATAAGATTTCTCAGTGAATACTGTGCTGGCTCTTCTTCCTAGAATCAAGTCTGAAAGAGTTCTAAACACAATATTTTTTATTAATAAGGAGTACTGTCAATTTCAAAAGCAAGATTTACTCTTCTCTCAGAAATTTCATGAAATGTCTCACAATTTCTTCCTCAAAATCTACAAAGCTGGCCTACACCCTCAGCCTAGGGAGAAAAATAAGTTCTTTATTTCCTTGGAAATTTAATATAAAGCTTTAGCTAAATGTGCTGCAAATATACAACTCATTCGATGGGAAAATCCAAATAAAATAATGCATAGAGTTTTCACAAGACTGTTTGGCCAAAATAAAAATTTTAAACTATTTATAAAGTTGTTTGGAGTAAATCTCTGAAAGCCCTTTATTTTTATACTCCAGATATTGTTGACTAAATGCACCTTATGTAAAACATAATGCTACTATAATAGTCCACCACAGTGATGCTAAATCACCATTCCCGTTAATCTTAATGTTTTGTCCAGTTCACTTGTAAGAGGAAAAATATATAAATTACTAAACATATATTGTTTTAAGATAATAACCCATTCTATATTTTATATCATAACAATGTAAAGCCCATGATGAATGGGTTGCCATTCATTTTATTTATTTATTTATTTATTTATTTTGGTTTTATTTATTTATTTATTTATTTATTTTGGTGGTACTGGGGTTCCTGGAAGCCCTTCTACCTCCGGGCTACACTCTCAGACCTATTTTTTATATATTTTTATTTGGAAACAGAGTCTCTTAAGCCAGCGCAACTGGCTTCGAACCTGCGTGATCCTCCTGTCTCCACCTCCCAAGTGCGGGGATTACAAGCATGCGCCACCATGCCCGGCTTGGGTTGCCATTCATTTTAAACAACACTTTGAAAAAGTAACCCTAGTTTAAAAAGTCTCATTACAATAAATACCATAAAATAGTGAAAATTGTCATTAAGGCCTGATAGTTCAACATTATCACAATTAAACACATAAGTGGATTATTTGGGGTTTTGAATTTTCACTGATGTTTCACTGAGAGCTTTACATGGCTTATGAATATAATGAATCATCAACGTGGAAAATAGAGTCAAACATAATTATTCTAAATGTCATTATTTCGACATTGACACAGCCTCATTTCTTTGTATTCTCCATACTCAATAATTATATACTAATTGTATGAAATTAGAGTCATCCAAAGGTTAAAGTCGCAGAGATCAAATGACATACTCGAAATACATTTTAACACCAATATATCTACTACTGGAATTGAAGTTATATTAATGCGATCTCAGCAATTTCAAAACTGTTTCATTATTTCCAAGATATAACTTTAGAAAGAGTCATTCAGCATCAGTTTCCTGAAGTTAGAGTGATTTAGATATTCCTTACTAGACCAATATCAATAGCTCTACGTAATCTAACAGTTTGAAATTCTGAGATTAACTACATTTCTTTGCCCTATAAACCATTTTATAGAAATAAAAATTTAAAATTTCCTTCCTTTTTATAGTTATTCCCTTATTTACATTTTTATTTATTTTTACTTAAAACTTAGTATGTACCTGGCACAGAGTACAGGCTTCTCATATTCTTGTTTGTTTCTTTTTGTGGTATTGGAATAAAACCCAGGGCCTTGTGCATAACAGGCAAGCACTCTACCACAGAGCTACATTTACCAGTACTTCACAAGTTCTTTTATTTATTTGTATTATGTTCAAATAAAAAATAGGAAAAACATGGCTAAGAAAATATAAGCAATTTGCTTATCACTACCAATTAGTGGAACTGGTATTTGAAACCCAGTCAACATTCTCAACTTTTAGGAATGCTGATATTTTCTGTTAGGCATTTTGCCAAATTCTGGGCTGGATAAGATATAACTTCTGTTTTTCTGGCCCTTTATAACTCTCACATGACTACTAGGTCTTAAATACAAATACTATTTTTCTGACCTTCTTTGTCCTTATTAGTCAAACCTCTAACTTACTGAAAGAGCACTAACTTCACTAACTTTAGAGATAGGCATATAAAATGACTAACACAGTTACATTTCAGCAACATAAGTTATGGTGAAGCTACTTTTACTATTGCCCTCTTTTGAGCCCTCATCATCTCTGACACATAACCTGAACTTAACAGATAGCTATTGAAAGAACAAATGATTTCATACATGTAGATGGCAAATAGCAGCTTAAATTAGTCAGTACTCCCCCAAAGAATTTTCAAAAATGGTACCTGTTGGGTTATTCCTTATAATAAACAGAAATGGATGATTTGCTATAAATCGGTTTGGAGTCAGACTCATGATCACAGGGGTGTGTATGCCTATGAAACAGAGGCAATAGTTACTTAGATATTCATATTTAGAAGATCAGTAAAAAATAAATGCACAATACTTTTCTTAAATGAAAAAGGTTATTTTGGTCAAGGAATTAACATGTGGAAAAGTAATCATTTTCCAAATTCAAGGAAACTTGCAGTAAATTTAATAATCAAAATACAGAAGAATAAATATTAGATCATTCGTGAAATAATTCTAATCTCACATTTATGTTCAGTGAAGAAGAAAGCCAGATACTAAATTCAATTTATTGGAAGCAGTTACAAAGTATCATCTTGTAAACACTAGCTTTCTGTTCCCTTTTTTATTTACCTGTATGACTGATTCTTGTAATGGTTTCATTTTTTAACTCCTATCCATATATATTTGCATTTTGTTTCTATTAGATTCAGTTACAATTTATCTATTTTAGCTGATGAAATAATTTTTATTATAATTTTTTTTGCAGTACTGGGGATGGAACCCAGGGGCATTCTAACTCTGAGCTATACCCCCAGTCCTACTTTTCATTCTTTATTTTGATACAGGGTCTCATTAAGTTGTGAAGGGCTAAGTAGCTGAAGGTGTCCACAAACCACAATCTTCCTATCTCAGCCTCCCAAATGCTAAGATTACTAGCCTGTACCACCATGCTGGCTTACCAATATTTTTATAATAAAAAATTTCATGAGCTCAGAGATTTTAGGATGTATATAGAACATGTGTATGAAGATTTTATTATGAAACTAGAAGTAGAGATTTGCTGCCTTAAGATGTTTTACAGTGATAATTTATCATGTTTCTTCATTACAGCATTTGTCAATACTTAGGATGGGAAAACTTAAATTGTTGGATAGTTTTCTTTCTTGATTATGTCTATACTCAATTTAGGTATTTTCTTTACCTAAAATGCAATTATTTTGTACAGTTTTTTTCAGACCCAAGGAAAAGTAAAATCAATGTGCTGATAAGAATTGAAAAGCAATCAAATATAACCTTGGTAATGTAACATAAATGGCACTTTTCTATCAAGAACATCAGGGCCTGTTTTGCCTAAACTGCCAGAAAAAAAAAAATAGGCTTCTGTCTAAATTATTGAGAAGCAAAGTTCGTCTTGCTCCCATTCCCACTTGCAGTGAATTCTTGGCCTGTTTTATTCTTGGGCAAGCCCTGGACAGATTCTTCAGTCAAGATGCTCAGGCTGACTGCTCTGAGGCAAGGCATCATGAGGTAAGGCCTTTCCTTAATGATTGCTGGAGAATTCTAGGCTTAACAAGGGAAGGCAGTAGGAAATAGCAGAATGAGCTCTGAACCTGAAGTCAGGGAACCTGATTTCAGTTCAAACTCTGCTTTTAATGAATTGTATGACATCACTCAGGTGATTTCACATTGCTGGACCTTTTCCTTCAACAACACAATGAGAGGATCAAACAATGAAATTTAAGGACTATTCCAGTTTTGCATAAAAGCATCTGAAAAATTGATCTACATGAGTCAGCAAACTCATCCAAAGACATCCTTTTGATTTATCCCAGGACTTATGTAGCCCATCCCTACAATCTGAGTTTCTTGAGCACAGCAATGCAAAGCCCTTAAGGAGATAACAAAATGGTAATCAGAGTCCAATATGTCCCACCCAGATGCCAAAATCCATCAGCACCATGCAGCAGTACGAAACAATCCAGAGATTGCTAAGCAGCTACAAATTTTTAAAATTTTATTCTAAATAATGCACATTTTTAAAACATCGATTAGAATCCAAGTAGTATGAAGAGTTAAAGTAGATTTAATGGGTCAGTAATTAAAGATTATTGCCCATTTCTAATTGGGTTCACAACCATTTTTCACTTATTTTTCAGAAATTAGTTATATGCAGCATAGATACTATTGAAAATGTCATTTGTTCAAGGAAGTATAGAAGAGAGGTGGTTTTAACCTGGAATATACACACAAATCACACAATAAGCTTGGAAATTCTGATTCTAATTCAGGAGGTCTGGATTTAGACCTAAGATTCTACCTTTTTAACAAGTTTTCATGTGATGCTACTGTTGCTAGGTTGGGCCCTGCACATATACTGGCTAAGGCAGGTCTCAGCCAAAGGAGCACTGTTCTCAACCTTGGGTGCACGTTGCGATCACTTAGGGAAACTAGAGAAAAAACTAGAGGCAGGATCTCACCAACAGAGGTACTGATTCAGTTATAGTCTGGGCACAGGATTTTTACAAAGTTTCCAGCTGATTCTAATATATAGCAAAGTTTGAGAGCCCCTGCCATGGAGACAATAACAAGAATCAGATTAGCAAAATAAAGACCAACTTGGTGCAATGGAAGAATGAAGTTAAATGCAATCACATGTGATTAAGCATTCCTAACAATAAGGATTTCATATGTGGGCCTAAAGACTCTTCTGAAGATCCTATTTGGGAATTGGCAGGTAATCCAATTTGCAAACAAGCTAGTACTAATAGGTAAGCCTCAACTCCTCACAAATTCCTTCTTTTCCCTTCTGCAAAATGTTGAGACAGAAATGATGTATGGACAGTTCATGCAAACTTTGTCTTTTATTCTTTCCGTCATGTGCTACTTAGAACAGGAGAACAGGAAGATCAGAAAATAACAAGAAAACCAGCATCCTTCATCTTTGTCCTCATCTTTCATCCTAGTTTGTGGAGAAACCATTTGTCCTACCTGTTGATGAAGCAGCTTCACTGCCCTCTTCATTTATCTCAAAGAAGACTTTTTGCATAACGTGTGAAACATACAGTTCAGATGAATCTGATAAAAAATGTAAGGGGATGTTTAAAGGTTAAAATCAAGAGCCAATACCTGATAGGTTTTGGATTAATTATATTTTTAAATTAACAAAGAACAGTAATCAAATGAATTTTTTTCTATGCGGTTGATTCACTTCATCTTTTATAGACATGAAATAAATATAGCTGGAATGATCAAGGTTTGCCCTGATGTAGAAGATAGAGAAGGGTATAAGCATCAAATCGGGTATCCCACCACGTGAAATATTTGAATAAACAGTGGGTTTTGCCCCCCTTTTCTATGATCTATAGATAGATGGAAAGAATTAACCCCGCCCTATCAACCTCAAAGCTCACCTGCTTTTTAAAGTTTCTATTAAGTTTTCATCTATGTTTAAAACAAAATTTACTTTCCTTAAAGACTGGAAAGGCTATGGAAATCTAAAGATCTTTTGTGTCATTTGTTACACAATCACATCAGAGCTATGCTTTAAAACCTGCTACATTTTTTTCAGTGTGAGATAATATCTTAAAACATTTTGTTCTGGTGTGGATCCAAGCTGAGGGAATGGCCCCTTTCTTCCCGTGGTGGAACAGATGCGTGTGTGAAATACCTACGATGTAAGGACCTGCATGGATAATCTCCATGCAAATGGGGATGATATGGTGAGTTTGGGACCCATGTCAAGTCAGCTTTGCAAGATGAGACAGAGCTGACAGTGTCTCTCAGAAAGCCAATGGACACCTGCTCCAGGGAACGGCCTGGCACATAGGTGGCATACAATAAATACCACTCAGATAAGTGATTCAATAAATACGATTGCACCTAATGGCAGAGACATGTAAAATGGCAGAAAGGGCAATAGACTGAAATATGGAGAATGGACTCTCAAGGAAATAGACCTAATTACATTCTTCTCCCAGTATTGGCTGGAACCCGACAGAATTCATGAGTAAAGTACCCAAGGGCCTACATCAAGAACCAAAAAGCAGGTGAGAAGGAATAGAGAATATCATCCAGCAGACCCAGGGCACCAGCCCACAGGGTTCCCTGGCTGCTAGGCAGAGCCACTTGCTCTCCTGACCTTCCTCACTGCAGACAGGGCCGGGGCTTAGGAAAAGAACTGCATCAACAGATGACAGGTTAGAACAGAAGATGGCCACAAATTCACTGGCTTCTGTACCTTATAATAATTATTTCTCTTAAATTTCTATAAAAATTCCAAATATACCTCTATTAAATTAAGAGACAAGAGAACTTTTATAGCTTTTCAGGAAGATATACAGGTAATACTAATATGCCACCTTCCCACTTGATTTTTTAAAAATATTTCTGGAGCATGTACTATGAGTTAGGTGAAACAAGTGATATAGCTACATTCTTTTACTTATTTCTCCCAAGTCACTAAGATGTATTATCTCGCTTATATTAGATGTATTATCTCACTTATATGGAGGCTCAGAAAGGTTAAGTGGTTTACTAGAGGTGATACAGCAAATAATAGCAGAGAAGTCAAATATAAATCTCAAAATTTCCAAAACAATTATAAAAATATTTTATTTTTATAAGAATATTCATGATAGTTTTATTTATTTATTTTTATGGATGGTGCTGGAGAATGAACCCAGGATACTGAGCTATCCCCCTAGTCCATTTTAGTTTTTTTTTTAGACAAGGTTTTGTTAATTTACTCAGACTGGCCTCCAACCTGTGATTTACCTGTCTCCACCTACTAAACACTGAGATTACAAGCATGCACCACCACACCCAGCTCTAAAAACATTGTATTCAAAACTTGTGACCGACATAAGCATAAGGTAGCATCTCTTTCACATAGCTGTCCCACAGCACTCGAGTCACACAGGAGGCAGAGTTCTCAGTGAATGCTTATTGCACAGTAATAAGCTCCTCACTTCCTGCTGTCCTGTTTGTTCTTTTCCAGGCAAGCCAACAGAACCAAGGAAGTGAAAACAACTCAAGTAGGTAACCCAGAAGGGAAAGAGCAGAAAATTCTGAGTATTTATTCTTCTCTGCTCAGGGATATTCTCTCACACAAATTCATTTATGAAGCATTTTGAGGTATTTTCTAGAATTGGCCTTGTAAAGGAGATTTTATACAAGTCACAAATGGCTGCAAATTTAAGTGTGAATATCTATTTGAAAGTCTAAGGTATATTGAGCAAGCTTTCTAAGACCACGATGAAATTTAAAAGGAAATGATTCGGTTGCTAGGCATGGTAGCTCACACCTTAATCTCAGTACTTGGGAGGCTGAGACAAAAGGATTGCAGCTTCCAGATTCAGCAACTTAACAAAGCCCTCAGCAACTTAGCAACACTCAGTTTCAAACATAAAAAAAATAGTTGGAGGTATAGCTCAGTAGTAGAATGTCCTGGGCTCAATCTCCAGCAGGAAAGGAAGGAAAGAAGGAAGGAAGGAAGGAAGGAAGGAAGGAAGGAAGGAAGGAAGGAAGGAAGGAAGGAAGATTGGTTTATTACAGACAGATGAGGTGGCTTTGTTCAGGGCACACTTAGACAGCATGCCATTGTAGTATTTCATGTTGACTGTTTCATTCCTGATGCTGATGTAAATGTCAAAGAAGGCATACTCTCTTCCACTGTGAGAATAAGTAGCTGTATGGTGTGTGAAGATGATAACAAACGTCGATGACACCTGTGAATCCCACTCACTTTCTCCCCCGGGGAAGCTCATTCCTTCTATTCTCTTATCCACAAAATTGATAAGTGAATAAATTAATGAATACCTCTCTGAAATCCAGATTTTTATGTAGGAATGTGTAAAACATTTCCACAATGTTTTATATTATGATAGAAAAACCAGACAAACAAGCTTATATCATTGGGGCTACTTTAACACAGAAGACAGCATTTTATTTATTATTTTTTATTTTTGTGGTACTGAGGGTAGAAACTAGGGAGATTCTATCTCTGAGCTACACCCACAGCCCTATTTTTTATTCCTTTTATTTTGAAACAGGGTCTCACTGAATTCCAAAGAGCCTCACTAAGTAGCTGAGGCTGTCTGCGAACTGTAATCCTCCTGTCTCAGCCTCCCAAATGCAGGGATTACACGCGAACACCGCCACTCCCAGCTCGACAGAATTTTGAAAAGGATCAGCAACTTAAAACAAATTGGCCCTCTTTATTCGTATTTTTCTCTCTAATTGTTTATGGTTGAACTACTGAGCGCTGCAAAAACTAGAAGAATTAAGGCTGCCTCGGCCCTCTTGTGCAAGTGAGCATCTTAACTATGCACTGTACCCCAGGTGCAAGTTAAAGGAAAGATTCCTCTCCAATTTGTTGCCAGTCCAAAGGAAGCTGCAGCTAAGACTACCAGCTGTGGCAATGCAATTTCTTGACTGTTCCCGTCATCCAGTAACATGTGGATGTCTATTCCATGGGCTCTAATATTATTGAATTAACTTTTGGAAATTAGTTTATCAGAGTTTTTTAGCTCAGTTTAAATGAGAGACTCAAAGTTGTAATTCTATTTTGCAAATTAGGAAATACCAAGAGGACAGAAATAAAAGCCCATAAAATACTTTTACCTACATAGATGTATTAAAAGTATGGCCAGAGTGCTTATCACATCATGAAATGCTCTTCGACTTTCATTAAGGATAACTTCCTAAATGCAAAATACAGTGCTATTCACAGTGCCACAGGCCGGGGACATTTATTTACTATGTATATGTTTGCTGGGGCTGAAAACTCTTTCAGTTTTATGATTATTCAACTAGTGTAATACATGACAATATAAAAATTATTCATAATACTACCTGTTATTCCAGAAAGGTCACAGCCGCCACTAAATATCTCGGTTACGTTCAAAGAATACAGAGTTTTCTTGAAGTCTAATTTTTGTTCCACTTTAAATCTGTTTAAAAAAAAGATGAAGTCTTGAAACACTATGTGCATGGCTTACAAAATGCTTTTTTTTATATAGAAAATGGATGATTTGAAAGAGATTATATTGTAAAATTTTTGTTTTTATTATCCCAATTATATCTTCTCATATTCCACACCACTTTTTCAGCTTCACCAATCAATTTCAGGCTGCTAATAACTTCCTTCCTAGATAAATAGTTGGTGAAAATGCTAAAAAAAATCTATTTTTTGAAATAACAATTACTCATCAAAACAGTTTTATCTAAAATTTAATGCTTAGCTCTTTCCTAAAAAATGTAAATTTTACTGGTCTCTCCTCATTCATTTGAAATTCTTCTTGGTATTTTCTCTCTAGCTTCCTCATATGAGAAACATACAGCTCTTGACTTTCTGAGATTAGCTAACCTCACTTAGAATAATATTCTCTACTTCCATCCATTTTCCTGCAAATGATGTTATTTTTATTCTTTGTGGCTGAGTAAAATTCCATTGTGTATATGTACCACCTTTTCTTTATCCATTCATCATGAAAGACACCTTGGTTGGTTCCATAATTTGGCTATTATGAATTGTGCTGCAATACTCACAGGTATGCATGTATCACTATAGTATCCTGACTTTAACTGTTTTTGGAAAGATACAGAGGAATTATATAGCGGGGTTATACAGCGATTCCATTCCTAGTCTTTGAAGAATCTCTATACGTGATCTCCATAGTGTGGAAGAAATTGGATATGGGAGGAGGGGTGCAGTGTGGGGGAGGAGGACTGAGGAAGAAATCAATTTGAAAGCTCATTAACATGTACTAGGAGGGAAGAGCAAGAAGTGCGTGTGACACAGAGGGAAATACACCAAGTGATGCGTGCATATATGAATGTGTCACTTTCGATCTCACCATGATATATAATTACAAGGCACCAATAAAAGCACAAAAACGTAAAAAAGTGTGATTTTTTTTTCCTCCAGCAATTCCATGTAGGCAAGTTTTTCACACCATCAGGAATTGGGTCCTAACAGACATCCAGAATACTGTGAGCAGGAAAGAGGAGTCCAGAATCCTTGAAAAAGTCTTTTGCCTGTTGAGGTACAGAGAGGCATTTGTAACCAGTCATCGAGCCCACCCATTGTCACAGGTGATGTGACATGCTTCAGTTAATGGCCACACTTAATATCTTCCCAATGGGCCCTTTAAAGTGGTAAAAGTTTGAAAGTGATTTAAGTTTCTTTAAAATGAAAGAAAAGTAAAAACAGGAAGGGGAAAAAACCCAAAGAGCTGGAAAGTGCTTCCAATTCAGGGCCTAAGTTTGGATTCCAGCATCTGCTGAGCTTTCTAACCTGTGACATGGAACTGAACCAGAGATTCGCTCAGGCAGGGGCCTTCTGTGATCCCAAATCAACAGCAATCACTGAATCTCACCTTTACACTTAAATAAAATGGGAATTAAAACCTAGTACTTTTGTTTGGTGGTACTGGGGGTGAACCCAGAGGCTTTCTACCTTCGGCTACACTCCTAGACCTATTTTCTATTTTATTTGGAAACAGGGTCTCACTATGTTGCTGAGAGCCTCAGTAAGTAGCTGAGGCTGGCTTCAAACCTGTGAGATCCTCCTGTCTCAGGCTCCCAAGCTCTGGGATTCCAAGTGTGCGCTACCATGCCTGGCAAAAATCTAATACTTTTTGATTTCTCAAATGCTTAAAAGATTGTTATACCATATTATAAATTTTCTTTATGAAAAAAAGACAAATGTGACATCAATGAACAAGGAACTATATATGGTTCTTCCATCATGCCACTCCTGACTATAGGGGGATTTGTCTGTGCCTGACAGACGTCTGCCTCTATGCTCCCGGGTATGGGTACAGCTTACCCAACAAGTAAGACCCCTGCTGGGGCTGAAAATTAGCTTTGGCACTCAATCTAATTAGATCACTGTTTTCACTGGCAAATACTGAACACGCTTCTTAATTACAATTCTTCAAAATAATGAGCATGCTGCAGCAGAACTTTACTGGGCCTAGATTATTTCCTGGTAAAATAAAATGTATTTTTGAAATATGTTACCTTATCCAGAATCCCATTTCACAGGGAATGGGTGCAACATGTGTATTAAAATACACCGAGAATGAAAATAGCTTCTTTTGTGCCAACTATTTTCAACTTCTTTTTTGCAATTTCTTACTAGGAACCATAAAAAGGAACAAGATGGTTTGGAGGATTTTTTTTTCTGTTCTTATTAACATACTCTTTAAACCAAATGGAGTATGGACTTCTAAAAAGTGGAAAATATATGTTCTAATATACCTACAAATTGGCTATTTTTAGCATAATGGTCAAACGATTTTAGGATAATGACAAGAATACTACAAGACTTATTACAACTTCCAACAATGCCTAATTACCGCTAGAGAGTCATTTAAATAATAGTCCTGCTTGTAATATAGTTCAATGAAACCTATAGCAATAGAAATCCATCCAGCCATTTAATAAAAGTAAAATTCAAAGCCAATTTCTAATTTTGCATAATTATTGGGGCCACAAATATCTGGGTATGAAGCAGTACTTCTGTGGATTGGACACTTAATATAGATTATAGTTTTCAATCTCAGCAATCATGGCAAGTCAGCATCATTATCACTATTAACATAAGAGAAAGTAGAGGCTTAAGAAAGCTATTTCCAGGCTCAAGGTCGAGAGAGGAGCAAGATATATGATTCACAATCAAAGTCTTAGGATTGTCTACAAGAATAAAAATATAATCCTTAACAGTGGTGCCTGTTAGGTGGGCCACCTGCCACCCAAATGCCTTATGATGTGTGTGTGTGTGTGTGTGTGTGTGTGTGTGTGTGTGTGTGTGTAAAATACCCTATTAGTCTCATGGGCTGAAACACATTTTGTCACATATGGCACATGTACAGACAATGCTTAATGCACACTCAGCATTCCTCATTGTATAAGTGTCTTGCAGGTCAGAGGGCATGAATACTTTTCACTCATTACTGCAGCGACTTTGACCTGTATCATAATATGAGCTGGTCTTCTATCCAGTCTTATTTACCCACATTCTCTTTTCCACTCTTGTGCATGATTCTCCTTCACCTGTGTACAGAGCCAAGGCTGGCCCAGCCCTCGGATTGGTCTCAAGGCTAGCAGTGACACCTTGACACTTCCTGTCTTAGGGTGAGTGCTCTGTTTTTTGAAGTCTTGTCTAAGCAGCTGCAGATCTTTGATCTTGCAGCTCCATCTGTCTCCTACTGGCCATTTGCTCCCTGAGTGCTCCCCCTCTGCCTGTAAACACTGACCCTGTTTCCAGGTGTCCAGCCGCCCTGCAATTCTGGCTCTGCCACTTGCTAGCTGTGTGAGCATAGGCCAAATATTTACCTGTCTTTACTCCATCCATAACCTACAGATAAAGCCAGATCGTATTCAAGTCTATTGCAGGGATTAAATGAGATGCATAGGGGCACTGTGCTCACCAAAGAGTAGAACTGAATAAAATCATGAGTTAATAATATTGAGCACTAAAATTTTGTACACATTATCTCATGAAATTCTCATAACAGCTTTACAAGGTATGTGTTATCATTATATCATTAATAATAAAATTCCTAAAATCATTTACCTAACATTATATGAGAGTCTTGCTAAGTTGCTGGGGGCCTCACCAAACTGCCGAAGTTGGCTGCAAACCTGCGATCCTCCTGTCTTAGCCTCTCAAGTACTGAGATTAAAAGCATGTCTTTTCATGAAGGTCCCAGTGCTCATTGTTGATACTATTATTTTGGTACTTATTATACATTGCTGTACAGTCTTAATAAACTTCTTGTTGAAATGTTGCACTTCTCCATCCAAGTGGTAGCCATCCTGTCAACAGGGAACACATCCATCACATTATATCTCTTCTACATTTTGCCCACAGGAGGTTTCCCAATCAATCTATGCTTTTGAAATTTCTAATACATAGCAAACTAATTAGATTATAAGGGTGTGAGCTAATAGACATGAGAGTTAATCCTTTCTCTCAAATAATATTTGAAATTTCTCAACAGAAGTTGACATAAACAAGTCTGAGTGTAGAACTGTAGCATTTACTATTGAAACGTAAATGCAAAATCACTTACAAAGTTAAAAGCTACACATATGAAAGCTATATATTTATTCACCATACTTATAAGCATTAAAATATCACATTTGCCAATACACCTATTCACAAAAGCTGATTCTTGGGATTCTTTTCATACAGAGGAATTCAGCATATTGCAAGTGAATATTAGACTCTCTTTAGACTTATGAAAATTTAACACCTAAGATACTTAAAGGATTTCATGGTATAGTTAAAAAGTGATATGATTATTTTAGCTAATATCCAACTATAGGATAATGTCTAAAACTAGTATATTATAATAAATAACTTATTTATTATTATAATTTATTTTAATGAATTGTATATTATAATAAATAGTAGTGTCACCCCAATATTTTTAGACTATACTCTGTCTTATTGGTCTTAATACTGAATTAGTTATACATCAAATAGAAGGAAAATGCTTCTCAAATAGTGACTATAATAAATGGTCACAAGCTGCTTCCTTTCTGCAGCTTTGATATAAACATTCTCACTATTAGTATTTCTGTTTTTGATGTTTATAAAAATTCTCTTTAAAAGAGACATCTTGTTTTACTGAAACATAGAGTCTAGTATAGCTGGCATAATAAGTTAAATTGTCTTCCATTCTCATCCAAATTCACATGTCCAGACCAGGTTTAATTATGATATGACTTTATTTGGAAATAAGGTCATTACAGAATAATGAATTCGGTTGAGATCATACTGCTGTAGGGCGGGCCCTTGTCCTATCTGACTAGTGCCCTGAGACTTGAGAATGCCATGTGGAGACGGATGGCCAGAAGACAGAAACAGCAGAGACGGGAGTAATTCCTTTAGGAGCAGAAAGAACTGAGGAGTGGGGGCCACTTCCAGGGGCCAGAAAGAAGCAAAGATGTATTCTACCTGCAGGGCATGGCCCGGCATCATCTTCATCTTGGACATTTATGCCAAGAGTGTGAGAGAACACATTTCCATCCATTTAAGCCACCTACTCTATTTTATTATTTTGTTACATTCGTTCCAGGAAACTAATACAGTTGCTTAAACTGTTCTAACTTTATCAAAATCTTCACTTATCAATTTAAAGGCCTTTAGGCATTCAGTTAGATATTTGTACCACTTCGATCCTCACTATGATGTATAAATACAATGCAGTAATGAAAGTCGAAAATACTGAAAGTAAAGTTGAATTCTGCTTGAGATATTTAAATTAAAGATAAATGATACATAATCTCTTTCCTTGAAAATATTTATGTAATTCAGCTCAAAAGCACTCATTTAACAAATACTATATACAGAAAAATGTGCTAGGGACTAAAAAAAACAAAATGAAGGAGGCAGTTCTCTGCCCAGAATTCACATCTTAATAGAGAAGACAAGAATGTGAATAAAAGATGGACATGCGATAGAATACATGCTAGGATGTAAATTTGTACAGTGTTATGGAGATAAAGATAAGGAACAATTCTTTTAACTGGGCATGTTTTAGGAAATCTTCAAGGAAGAGGTAACTCCAGGGGCAGACCTTAAAACATAAATGATAGTTTACCTGTCCAATACCATGAAGAAGGGTTTGCTAGAGGGAAAAGACTGAGGAAGATTTGGTAGTCAAAGGAGGTAATGTTTCCAATTTGATACTGGATGAATAGGGATCTTATCAACAACAACAACAACAACAACAACAAAAATCACTTATTTTTTTCTATTTTTTTGGTGGTACTGGAGTTCCTGGAAGCCCTTCTACCTCTGGGCTACACTCTCAGACCTATTTTTATATTTTATTTAGAAACAGGGTCTCTGAAGGCCAGCGAGGCTGGCTTCAAACCTGCGAGATCCTCCTGTCTCCGCCTCCCAACCACAGGGATTACAAGCGTGCACCACCACGCCTAGCTCCAAAACTCATTTATTTAGCACCTTTTATTTGCCAGACTTTGACTGTCAATAAAGTTATGTAATGAGACACTATTTCCAAATTTAAAAATCTTGGTTGCTGAAAAAAAAAAACTAAAAACTTCTGTTTCTATTTTATATATAAATGAAGAATCAACAATTTTTTTTTTTTTTTGCATTACTGAGGATGGAACCTAGGGGCCTTCTACCTCTCGGCTATACTCCCAGACCTCTTTTATATTTTATTTGGAAACAGGGTCTCCCTAAGTTGCTGAGAGCCTCACTAAGTAGCTGAGGCTGGCTTTGAACCAAGCAATCCTCCTGTCTCGGCCTCCCAAGTGCAGGGATTACAAGCGTGCGCCACCACACCCAGCCAGCTCCAACTTTTAAAGCAAGTTGTTCATTTGGTTGGGGAAAGCAATACAGTGATTTTTCATTATGCAAACAGGATCAGTGGGATAAAGATGGATACATTTGATATGATGAGAATGTGAGCTATGTACTACATGGTATAAAAGTTTTGTTTTCACTGGGTGTTGAAATCTTCTGGTGTAGATTCCTGTCACTACTGGGAAGTTGACCTTAGAGGGAAGGAAGGAAACCTGGCTTACTTTTCTTTCTGTGCTGGGAAAATTTGGAGGACTCTGAATGCTGAGTCAGAGGGAGGTGGTAAAGACAGCCCCATTGGATGAGAATAGGCCCTGGCACCATGGCAATGGAAGGCCCAGGACAGCAAGAAGCAGGAGGAGATATTTTGGTACAAGAATGGTCTATACTCCAAGAAGACACTTGGCTGGTACCTAGCATTAAAGCACTTCTGCCTTGTAAGCAAGCCCCTTAACTATCACCTACTTTCAATGAAGTTTGGTTAAACACTGAAGTTTTCTTACTTGCATAAACTGGGTAAGGCAACCATAAAAATTTTCATGAACTAAGTGGTCATGTATGTGATATAAGACCATAATATACCAATAAAAGTACTTAAAAATAAATGGCAGAAATTTATTTTCTCATGGATGTAGAGGATAGAATTTTAAAGCCAAGGTTTCAGCACTATTGATTCTTTTCTTATTCATTCATTCATTTATTTATTTGTTATTAGGAATTCAGAGTGTTTGTGTGTGAGTTATATCCATGGTTTGAAGAAGCTGATCATGAGGCCCAAATAGAGAGGATTCCAGACTGAAGTAGATTGGACAAACTTGTGGACTATGAAACATTCCCAGAAGGATTCCTGGAAACACTAAAGAAGTGAATTTTAGCAAAAGTCAGCTTTGGGGCTCATGTATTATTACTGAGTTGTTTTTTTTTTTTATTTAGGCTGAAGAAGCAAATATTTTTATTTATAAATTATATCAATAAATATTTAATTCAGAATAAACAAATGTTCTCCTATCATATACTGGCACAGTTTTCAAACTCAGTCATTTTTCTTACTCCAAGACAATAGAAGGGGAAATAAAGAAATTTTAAGATAATTTTATTTAATTTTTTTCTGGGTTGGTACTGAGAATATATCCAGTGGCATTCTACCTCTGAGTTATACCCCTATCCTTTTTTTTTTTGAAAGAGGTTCTTGCTAAATTGCTGAGAATCTCGCTAACTAGCTAAGCTGGCTTTGAATCTGTGGTCTTTCTCAGCCTCCCCAGTACTGGTTTTGCAGGTATGTGTCATTGTGCCTGGCTAATAATTATTATATTAATTATTAGAAGGTAAACTGTCATTACGCTATTCTATTCCCAGTGTTTGGAATAGAGTAGGACCTAAAAGTATTGTTTAAAAGAATAAACATCTGAGTACAAATATGTAATAGTAGAGAACTGAACAGGATTCAGGATTAGTCATTCAAACTTGAAAAGACACGAAAAATAAGAAAAAATAATGTTTCTTAGAACAAATAAGAAGAAAACTCTGAAGATGAAACTCTTAAATATTTTTGACAACAGAAAACAAAAGGTAAGTCAAAATTCAGGATAAATGATTATTGTATAGGAAAGAAAGATTTTTTAAAAACCCATAATTAATTATAACAGAATTTTTAATAATTAACATAATTAGTTTGGGGTTCTGTGAATGCATTTAGGGGGTAGCGTACTTGCCTAACATAAGCAAGGCCCTGGATTTAATCCCATTACCACAAAATAAATATAAAAGGATAATTCATAATAATAAGATCTAGAACCCAAAGTTCGATGAGAACAGCATAAGATAGCTCTTTCTCCAGAATATCAAAGAAGGTAGTGAAAGAAAGGATTATTAAAGATTTACATAAATGTCAAGGTGATTTATATAAATACAGATGTGGACATTTTTGTTTGATGATATATTTTAAGGAATGACATATATTAAAAGTAAGAGAAGTTGGCATAGAGTAGTAAGTGAAGAAAAGAGGTAATGTTCTGGCATGGGTATTAGCAAAGAGGGTTCTGTAGAGATGACAAGGAGTACCGAGCCACAGCCTTGGCGAGGCTGAAAATGACTGTTTCCTAGGATTTTGTGCCAATAAAGTCAGACAAGAGTGGCTTTTTTAAAAGAACAAAGATGAGGAGACAAAAATGGTACCAGTTGGAAAGAGTGTGGCTGAAATGACTCAGGCCTAGTCCTGGCCAAGTGGAAAAGAAAGTAAAAGGCAATAGGTTGATGTGACCAGCAACCAGGGATACAGGGGCACAGATCATGTAGGCCTAGAAGAGATGGGAGGAAAATAAAACTACAAGAGCAGTATGTTCCTGGTAAACATCCATTTCTTTTTTTATACAGCTTCTGGTGCACTATATTTTCCCATCATACTGCAGTTGGTGGTGAGAGTGACATACATGCACACAGCTCTTGCAGAGCTCCCACCAGCTCCCTCCCCACTAAAATTTAAACAGACTATGAATGGAGTCATATGGGCACATGGTCACCCTCAAGATTCTTCCGTCTCTTAGAAACATGATATCAATGTATATATTTTATTCCCAAACATAATCCTTTGTAATTTCAATGTTGTTTTAACTACCTAAAATTGTTCAAAGGATTCTATTTATTTATTTAATTTTTAAAGGGTTTTATTTTTTTGTCTTTTTGGAACCAGGTATCAAACCCAGAGCACCGCACCTGCAAAGCAGAAGCTTTGTCACTGAGCTACATCCTGGCCCTTATTTATTTATTTATTTATTTATTTATTTACTTATTTAATATTTTTTTGTACTAGGGATAGAGCCTGGGGGTATTTTACCTCTGAGCCACACTTTCAGGTTCATTCATTTTTATTTTTATTTTGAATCAGGGTCTTGTGAAGTTGCTAAGACTGGTCTTGAACCTGTGATCCTCCTATCTCAGCCTCCCAAATACTGGCATAATCTTTTTAAAATATACTTTTATTGGTGCATATAATTATACATCATAGTAAGGTTCAAAGTGACAGAAGATACATGCACACAGCACTTTGTGTGTATCCTTAAGGCCTAGTTCCACCCGACTCCCCCACTCTCATATGCATTAGTGAGGTTGGTGGTGATAATTTCATACATAGACACAACTTTATTTGAACTGTTCCCTTCATCAATTCTTTTTCTCCTTTCCATTTCCCTCCCCCAAACCCCTTCCACAATTCTATTATTCAATCAAAATATTCAATAACTGTTAAAATACTATTTATCAAAGTGATTTAATATATTCGCTGATTGCATAAAATACAATAGAAAACACAATAGAAAATACAGATTTAATACTAATTGGAAAACAATTAGAGAAAATAAAGTAAATATTGTAATTTCTTTTAATACCAGCACTTTAGTTTTAAGACACATACTTCTTCATCTATTTAAAAAAAAAAAACAAAAAACAAAAAACTGAACCTCCTCATGGTGAAGCAGTATTGGCTGAGATAAGACTTCCCTCCTATCTCTGACATGGCGTAACCATTCTAAATACATTTTTCTTTTCATTCATGGCAATAGCCTTCTTGGGCATTTGCCATCTTTCAGCTGGCTATTCAAATCTCTCCATAATCAGAAGCATCCGAACCAGTATAAAATGGCATCACCAACCTCGGGAGGCTTATTTCCACTTCCTCTTCCTGCATCTCAGAAAACCATTTCAGGATGTGACGAGCAGTTACCAGTTTTTCCACTTCTTCTATGTTCACATCCTGTGTAGGAAGTATGGTGATCAAACTAAAGTCATCACCCTTATAAGGCAATTCTAAGACCTGGTAGTTCATAGAGGATTCAGAGAAATAACCTGGAACAGAGAAAGTAAAGCATTAAATGTACTTGCCAATTACCAAAGCCATTCTTTAAAAAGCATAGTTTCTCATATTACCATATTTTGTTTTCAAAAGAGCCTTCATCATTGGGACTTTAACTGCAGAACCATCTCTCTTAGTAAAATTCATCAGCTGTGTGTCCTCTTTTCTAAATTTCTGTTTCCAATCTCCCTTGAAATAAATAGCATTCACCAAGACCAGCCGAGTCAGAGGGCCAAATTCTTCAGCTGAAAACATTTTTTTAATTTTTCCTATAGAGGGGCAGAGGAAGAGGAAGGGATAAATATGCAGTAGTGATTCTGTGGAATTGTTTTAAATAGAATTGCAGCACAAAAGTCTTGTGCAGAGATATTTTTGACAGGCATCATAGTACCTAAATTTACCAATTTTGAGAATAAAGGAGAATGTTATTCAATATTTCACTAAGAAACAGTGCAAATGGGATATCATTAGGAAGTAAAAAAGAAGCAACTCTTAGAGAAACTTGGAAATACCAAATTTCTCTTGGTATTTCCTAGTGACAGATTAACTTTGGTGAGATTATTTGTATCAGCTGTCTTTCAGATAGAAAGAATACAAATAATATGTATTCAAAAACAAATATCTATTGGTGTTCAGATTTTATTTCAAGGTTCTTTAGCAGATCAATAATTTCTAACAGTGCACTCAAAAGTCCCACATGGCAGCCAGGGGCCATGAGAAAGGGGCAGGAGTGGAAGGTGCTGCTAAGAGTTCTCTCTGCTAAACAACCCGTTTCTCGTTTATATGTACAATAAGTGTTTTCAAGTTATGAGAAATAGGCATGATTGGGTGTCATAAGCTGCCTAACATATTTCCACATTTTTATTTATTTATTTATTTATTTATTTTTATTTATTTATTTATTTTTATTTTTTTGGTGGTACCGGTGTTCCTGGAAGCCCTTCTACCTCTGGGCTACACTCCCAGACCTATTTTTAATTTTTTTTAAATTTGGAAACAGGGTCTCCTAAGCCAGCGCACACGGCTGGCTTCTAACCTATGCAATCCTCCTGTCTCTGCCTCCCAAGCACGGGGATTACAAGCGTGCACCACCATGCCCGGCATATTTCCACATTTTACATACCTATGAACACTGCTCACCACTCCCAATTCACATTTTTAACTAATGCTTCCCCTGAGGCTGCCTATAAAGAATACAATACCATCACAGGCTTTGTAGCTTAATTAATAAGGATCTTAATTAGTTTAATTAACTAAGACATACTCTGGCATGTCTGCTTACCATGAATACATTATTATTAAGATTTCCAATAATTCTACAAGATTTCAATAGTATCCTCATTTTAAAGAAGCATATTTTATAAGTTAAAAATTCTAACTCATATCTGACTTTCAGCTTATTGCATCCCTCTTCAGTCATTTTGGAATTTTTTTTCTATCTTGTTGTTAAGTTAAAGATTAGACGTGGCACACAATCATGTCAAATCTTTACCATGTTTAATTATCATGTTCATGATAGGACTATTAAAATTTTACTTAAACATTAATACACCCAACTAAAACGTGTTAATTATTTACAGCGTTTATGGAGGAAAGGTCATTTGAGATTGACGGATATAACTTCTGTCTGTCCAAAGACATTCTTCCTGTCTCAAAACTCAATGGTAGACAGGAATTGTTATTAAAATTCTTCCATTATGGATTTCACAAATAGTTGTCTGCCAAAATTATAAAAAAACAGCATATTTTTCAAAACAGGTTATAATTTCTCTGGATTTTAAAAACTTCATATTAATTTAAATAATAGCAAAATCAAATATAAATTTTTATCCTTCTTTAGTGAAAAGGAAAATATTCAGTCATTCTTTACTTTAGGATATTAAGAACCATGAATACAATGGCAAATAATAGTCTTATGAAAATGAGAAACTTTACCATCTGTTTTGCTTTCTACCCAGGTGCTTATTGTCTCTGCACAAGCCTTTGCATCCTGAAAATCCACTAGTTTTACAGCACTCTGAAAAAACTCCTTGTTGCCATGGAGATACTGTTCCTTCACCGTGAATCCTTCTTGAAGGTAGAGGGCATTGGCAAGATTAAATGTAAATTCTTGTTTTTTCTCTGAGATGGCAGAGAAAAATGACTTCAGCACTGAAAATTCTTCTCCTGAAAAATAATTATAATGTATACTGACATATTGAACAACATAAAAACAATAGTTTTTCAGCTTTGATACCTAAGTGTTCCAATTCACATCACCATTTTTTGCACCCTTAGGTGTAAATAATAATTGCAAGTTAGTATAAATATTTCAAGCATTTAACTCCTGCAGAATAAGTATTTTGTAAAGTCAACTCTACCTGGGAAAAAGAATGTAAACTTCAAATATGTCAAAAGCAAGAATTCGCTGCATGTTTAGAGGCTGAAGGAAATCCCCTCTTTAACGCACGTTTTTGCAGGCTGAAGGAAACCCTCTTTTTAATGCACATTTAGCTTTTTTTTAGTTGTTGGAAATTCATGGTTAGAATCTTGTTTTTTCCATAGCTAAGAAAGGGGAATGCTAATGGATGTTGATGGGATATGTCAGGGATGAATGATCCTTTTGAATATCACTTATATTTTAATCTTAAAAAAGAATTTCTCTCCTCCCGGCAACTGCACCTGTCCGGGTTTTGAATTTTACAAGGGAACACCTATAATCATCCCTAGAGATGGGTAAGAGTCACAGTTGTCTATTTCTTCAGGCTCATGAACCTGTATACATTGGCTGCCTACATGAGCAACAAAAGTCTCTAACCATTCCAGCTATAACCATTAGCCAAATTTGAGTCAGAGTCCACTAAAAGAATCACCATTGACACGTTATGTTCTGGTGGATTGTACTGACCACAGTGCTGTCCGAAAGCTATAGATACCTACGAGCAACATCTACTATGATGCTTTCTTTAGTAGCTTCTCTTTCATTACCAGATGCTACAAATATGCTTCATTCTCTTCTGCCTTAATACTGGAACTCAATCATTAAATCAGAAACTTTCTTAAGTGGACATATAGTTTTATTTTATATTTTTATATATTTTATTGGTGCATTATAGTCTCACATCATAATGTAGATCATGTTGACAATGGCATATATTCATACAGTACTTGGTGCCCTCCTCCTTCGCTTCCCCATTTTCCTCCCTCTAATACTGAATGTCCAGGTTAACAATGTTATATTCACATGTATACACATAGTCGCATGTAGCATTTCCATTAATGAACCTCAGCCTTCTTCCTCCCCTACATTTATTCCTGGCTTCACTGAAGTTTCTCTTCCATTATCTGGATTCCTTCTGGTATCCCAAATACTCCCTAGCTTGAGCATATTAGATAAAACATATGTCCCTTCTCTTTCTGTGCTTGGCTAATCTCACATGATATAACGTTCTCTAGGTCTTTCCACCTTCTTACAAATGACATAATTTTGTTCTTTATTGCTGAGTAGAATTCCATTGTGTGTATTTCCCATTAATTTGGAATCCATTCATCTGTTGATAGACACCTAGGTTGGTTCCATATTTTGGCTGTTGCAAATTGTGCTGCTATGAACATGGGTATGCATATGTAACTGTAGTTCTCTGAGAGAGGGCTAATATCCAGAATATACAAAGAGCTCAAAAGATTTTACACTATCAAAACAACCTAATCAAGAAGTGGGCAACTGAATTTAATAGACACTTCACAAAAGAAGAAATACAAATGGCCAATAGATATAAAAAAATGTTCAACATCATTATCCATCAGGGAGATGAGAATCAAAACTTTACTGAGATTCCATCTCATCCCCATCAGAGTGAAAAGCATAAATTAGTCAACAACAAATATTGTTGAGGATGTGTGGAAATAGAAGGAACTCTTATACACTATTGGTGGGAGTGCAAACTATTTCAGCTGCTATGGAGATCAGTGTGGAGATTCCCAAGAAGACTGGGAATGTATCCACCATACAATCCAGCTATACCACTACTGGATATCTTTCCAAGGGGTTAAAATCAGAATCAGAAACGTTTAAGTAACAGGTTCTCTCAAATTTTTCATTTTATTTTCCATTAAATACTGAAAATAGCATTTTTGCAATTAAAAAATTGATTATACTCAATTCACTCTTTTGAAAAATAAGTGATTCACCATTAAAAGAGATCTATTGAAAAACAGAGTTAAATCATATTACTGAGAAGAACTTACTACAGGGCATCTAATGAAAATAGGGGTGTGTGTGTGTGTAAATACATTTTATAAGAAGGTGAAGCCCATGAAGTGCCTTTGTGGGAATAATGGTGCTTTATCAGGTAACTGCAGCCTCATGGTCTTACATCTTGTCCAGCTGAGTAGATGCTACATTTCCATCCCTACTGCCTCCTAGATCTGGTGTTCTTATACAGGTATGACCTGCACAACCTTACAGGAGGCTTTGCCTATATCTTTCATTATATTTCAAACCCCAGGATTTTTCCATTCACTTGTATGAGATATAGAAAATGCACGAAAGCTTTTAAATGTAAAAATTCACTATTGCATGATAAGATCTGAGGAGTTTTGATAATTCTTCACAACCCTGGAATTCTTTACATAAGAAAAAGAAAAGTTAACTTATTTCACTTGTTTATACAGTGAATTGCAATCATTTATTGCCACTCTAAGCTTGAATGAAGTATCTCAATAGCAGGGAACCTACCAAGAACATTGCTTAAGAAAAGTCTACTCCAACAAAATTAATTAAGGTCAGAAATTAAATGAGAGTTTGATACCATTTTTTAGAATGTGTTATTTATGAATATCCTGAAAGAAATGGCCAGAAAAAGGAGAGAGGAGGAGAAAAATAGTTCTAACTCATTTGTCAGAGCAAACAGATTTATGTCATGTACTTAAGACCTAAGACTGTGTGACAAACAGCTGCCTTTTGATAAATCACTGTACTCAGAAGTCAATGAAAAAATGTCACCAACTAGCACAAGACTGGAGGCGAATATAAAGTTGTCTGCCTTATAAATTTGAATTAATTTACAGATTAATGGCCTTATTTAGCATCGCTCGAAAGGAATACATATGCATAGCTCTTAATAATCAATGAGAACAAGCTTATTTCATTTACAAGAGTCATGAAGAACCTACAGATCACAGGATAAATGTGACATCTGATAAGTTATATATCTACCCTACAGAAAATGTGCAGAAATCCTAGTACCTCACGTCTTCTCCTGCTAGTTAGAGTCCAGAGGCCAGTTCTTTGTGCATGCAAGAGACCCAAAGATGAGAACAAGGTAGTCATAGACTTATAGATCTTAGCTGACAATTCCATATGAATCACCTAATCCAAAACCCCTCGTTTTAGCAGTCAGAAAGTCTGAGATCCAGAGCGCTGAAGAAACTCAGAGGTGATGTGACTTGTGCCAATTTACAAGGTCACTTAGTTGCAGAGCTGGAACTGGATTTCATCCCCAATTCTCTTTTATTCAGTAGTGCTGGGGATTAAACACATGTGCTAGGCAAAGGTTGTGCCTTTGAGTTACATCCCCAGCCCCAGTTTTCTTCCCGAGCCCTCTTGAAATGAAGAAGCACCTTCAGCTTAACCTTTGATTCATCAGCATCACTTTCAGAGACAAAGTGAAATGGAGCATTATCAGATGTTCAGCACAATGGTGAAAGTAAATTCTGAGACAATGTTTTGACAATGAGCAATATAAGGACACAGAGAGCCCCATTGGTGTTAGGATGCCAGCAGTCCTGCGTCCACTAGAAAACCTCCATAGGATAAGCCAGGTATTAAGATGGGAGAGTAGGCGGGGTGGGGTGGCACACACTTGTAATCCCGGCGCTTGGGAGGCGGAGACAGGAGGATCGCGCAGGTTCATAGTCAGCCTCTCTGGCTTAAGAGACCCTGTTTCCAAATAAATAAAATATATAAAATAGGCTGGGAGTATAGCCCAGAGGTAGAAGGGCTTCCAGGAGCCCCGGTACCACCAAAACAAACAAACAAAAAGAGATGGGAGAGTAGGGCAGGGACCACAGATGGGCAACAGGAAAAACAAAATCAAGACCAATTCAAGAGTTAGTATCGTCTTGGCAGGGCACGTTCATAATTCTAGTACTTGGGAAGCTGAGACAGGAGGATTGCAGGTTCAAGACCAGCCTCAGCAACTTAGCAAGACCTTGTTTATAAGCAAAATAAAAAAGTGCTGGGAATGTAGCTCAGAGATAAAATGGTCCTGGTTTCAATCCCCAGTATATGAGAGAGAAATGGGGGGGGGGGCAGGGAGAGAGAGAGAGAGAGAGAGAGAGAGAGAGAGAGAGAGAGAGAGGATTCAATTAGTTGGGAAATAAAAACTAAGAAGACTCCAAGAGGCACTCAACTCGAACAAAATTTAAAGAAATGCTAAAAAAAGAAAAGAAAAACTTCCACAGTTCAATGAAATACTTTTTACAAAAAAACTTTAATCCAAAAATTGTGATAAATAAAGTATAACAATTTTAATTAAATCAGGACCATTGTCTCTATTTTCCCTTTGTCCTGGGCTGGCTCTATCTCAGGGCACTTGCCCCACGCTGATGCCCTGCTCTTTCCGCAGACTGCCCCTGCCTTTGCTGTCTCCATGCCACTCACTCATGTACTCCATTCTCATCTTCTGTCTGCCCTTTTATTTCCCAATTATCCCCTTTTTCCAGTTTAATTTCTTCTTTTTTTGTGTGTGGTACTGGGGATGGAACCCAGGGGCATTCTACATCCAAGCAAGACCCCCAGCCCTATTTTTTATTCTTTATTTTGAAACAGGGTCTCACTGAATTGCAAAGCCCTCACTAAGTAGCTGAGGCTGGCTTTGAACCTGCATGATCCTCCTCTCTCAGCCTCCCAAGTTGCTGGGATTACAAACGTGCACCACCACGCCCAGATAATTTCTTCTTTTTTCTCCTTTAGCACACGTCCTGCCTCTGTGTTGCTCTCTACACCTTAACAACACAAAATAGAGAACGATTTTGGTAGATTTCACTAAATATATTAAAGGGTTAATGCTTAATAGTCCATTTTTACAGTCTTCCAAAGAAAATATTAAAATGCCATTATCTTTTTGTATTTTGTATTTTTATTTTCATCATCATCATCATCATTATTATTGTTATTATTAGTACTAGAAATTGAAGCCAGAAGCATTCTACGTCTGACCTATACTCTGCCCTTTTTATTTTTTATTTTAAAACAGAGTCTACTGTAATGTTGCTGAGGGTGTCACTAAATTGCTGAGACTGGCCTCCCGCCTGTGATCTTCCTGTTTTGGCTCCCAAGCACTGGAATTACAGGCATGCATCCTTATGTTTGGCTCATTATCATCCTTGTTATCTATAAGCCTACTGCATCATTTTCAAAATTAATTCTGGCAAAATTAATATTTTCTTTTTATTCCATTTTTTCACAGTATTTTTGTCTGGCAGAGTTATGTCTACCTTAGAGAGTAATTATAAATAGTAGATGAGATATTACTTATCAAGTACAAAATTAGTGACTGGTACTACATATATGTCTGATGCTACATCATCGTTATAACTATGATTATTATGTCCACAAGTCACACTTCTCAAAACTTTCATCTCTCTCTAAGATGTATCCATTTAGCTGGGTGTGGCAGCATGTACCTGTGATCCTAGTACTTAGGAGGCTGAGACAGGAGAATTGCAGACTTTAGGCCAACGCACTATAACTTAGCAAAACCTAGTTTTAAAATAAAAAGGCTGGGGATGTAGACCAGAGGTAGAAAATCCCTGGGTTCAATCCCCAATACCACACACATAGGCACAACATATTCATTTAAAGGAATTTTGATTTCAGAGGCTCTAATTTTGTTAGCTAATCATGGAGCCAACTTCACATTTCTTCATAAACATTCTATTACTTTTCAAAGCAGTATCGTGTGATTTAAATGTTTCTGGGAGTGATGTAGAGGGATTTGCTGAAATTAATCAAAACTAAATCTGGAATACAGTGGCTTCATTATACATTATTCACAAAGGAAAATTCTTGCAATTAGCTTATCATCAACATCTTTGCTATATAAAATTGCCTTTATTTAAAGTGAAGCAATTAAAGCCTTGTAAATAGTATTTTCAGAAAAAACAAATTTCTAAATATAGCTATGCTGTGCTAAGTCAAGTATAGTGAACTGAGTCAGAGGAATTGAATTCCCAATTAAAAAACCCAGATGTCTTCTCTGATGTTTAGGCCACATTAGCTAATAGTAAAAGTGGAAATTGAGAGCATGAGATGGCCAGGGAGTTGTTTCAAACGACAGGTAAGGTGAAAGTACAGGGTCCTGGTCAGGCCACTGGGAGACTCCCAACCACCACCAACCACAGCATAAAGGGCTGTCGGGAGTCCTGGAATGCTTCTTTCCCTAATTCTTCTTTAAAACTATTAAGTATGCTATTAAATGTATAAGTCAATGCTTTTCTTGATCTCACTGTGGGTGACAGTACATTGGGGCAGGTACTGGATATGGAAAAAAACCTACTGAAGAAGGCTCGAGTGAATAATGCATTTCCATAAGAGAAAATAAACTACAACAATTTAAAATTGCATTTTGTTTTGTTGTATGAAATTGGAAAATAATTACAATGTAGTAAATAGTAGTGGAGGAATATGTATGCATATTATTGCATGTATACACACACACGAATGCACACACAATATAATTTCAATTTAAACTGCAAAAGCAGAGCAGAAGAAAATAAAGACATATACAGAATTTTGTATCTATAGAAATATTAATTTCTTTTTAAAAAAATTTTATTGGTGCACTGTAGTCATCATTTTAATGGGATACAAGATGGCGGAAACATACATGCACGCATCACCCAATTAGCCCTTACCCAATTCATGCCCCGTTCCCTCCCCATCCCTCCTTCTCATGCTTGGCTTAGTGACTGACTTTGATATGTTTGTTAAAGTATAACATGTGCTTTAGAGAATTTCTCTTCCTTCTCCCATCCCCTCAGGTCGCCTTATTTGCTAATTCTTAAAATATTTTAACATTTTCATTGAGAAATAATTACAGAGGAATGAAAATTACATATATGATTATTTGTCTTATTTTAGTTTTCCCTATGATATTTTTCACTTGCTCTAGTTTTATGACCTTGAATTTATCCCAGTGCTTAAAAATAAATTTCACCATGTCTTATCTGCTATAAATAATCAGGTGTGAAATTCTCACCAGTTGAAGTTTCCGGAAGCCTTAAAGTTTGTCTTATTTGCTGTCGTGCTTTTCCTTTTGCTCCAAGTTGTATCATTCCAAGAGCCAAGGTTGTTCCAATGGGGGAAAATACAATATTATTCTTGTGAGATAAGCTAATAGTTCGATAAAGATCCACTGCAAATTCGGCATTTTTTTGAGCCAAGGTTCTTGAGTCTTGATTTCCAGAAAAACACAACAGGAAACTCCACAACAAGATCTTATTCATTTTGACTTCTGTGCATTGGTAAATTTAAAATTTATTAGTCTTCAAAATAAATTTCAGCCGGGCGTGGTGGCGCACGCTTGTAATTCCTGCGCTTGGGAGGCAGAGGCAGGAGGATCGAGGCCAGCCGCTCTGGTTTAAGAGACCCTGTTTCAAAAATACAGAAAATAGGTCTGGGAGTGTAGCCCAGAGGTAGAAGGGCTTCCAGGAACCCCAGTACCACCAAAAAAAAAAAAAAAAAAAACAAAATAAATTTCATACTAAGCTCAACAGAAGATTTTCTATCTACTAGAACTTTCTATAGTTTAGAACTGAATACCACAAGAATATGCAATGCCCGTTTTCTGACTAAGCATCATGTTATGCCAGAAACAATTCATATGTCACTGGAATTTTTAATGTTTATTCAAGAACCAGTATAAAATATATGCAGTTTCTTAAAGATCGAAGGAAAAATAATCATGCAGCATTATTTATGATAATACTATCTCTAAATAATTGTATGATACTGCTTTCTATCTTTTCTCAAAATTTTAAATGGCAAGAGAATTTTCTATATAGACTACTCCAAACTGGTTTATAAATCAAGAGCAGAGATGGAGTAAAAGCAAGCATACTCTAGTGGGTTTTGACAAATAATATTAGGAAGGTATTCTAAGTCAAGTATTGAGTAAATGTGGCTAGCTTTTCAACAGTCTTTCTCATACACTATGGAATCTCACCTCTACAGGGTAAAACTCCTTGAAGCTCACGACATGCTTTTCCAAAAGAAGAAAAAAAAGAGAAATTTTCTTTCTTTCTTTTTTCTTTTTTTTTTTTTGGGGGGGGGGTACTGGGGATGGAACCCAGGGGCATTCTACCTCCGAGATATACCCCCCAGCCCTATTTTTTTACTCTTTATTTTGAAACTGGGTCTCACTGAGTTGCATAGGGCCTCACTATGTAGCTGAGGCTGGCCGCGACCCACATTTCTCCCATTTCAGTCTTCCAAAGGCTGGGATTAGAAGAGTGCACCACCACGCACAGCTTAGAGAAATTTTAAAGAGATAAAATGATAACCAAATACAAGTAGTACAATAATAACAAAGTAAGCACCTATTAATTGTAGGAAACAATGGGTTTTGCTGTGACATTTCCATACAAGCTTACAAAGCACTCTCATCGTATCCACCTCCCTCTGCCCCCTCTCTCCCTCCCTGTGCTCTCCCTCAGGTCCTTCCCCTTCCCTCTTAGTCCCCCTTCTATATTCATGTCATCAGCTTCCCCCTAGAATATGCATATGAGAGAAAGCATGTGACATGTCACAAGAACGTCATCCATATGATTATATCCTGAGCAGAATTACTTTTGCAATTTTACCACATGCTTGTTAGAATACTGACTCTGAGGCTTCATAAATTTAATAACACAAATTTTACTTTACAAGTAGTACATATTAGTAGCCCATGTTAGTTTACTAGAAAGTAACTTCATTGAGGTAAAGATGAAAGCCTTCAGAGTAGTATGTTAGCCCTAAAGAAATGGATAACCACATATCTAGAGTGTTTCATAGACCATTAAGAGGGCTACTATAATCCATAACCCAAAAATGAGCAGAGAGTCATTAAGAATCACTACCAAATATAAATATTACTCCAGTATAGAGCTAATATATTTCAAGTTATATTCTGCTTAAATGTACACTTTACAGAGGGTAAAAAACTCAAAATTTAATCCAAAGTGTTTTTTGGTAAATAATGTGTCAGAAAATTTTAAGTACAGATATAAATTATCAAGCAAATATTTTATTAAGGATTAATTCAGTACATTGGGTTGTGATAATGGAATAGTACAAACTGAGAATTAAGAGATGTTTTACATGCAAAATAAATATCCATGTATTATTATGTTCTGAGACATACAATATCTCAGAACATTTCTGACATCTTATCTGTTACAGCTTATTAATACTTTTAAGTTATAAGTGGTAATGTTTTAGATACATATTTATGTACTTGGTTAATACTAAATAATAAAAAAATTAAGAGAGATATAATTCTCCCTTGTGGTAGACTATTACCATTAAAGTTATCATCTTAGTAACAATTTCCATAATTAAACTTTCTAAGTATCTATTTCTCCCAGAAGGTTTTTAGTCACTTAATAAATCATAACCTAACAATTGGTTTTAAAAGTTTACTTACCTCAATGGGTTTTGGGTCACATCTCACCAAAAATCATAATGTACTAAAAACTAAGAATTCTGATGAATAATCTCATAATAATTTCACCTTCTAATTTTCCATTCTTTTAAGTAAAGTATAATGCATTAACTTAATAAATTCAGGTGATTTCAGTAACAAAGTGAATTGAAATACCATTCCTCTGCTCTACTAAACATTCACATTCAATTTTATTTCATATATACTTCATCTAAAAAGCGATTTAATTTTAAGGTACTTACCCCAAATTGGCTTCTGGTTATTTACTGGAATGTTATAACTGAAATGTGCTTGCTGGGAAACACTTGTTCATGGAACACCTGAGCAGTCAAGGCCAAATCTATTTATCTTGACTATTGCTTGATTAATCCCTCTAGAACCAGAGCAGGTGTTCACCACATTTGAATGAAAAAGAATCACACCATCAAATGAAAATAATAATCAACACTGAAATATTCAAGAACTGAGAAAAAAACAATAGGATTTTAAGTCATCAAATTTATATTACTATTTCATTCATTATTTCATTTCTTTAAAATAGAAACAGAATTTGGAAGAATGTGCCAGTGGTTGTAAATTTGCTGGTAATTAGCTCTTTTTGTTTCTCATAGGAATCTCACATCAGATTTCCCATGCGCCCCATGATAAATATTTCAAAATGCCTGGGAGATAAAGAATGAAGCTAAATTAAGTCCACAATGCAGATATAAATTACTGGTACATTTTCACAATTCATCAAGTTATATAATATAAGTTTCCTGTGGATATGAGGCCAATTTGAGTTCTTAGGAATATTATGGATGTTATAAAATATGCCCTCTCTGTTTATCAAAAAGACCAGATTGCCGGGCGTGGTGGCACACGCTTGTAATCCCCGTGCTTGAGGCAGAGACAGGAGGATCGTGCTGGTTTGGAGCCAGCCTCGCTGACTTAAGAGACTCTGTTTCCAAATAAAAAAAAATATATATAGATAGATAGATAGATAGATAGATAGATAGATAGATAGATAGATAGGCCTGGGAGTGTAGCCCAGAGGTAGAAGGGCTTCCAGGAACTCCAGTACCACCAAAAAAAAAAAAAAAAGACCAGATTAAGATTATTGATTTTTCCAAATTACATTAACATAATTTTATTGCCCATGGGTAACTGGATAATAAACATGAGTGTTACTTTATGTGTTTTTAAAATTCCACATAACTTTCTCAAAATCAGATCCTTAATAAAAATGGATGCACAAATTAATGAGTTTTGACCTCATTTTTGTAGCTCAAATTGATTATATCGATGGCAATCAGTTGTTAATCATACCGTATTACTTATCAGTGACCTCCAAGAGAAGAAATGGAAAATTTGGCCCAGTGTCAATTAAACCAATGTTTCATTACCAATCACCAAGTTTAGTATTGTTTCTGGTAATTCATAGGAAAGGAATAAAATGAGTGTATATTACTATAAAAAGACTTCATCTTTAAAATGTCTTCAAGGGCCCTGTTAACATCTTACAGTGTCCTAACAGTACTAAATAGGCCTGAGAACCATAATCTTCTAATTATTTAATAATTCTTAATTGACTAAAAAACTAAAAAATATCTCTGAATATTGTCTAAACTTTGGGTTTTATTCTAATATTACTTTTTCTAACATGAACAAATTCTTTTCTATCTTCAACTTGACTCTTGTTAGAGATAATTTTCCAAACACAGAGTGGTACAACACAAGATCAGTATCATCTGCTTGATCTACACCATGATACATAAATAACAGGTCTCAATGTCCAATCCTATCAGTCAATCAATGCTTTTCTACCCGTGTAGTGACACCAGCAAGCATCCATCACCAGCACCCTTGGCTACCAAATTATGATGTCTGTACATTACTCAGGTCATAATGTGATTTACCCAGGAACAGGCCATTACTTTTCTTTCCAATGCCTTAGACAGCCACTCTGTCTTATTAAGATCATTCAAGGAAGCTGTTCTGTAAGGACCTTATATTAGTGCAGTTCAAGCAAAATGTGTAGTTCCCTGTCTCTTGGGGAGCAAAAAGCAATAACCATGAATTTCTCCTCCCTGGTTTAAAGTCTTTTAATAGACAATAAAGATACCATGATAGTCCATAAAATATTATTACAATATTACCTCTAAATATTTTCACATATCTGTACCTTTCACAACTCTCTTTCACCCTAGGGAATCAAGAAAATTTATTCATAATGAGAGCTAAAGTGTCTTGGTATAAATACCACCATCACTATCACCATTTTATGTAATAACCCTATATAAAATCAATAGCAAATAGTTACAGTTATAATCTCATCAGTTTTTTTTAAATATTTTATAGCATTTATTTATGGGGTTTTTTTCAGTACTGGAGATTAAAACCAAGGCCTCACACAAGCAAAGCAAGGACATTTATAGTGTTTTTGGAATAAAAATGTACTTAATTCCAAACTTTAATCAAAAAAGCAAGTCTTTTCATAAATAAAGAATTTAATAGTTAATTTTTCCAACTGAGCATGGATTAATTTCAACTTTCCTCTGTCAGTTTGCTTCATATATTTTGAGTGATGAAAGAAAAATTTTCTGGAAAGTGAAAAGGTTAAATTATATTTAGTATAAATCTACATACTATAAACAAGTACTGAAAATTATGACATGTCCTATTTTAACATGACAAGTTCCTTTCGCTGAAGAAAAATGGATCTGAAACAATTGAATCTAAATGTTAATTTCAGGAACAGTTTATAATGTCTCCAGTTCTATCAGCAGTTGACAGGTGAGACCCTGCTACCTGCTTTGCACAATTAGAAATTAGATGCTGTATGGTCTGAAAGAAGAGTAAGACATAATAACTAAATGTCTTTCTCCTTTTTCTGCATGTTTTTGCTCCAAATTACTAGTGGTAGTACCATTAAAGGAAACTTTTGAGATTTAAAGGTTTTATTCTTGTTAAATATACTTGTAAGACAGCTCCTCTTAATTCATTTCACAGAAGAGGCCTTGAAGCTAATTAAGAATGGAATTAGAGTTATACACAGAATAGAGCTTTGCACACACAGTAGACTGCAGAGAGATAGTCTGTCTACAGGAACCAAACTACTTCAGACTAATCACATCAAACAAAGTTATCTCCAGGGGTAAAATATAAAATATGACTAGGAAAAGAATTTTCAAATTATACCATAAAAACTAATGAGTTCATTCAGTCTTACTTAACACACCAGTACATTTTATGTGGTTCCACTCTAGAAACAGTGGGCAGGATAAGTGGACCCTATTTATATGTGAATGCCTGATGTCTAAAAAGCCCCTCGCATGTGCTTTCTATGGATGGATGGATAGATGAATGCATGGATGGATGGATGGATGGATGGATGGATATGAAAGACTTCACAATGAAATTGGTACCCACTTTAACATTGTTGCGTCTTTTTAACATTATAATACTCCTTTAAATTCCTGGGAGCATAGCTCATTTTTTACTCTACTGCACTATTACCAACCTATGATTCATAAATCACATGCTGAGTTTAAAATGATAAATTCTTGTTCCCATCAAATGTAAAAATTATCCAAAATATTCCTGAGATTTTTTTTTGCTTGAATATTACAAGGAATTGTTTTTCTCAAAGCAAGGTCTGATAATTTTTAACAATATTATACATTGAAATAGTTTCCAATAAGTTGCAGGCATGGAGCCTAGATCTATTGTCTCCATAACCTCCCCTCCCACTTCCAGTTTCTTCATTGGTAATCATTCACCACATTTGTGTATTGTGTCTGTATATCTATTCTTGATGCTACATACATGCATACATATATACATACATACATGTATACATATATACATATGTAAACATGCATAGATGGAGAGGTCTGTACAGACATTTATATATGCACATAAATAAATATTTATATATATTTCTATGCAGACATATTTACTTCTTTTCTTTTCTTTCTTTTTTTTTTTGTGGTCCTGAGAATAGAGCCCAGAAGCATTCTACCTCTGAGCTACACCTCAGCCCTACCTTTTTTTTTTATTCTTTTTTTTTTTTGAAAAAAGGGTCTCCTTGAGTTACAAAGGGCCTCACTAAGTAGCTAAAGCTGTCTGCAAACCTTGATCCACCGTCTCAGCCTCCTGAATGCTGGGATTACAAGCATGCACCACCATTCCTGGGGGCTACATATTTATTTATTTTTAATTTTTATTGGTACATTATATTCATATCACATTGGGTTAAAAATCTTGTGTGGACATACATATACACATCAACTATTTAACCCCTACACAATACCCACCCCCTTCCCTCCCCATCCCTCCTTCCCTTGCTTGGCTTGGTGGTTGACTTCGATATATTTAAGTACATTGTGTATTTTAGAGAATTTTCTTCTTCCCCCCTCCCATCCCCTTATTTAGGTTGTCTTGTTTGCTCCTCTATAGGGTTTCCTTTTTCATCTAGAGTTCCTCCTATGACCCATTTCTCCTTAGCTTTCACATATTAGGGAAAGCATCTGATTTCTTATTTTTTGTGACTAACTAATCTCACTTAGCATAATGTCCTCCAGTTCCATCCATTTCCCTGAAAATGATGTAATTGAGTTTTTTTTAATGGCTGAGTAAAATTCCATTGTGTACATATCCCAACATATTTATAATTAATATTTTCTGACTTTTTTGAGAGCTAGTTACAAGCATTCCAGCACACCTAAACATTCCAGTTTATTTTTATGTAGAGAACACTCTTCTACGTAAACACCTTACAAATACATGCACAAACAAATACATGCTTCTTCTACATCTTTTCTATACATGATTGTCATTCATTCAGGAGGAAAAGAAGTAGACATAGAAATCAAAATGCCTGGCTCATAATTTATTGACACAAAGAGAGGCAGGCAACTGCCTTCTGAAAGCCTTTCTGCTACCACCCACTCAAAACCAAAACTTTTGCTCTACTGATGCTGAAAATTAGATTATTAGAGTTTATTTCCTTGTATTTTTCCTATTAAAAATAAGTGACAAAAATTTCTCTCATTCTGTTGCTTCTATTAAGGTTTTTGATGGTTAATATCTAGAACATAATAAAGAACTCGAGAAACTCATGCCTAAACACATACAATGAAAAAAAGCCTCTTCAGCAAATGATGTTGGCAAAACTGGTTAGCCATTTGCAGAAAAATGGAAACAAAACCCCAGTTTTCACCAGGTGTGGTGGAGCACGCTTGTAATCCCCACACTTGGGAGGCGGAGACAGGAGGATCGCGTTGGTTCGGAGCCAGCCTCACTGGCTTAAGAGACCCTGTTTCCACATAAAAAAGTAAAAAAAAATTATATATATATATATATATATATATATATATATATATATGTCTAGGAGTGTAGCCCATGGGAGTGTAGCCCGGAGGTAGAAGGGCTTCCAGGAACCCCAGTACCACCAAAAAAAAAAAAAAAAAAAAACAGTTTTTCACCTTTCACAAGAGTCAAAGTCAATTCTTCAACAAATGGTGTTGGCAAAACTGGTTAACCATATGCAGAAAATTGGAAATTAATCCCACTTTCTCACCCTGCACAAGAGTCAATTCAAGATGGATCAAAGACTTGGAAATCAGATCAAAGTCCTTGCAGCTTCTTGAAGAGCACATAGGTCCAACACTGCAACAAATAGGCACAGATAAAAACTTTCTCAACAAGACCACAAAGGCACAGAAACTAAAAGGCTAATCAATATGTGGGATTGCATTAAACTGAAGAGCTTCTGAAAGCAAAGAAATCAAAGCCTCGATAGAGAGCGCAGAGTGTGAGAAAATTTTTGCCAACCATTCCTTCAATAGAGGACTATTACCTAGAATATATAGAGAACTCAAGAAACTCAGCACTAAGAAAACAAATAACCCAATCAAAAAACGGGAACTAAATAGACACTTCATGAAAGAAGAAATTCAAATGGCCAATAAATGCATGAAAAAATGCTCAACATCATTAGCAATCATAAAGATACAAATCAAAACTACCCTGAGATTTCACCTAACTCCAACTAGAATGGCAATCATTCAAAACACAAACAACAATACACGCTGGCAAGGATGTGGAGAAGTGGGAACTCTAATAAATTGTTGGTAGGATTGCAAATTAGTGAAACAACTTTGAAAAACAGTATGAAAGATCCTCAGAAGAATGAGAATGAATCTACCATATTATCCAGTGATACCACTTCTGGGTATCTACCCCCAAAAAAATGGAAACCAAACTACCAAACTAATGTATGTGTATCTATGTTCTTAGCTCTACAATTTACAATTGCCAAACTATGGAACCAGCCAAGATGTCCATCAACAGATGCATGGATTACAAAACTATGGGATATGTACTATGGGATATGAATTTTACTTAGCCATAAAGAAGAATAAAATTATGCCATTTACAGGGAAATGGATGAAATGAGATTGATATGCTAAGTGAGATTAGTCAGTCACAAAAAGTAAGAAATTGATGTGCTCCCAAATATGTGGAGGCTAAGGAGAAATGGGTCATAGGAAAAACTCTAGATGAAGAAAGAGAAACTATAGATGGGCAAATAATTTGACCCAACTGAGAGGGATGGAAGGGGGAAAGAGGGAAACTCCTTAATGTACATGACGTACATTTATAAGCATATCGAAGTCAGTCACTAAGCCTAATATGAAAAGGAAGGAAGGGGGATGGAATGGGGAGAGATTGGGGAAGGGCTAAATGAATGATGTGTGCATGTATGCCTCTACCATCTTGTACTCCACTAAGTTTGTGACTACAATGCTCCGGCCAGGCATGGTTGCACACACTTTTAATCCCAGCATTCGGGAGGCTGAGACCTGGAGGATCTCGGTTCGCGGACAGCCTCAGCTACTTAATGAGGCCCTCTGCAACTCAGTGAGACCTGGTTTCAAAATAAAGAATAAAAAAAAAAAAAAATAGAGCAGGAGGTATAGCTCGGAGGTCAAATGCCTCTGGGTTCCATCCCCAGACCTAAAAAAAAAAAAAAAAAAAAAAAGACTACAATGCTCCAATAAAAAAAAAAAATAATAATAAGTGAAGCAGGGTGCAGTGGCACACCCTTTTACTCCCAGTATTTGAGAGAGTGAGACAGGCTCAAGGCCAGTCTCAGTCTCAGCACTCCATTTCAAAATAAAAAAAGCTAGAGGTGTAGCTCAGAAGTAGAACACCCCTGAGTTTCATCCCTAGCACCACAAAATAGAATAAGAATAGAGTCAACTGAATGATAAAGGACAAATACCACAGCCTTAAGAGTAAAACAGACCTGGCTCCAAGCTCAACTCTACCATTAATAATTGGACAGCTCTTGATAGATAAAAATGTCAGCTTTCAACATTAAAACAGATCTTTTACAATTATTATGAGTTTCAAATACATTGAATTTTTGCAGTTGCTATATAAAGTAGGCCCCTACATATGGTTAATTACTTACTAGCATGGATTATAAGAAAATTCTTAAAATACAAATATTGTTAAAGTACCCTTCAAAACACAAATATATACTAAGTAATTACATTTGTGTAAATAAATTTATTAATTCTTTCTAAACAATACAATAAAAAAAGGCGCCAGGTATGGTGGCACACGTTTATAATCCCAGTATTTGGGAGGCTGAGACAGTAGAATCACAGGTTCAAGGGCAGCCTTAGTAAGTAGTGAAACCCTAACCCTAATCAACCTAGCTAGAATGTTTCAAAATAAAATAATAAAGTAGGGCTGGGGGTGTAGCTCAGAGGTAAGTAATGCCCTTAGGTTTAATTCCTAGTACGACCCCCACAAGAAAGAGAGAGAGAGAGAGAGAGAGAGAGAGAGAGAGAGAGAGAGAGAGAGAGAGAGAGAGAGAGAATATAATAAAAAAGCAAGAATCTTGGTTGCCTGGAGGAAAACAAATTGAAATATCACAATGTTCCACATAAATATATACAGTTTTATTTTAATGAAAAATTTTAAATGTTTAAAGAGATGGAAATGTTAACAACTCTGATTTGATCATTACACACTTTATGTACATATCAAATGACCACACTGTATACCATGAATTTGTACAATTAAAATATGTCTAAAAAGAATTAATAGGAAAGGCTGTTAAACAAGGTCCAATTGCCATTTTAGAATCATTGAAAAAAGAAAACAACCCAGAATGAGTAAAAAAGTGAAAAGTTTTCTTCTTCAAATTTGTAATTATTTACTGTCATTAGTTTTATATATTTCAATGTAGGTTTTATAAGAAAAAAAGGTTTATCTATAGAAGCAATTAGTAAGACAACTGGTCAGGATACTTTGTCCTGAAACTGTAAATTTGCATATAAAAGCACTTGAGAACAGATAATAGCAATTAAAATGTCCGCTTCTCTCTTCCATGCAGACAAAGTAAAAATGACAGGTAAAAGCAGCAAGAAAAATCACGACACCTACAGATATTCAGGTATGAAGTAAAAGAAGCGGACAGAATTTTTTATCCATTTTCTGCATGTATTTTTTGTGACAATGAAATGTTTACACTTCTTTCAACTATGATTGCTTCTTGTTTCTTTTTATTCCCACTTCACCACTTGTTTCCTGGTATAATTCCTTGACTTTTCTTTCTCGATCCAAAATTTCTTTGGGGAACAGGTTTTTTTCATCAAATACAGCTTTCAAAGCTATAAAATGATAAAGAAAATGACATATAAATTACATTTGGTTAAGAGAGCCAATGAAAGAGTGGGGAGAAAATTCTCGTTTCCTTTTTTTTTCCCTAAAAAAATTGTGTGTTTCTAAAAACAAAAGCATGTTTGGAGAAATGCTATTCATTTTACTCTAATTTAATTTAAAAAATAAATTTTAACAAAGTTAGTTATATCAATGCATTTATATGATGTAAAAATTCTGCCATTTAGAGCGAAGAGGACTAAAGTAGGTTGTGTTTTCCATTTTTGTTCTTTAATCTACTTAACAGCTATCAAGGACTTATAAAAAGCCAAGAACAAATTATTCTGTATTGAAATAAGACAATTAAAGTAATCAAAACACAGTTTGACTATCAGCATGACTAGACTCGTGCATCTGCAATCCCATCCTTATGAAATACTCTGACCTGCAGGGATCTATGACTTGAGAGGAAAAAAGAGCCAGATTATCTCCATGAATGGATGCATTGTGCATCAGCAAGAAATGAGAGGAAATTGTGCCATGCGTTCCAGAAAATAATTTTGGCCTTTTGCATAAATTTATCATTCCAGCAAATGCTTATTGAATGTATACTGTGCGCAGTGTTCTGTGCTCAGGCATAAATGCGGCACAAATATGACTAAGTCATGGGCTTTTTTTTTTTATACCTGAGTAACCTCAGTATCACATACAAGAGGATGTGGTTCTAAGAGAATATGGGGACATAAATTATGCATGACCTATAAAGAGATTATGACAATGCGCAGAGATCAAGGAGAAAGCTTTAAGAATTGGGTGTATCTAATGTAGGCCTTGACATCCAGACAGGGTTTCGTTGATATAACAAATATGGATATAAAGGATTGACAAGGGGGAAAGAAATGTCAACTGGTGGGAACAAAGTGAAGAAAAATATGGAGAAACAGGAGCTACTGCTGAGGTATCCAAAATATTCACTATAATTTAACAGAAACATAACATATAAGAAGTAAAATGTAAAGTGGAATGAAGTTGGTGCTGGACAAAGGAACACTTTGCATGCCAAGCCAAGGAAAATGAAAAAAAAATAAAGTAAACATTGAGCAACTTCACAATAAAAGGGCATCCTTATATATTAGGGTTTAAAAAAACAAAACAAAACCTCAAGCAAGGCATGGTGACACATGCCTGGAATCCCAGTACTTGTGAGGCTGAGATAGGAGGATCACAGATTTGAGTCCAGCCTCAGCAACTTCATGAGACCCTCAGAAATTTAGGAAAACCATGTCTCAAAATCAAAATTAAAATTGGGTGGGGGCATGGCTCTGATTTAGAAGGCCCTGGGTCCTCAATACCATTTTTTTTTTTAATAAAGTTTTAGAGCCCGGCACCATGGCGCATGCATGTAATCCCCGCGCTTGGGAGGCAGAGACAGGAGGATCATGCCAGCCTCTCTGGCTTTAGAGACCCTGTTTCCAAATAAAAGTATAAAAATAGTTCTAGGAGTGTAGCCCAGAGGTAGAAGAGTTTCCAGGAACCCCAGTACCACTAAATAAATAGATAAATGAATAAATAAATAAATAAATAAATAATAAAATAATAAAATAAAGTTTTAGGATATACATGCTTCTATGCCAATATCTTTCCTCTTGTTTCTTAGAAATTTTATAAACCTGACCAGGAAATTTAAAAAAGAGAAAAAAATAATCTACAAACAAATTCAACTTTAAAAAATTTTCAGAGAAGTGTAGTCTGTGACCTACAAAATATGAAGAAAAGCAGCTAAACAACTGAGAAGGGCAAAAATTATATGAGAAAAAAAACAATAGATAATATAAGAAGGCCAGTGAGAAAGTGCTGTCAAAAAGATGGGCGAGGCTCGCATCCTGCAGTGCAAATGCCTGAGGCTTCATTTGTATCTGTGGAAGCTAGAAGGAAGAGGACAAGGCTGAAAGCACAAGCCCTCCTGATCTGGTTTGGTTCAGAGCAACAAATGAGGCAGGCTTACCTGAAGTATCACACATGGAAGTCTTTTTTTTACTAAAAGCAGCCTATCCTCAAGGGTTGTCAAACATTGAAGACCCTCTGAACCCGCATCCCAACCTCTCACTCCGAGGCCAGTTGCATGTTCCAAGTCTAAGAAAATCCAATTCATCAGGCTAGCTCATTTTAAAAGTAAATTTATAAAACTAGTATAGTGTGGGCACATATGTTTCATAAGTAAAAAGCAGGAACAAATCCATTGGAAAAGCAAAGTGAATCCATACGTATACCACCACCATAAAAATGTGGCCATTGCACTGATAAATAACTATTACCAAGTATTTAAAAATTCAATTAAAAAACTTAAAGGAGCAATTGTATCTGTGAAGGATGACCCCAGAACGGAAGTGAAAGCGCCCTAGGAAGAGATGAAGACACAAGAGAAAGTAGTAAAACGTAAGCTGGCAGAAAACAGGAGGGGGAAACAGGAAATAATCACAATATGCGTTAACACAGTACAAAAATACAATCTGGAAATGAGAAAAGCCAATATAGCAAATAAAATCTTTAAAAGAATCAGACAGGAAGTGAACAGATCTTGAAGATAGTAAAAATAGATGCAATAAGCACATAATTAAAGTAAGTTCTTAATTAAAAGTATAAGACAGATTTAAAGAACATTATTTAATAAAGCTGTCCTCAAGTAAAAGATAACCTCCTTTTAACAAGACGCACTGTGTGCCAGGAAAATTGGAGTCCAAATAAGTACTCCAAACCAAGACAGAGCCTAACAGGGGTATTAGACTTTGGCAGCCAACGAAATGATTGAGTAACTAAAAAGGAGAAAAATATCTATCTTTCATTACCTATCTTTATCATAATAATCAATACCAGAAGACAGGACAATACCACAAAATAAGCAGAAAGAGAATGTATAAGCTAAATTTTTATACATCCAAGCTAACATTTAAATCTAAAAATTATAAATAATTTTAATATTCAAGGAATTCAGAGAATATTGTTGTCAAGAGTCCTTTTTGAGACCCGAATTGAAGATAACCTGATAAATAAGAAAATTTTGAAGAAATCAATATGGTGGTGACAATTTATTATACTTAAATATTAAGTGAGATTAAAACAACGTAGAGCGTAGGATGAAAAAAATCAAAGGTCAGCGCCTCAGGCCTGACAATATAGAAATGTATAATTAGAAATCAGGAAGCTGAGAGAGAAAGAAGCCTTATTAAAGATAAATTAGAGACATATCATTTCAAACTGATGAGTAATAGCAGTATAAACAAGCATAACAAAATACACTTGCAAATATCACATCATTAATGAAATTGTTCAGAGGATTAGGAGACTAACAACATATGCTCATTCTATCATTCCTAGCATGACTCTAATAGTCATCATCCTAGAGAAATGAAGGACTAGAGAAATTATAGGAACCAGAGATTATAAAGTTGACCTCTAGAAAAAAACATATGCCTCCTTCCAAATGCAAAGGAAAAATTACAAATCTGGTGGAAAATTCAAAAATATAAAAAATAAAAGCATGGCATGGTGGCGCATGTAATCCCAGTATTTGGGAGGCTGAGACAGGAGGCCTGAGGTTCGAAGACAGTCTCAGCTCCTACTTAGTGAGGCCCTTTGCAACTCGGTAAGACCCTCTTTCAAAATAAAGAATAAAAAATGGGGCCGTGGGTATAGCTGGGAGGTAGAATGCCCCTGGTTTCCATCCCCAGTACCACAAAAAATAAATAAATAAATAAATAAATAAATAAATAAATAAATAAATAAATATTTTAAAAATAGCATAAAAGACTCTGAGATAAACAGGAGTTTTTAACATATCAATAAATTTAAATGTGTTTATTTTCTAATTTAAAATAAGATATTTTAATTGGACCTAAAGAAATACTCACACATTAAACATTGATTTAAAGATTTTTATATAAATATAAGAAAAGTATACCAAGCAAATTAAAGCCAGAGGAAAATGAAGGTCAAGATCTAAAATCATAAATGTGTACAGAAACCCTAAAAATATATACAGGAACTCACCTATGTAGTTACCAAATAAAACCAAGAGTCAAAATTACACTGTGTATCATCCTGGGGGTGAGGGAAGCTTCTCACTAAATATTTTTTATCTGTTCTAATATTTGAGCTCTGTGAATATGTTTTGTTTCATAGCAATAAGACAAAACTGAATAAAACTGAAACTAGCTGTAAGCAAGCCAGCAAATGAAAAACAACCCTTGCCATTTTCCCAAAGCCAGCAATAGGAGGTGATGTGGATTTGTGTACATTAGCCATTGATCCTGTACTGTGTGGATGCTGAATCACAGGACATTCTGAATCTTTTGAGCTCCTCTGAGATACACTGTAGAAGTCAGAATATTGCTTCTGAAAGAAACTCTAGCTGTTTACTGATAATTTGTCTTTCAGCCAGACAAATTTTCATTGAAATTAAAAAGGTTTCAGGATAATTAAACTCCAAACTAACAACTAAGTCCTTGTAAGATTTTGAGGACAATCTTGCTTGTTCTTTTTTTTTCCTTTTGTGTTAAAATATAGACAATAAAAGTTCATACTAAGGGGTAGATAGCAATTCCTGGGTTTTAGTTTACATTTTTTAAGAAAAAGAATATAAATTTACAAACACTAAATTATTTGTATAAGTGACTAGCTAATTAGAATGAGAAAATAAGCCAGAAATGGTGGCGCACGCCACCTGCGCTTGTGAGGCTGAGACAGGAGGATCTGGGTTCAAATTCAGCCTCAGCAAGTTAGTGAGACCCTGTTTCCAAATAAAGTATAAAATAGGTCTGGGAGTGTAGCCTGGAGGTAGAAAAGCCCCTGGGTTCCACCCCCAGTACCACACCAAAAAAAAAAAAGTATGAGAAAATAAATCTTAATAAATTACTAATAAAATTTATTCTTATTTAAATGCATAGTTCATCTTAAAGCACCCTTAAGTTCCAGCATACACACCAGCTCAAGAACCTCCAACTTTCTACCTTCCATACCACATGACCTAGAATCTTGGTGAGCAGAGTGTCAAAGGGTTAGCCACAGCCACTGTGTATGGATTCATTGGGTCACAGCCTTCATTCATCCTAAAGGCTCTCTTTACACTTACATAGAACCAAAGCCCCTGTGCAGGCAGCATGGTTCCATGTGACAGGATCCCTGGCCCCTCCAATCTCATCTCGGACCATTCTCACTTCACTCTAGTAAAAATGGCCTCTCTATCCCTGAAACATTTCCAATTTTTCTCCACCTCAATGGCTTTATATTTTGTTTCATGTGCTTGGAATATTCTACCTCAAAGTTTTTGTGGAACTTTATATTTCAGAATTCAGCTTAAAATATCAACAACTATGGTTGATGCTCTTCCTAACTATGCCTTATTATATTATCTTGCTTTATTTTTCATAACTCATCAATATCATGACATAAACTTATCTTCTTCTATTTATCTATGTATTTGCTACCTCTCCCCTAAATGATAACTTCAACAACAATAAATTCTTATTTACCCTTATACACAATATACCCTAGCACCCAGTATTGGGTCTGGTTCATGGAGAGAGGATCAAAACATATACTTGTTAAGTGAAGAAACAAATAAACAACTGCCACCTACTCCTCACACTCTAGCATTCTTGCATTCCAGAAACCTGAGGGCTCTAGAACAGTGATCAAAGTATGGTTCTTCATGTCATAGATCCATGTATTTGTTCATTTAATCACAACCCAACTCTGAAAAAATCAATATCTGGTGTTATCAGTAACCATTTACATTCACTATTTCCTACATGGGAAAATATAACTCATATTCATCATTTCACTTTATAGTAGCAAGCTATCTGACAATGCTTGTTTTGATAGTAATCAAAAAGTGTTTTCACAACAATGTAAGTGAAAAATGTAGTGGTCATGAAGTTATCCAAAACATTTTCACTAAAATAAAAGGATTGTGTGATTTAAATATAACAGAGTTGGTTTTCTGTTACCTTCTTCTCCTTCCTTTGCCCACTAATTTGTGTCTAACTACATCAGATAAACAAAAATAACAAAATTCACAAACATACCCCAGTAATAAGGGATTTGGAGGCTATGTAAACAGAGCATGTAAAGACCAACTGTCATTAGTCTGCAAGTATTCTGAACACCTTGTCTCAAATTCAGATTCTCCATCATATTCTAATAGATGAATCCTTATCTATCAAACTGAAATGTGGATAAGAATCACTTGTGAATCTTGTTAAAAATGAGGATTCTGACTCAATAGATAGGGGTGGAGGGCAGCTAAGTTCAGGCTCCCAAGTGATGCACATACTATTTCCCACCACCCAGGTCTTGACATCAAGATTCTAATTCCTGAAGCTAAACTCCAAATAAGCATTGTCAGGGTATCATCTAATTTCACCCTTCCTCGGGTAACACTCAGGGAACAGATGAGCAGGTTGGTGGCAAAGAGTGGCGATTGATCAAAATAATGACGATCTTCATATGACTTTAAGAAATTATTGCTTGAAGTTGTTGAACTTTTTAAATAACCCATTAAGTCCCAAGCTTTCAATTCTGTGACAACTTCAGCACAGATACATTAAAATAAGTTGGAATTAATAACCACGAACTTATATATTAATTAATTAGTATTTTATACCACTTTTATATTATTAGTTATACTTCATATTGTAAACAACATTTTAGTTTTTGTAGGTGTTTCATATTTGGAATAATGGGACAATAATGGGTTTTATATAAGTTTTTTACATATTAATGGCTTTTAAACCCAAAGTTTTAATGTGTGTGCATGAATTTAAAGATAACAATGTATTGTGAACAAAGATATCGAATAATATAAAGTATTTATGCTTCCAAAATGTCTGAGTTTTGTGCACATTCTAAATATAAAGGTATCTAAAAATTGGGGGGAGTAAGTCCTATGTAATAATCTCTCATATTTTTCTTACAATGAATATGCAGTAAGTGCTTTCTTATTGTATTTTAATAATATGAATTTTTGCTAGCACTAGATTGAAGACTATTTTAAAGCACAAAATTAGATTTTACTGAAAGCTTATGAGTATTTTCATCTGTATTTTAGGAGGTAGAGTGAGAACTTTTGTTTCCACATAAAACTATGTCTTGTCTCTAACACACTCTTCCAGATTGTCAGATTCTGGCTGTATATGCTGGTTTTGAACTACTTTTACCTTCATTGCAAACAGTGGATACTATGGTTTGGAAGTGTCCCCCAGAGGGCCATGTGTTAAAGGCTTGGTCAACAGCCTATGATGCTATTGGAAGGTGGTAGAGCCTAAAGGCAGGACCTACTAGAAGGAAGTCAGGTCATTGGAGCATGCCCTTGAAGGGGAAACTGGGACCACATCCTCTTTCTGTCTCTTTCTTTGATTCACAGTGACCACAAGGTGATCAGCCTCTTCTTCCATACACACCTGCCTTGATGTACCACCTTTCCACAAACCCAAAGGCAACAGGGACAAGGAACTGTGGACTGAAATCTGAAACTATAAGACAAAATTAATCTGTTTTCTCTGTAAGATGATATTTTTCATATTTTTGTCATAGCAGCAGAAAGCTGACTAATATAGTAGGTTACCAATCTAGTAGAGATTTAATTGACTTTCTTCCTTGGAAATATCAGTTTGGGTACCTATCTATAAATTTGACTGGAGCTGTTACCTTGCATGAATTGACAACCATTATCAAATCCTAAGTTCTATTTTTCTTTCATATCAGGTTGCAATCCTCCAAACTCACTCTTCCAATATTTCTCCCTCCAACAATATAATATCACTAAGAACTTAAACCTGACCAGAATTGAGGCTGCTTCGCAACTGTCCCTTTTCCCAGAATCTCCATGGATCCCAAACTTCCAGCTCACAACATATGGTTCAACTGGTTTTGCAAGAGCAATACTAACAAGAATCCCTGACAGATTGTCTCTGAGATCCTGTTTTGCCCCATCCAGGTTTATGATCACCTCTGTGTTGTTCAGCAATAAGTGATATTCATCCATCTTGAACAAACTGGGTACAGGGTGACTGACAGGAGGATCTGGGTTTGCAGCCAGCCTCAGCTACATAATGAGGCCCTCTGCAACTTAGTGAGACCCTGTTTCAAAATAAAGAATGAAAAATTGGGCTAGGGGTGTGGCTTGGAGTTGGAATGCCCTGGATTCAACCTTCAGTACCAATATATAAATAAATAAATAGGACTGAGGGTATAGCTCAGAGATAGAATGCTCCTGGGATCAATCCCCAGTTCCAAAAAGAAAAAAAAAACTTAACCACAAAGGACCCCTCTGCTCTCACATATTCCAAGATCAGATACGTCCTTCCTCTGGATTCCCAAATGATTTCTTTATTTACCCTCCTCCATAACAGCTCAAATGTTTTGTCTTTTCTTTGAGATATTCTGCTTTAAGAAATGCTCTCCCTAATGAAATAATCTGAATAAACCCATCTCTATAATTGCCCATGCATTTTGTTCTTGACAGACAATAAAATGATAATAACAAAAAAATCAATTTGCTAAAAGAATCACTAATACAACATTTTATCTACACTGGAAGTTTTAAAGATTTTACAGATACAACATGAATAGGTTCTGGGGAGTTTGTTGGTAAAACTTGACCCAGAACCAGTTCTAAGTACTTTCCAAGTTTTTGAATAAGGCATATCAAAGAGGAATTTCAAGCTGTTTGAGAACCCACTGGGAACAACTTGGAAGCTAAAGGGAGTGTAAAAGATGTCTGAAGTTGAAAGAGAAGGAAAGAGAATATAAAAGGACATTAAAAACCCAGTTGGTAACACTAAAAGTCACCTGGGGATTATGAAGTGTTTGAAAAGTGTTCCAAGTTCCAAAGTGATAGTTTAGAACATTTAAAGTGAGTCTGGCAAAATGCCTTTCATCAAACAATTGCCAAATAACCTTTTTGCACACTGTAATTATGGAGATTGCAAGAATGTGGGTAAAATGCAGTGGGAAGACTTAAGGACTCTGTAATGATAGAATGGAGAAGGGAAATATTGGTAACTGAGATTTATTTAAGTGCTTTTTTATAGTAACAATTTTTAAATTCAGTAGCATCCTCCTGAAAAAGGGATGAACAATTTAAAATGAAAGTGATAAAAATAGACTGTATTATAGTAAAGTGGCTGTTTTTAGGAATAAGCAAAAGCATAAGCTGCCTGGGGAATATGTTTTGAACAGAGGAGGCTGCATCTGGATATATTAATAGTGAGGCCACCTAAGTTTGTGTTCCAAAGTCTGCAACTAGGCTTCATCTTTTACTATCTATGTTAACCTATGTAAAGTACTTAAACTCTTCGTGCCACAAATCCTTCATGTAGAAAATTGGGTCAATAATAATTTTTTATCATTAAGCTATTTATTAGAGTAATAATATAAAATATCTTCAAAACAAAATATATCAAACTCTTACTAGGTTTCAGGCAAAGTGCCAAGGGCTTCACCTAATGTTCACAGCAACATTATGAGGCTGGTACCTAATGCGAATCCCATTTTCAGTCAATCAGAGAAACAGAGTTTAATTGACCCGCTTAAGGTCATCCAAGCTAGGAAGCACTAGAGCTCTGACTCCACGCCAGCCTTAGGCTTGAAATCTCACCTTGACACTATTACTGCTTCTATGTTTTATTCTCTTTATAAATGGCAATTTCCTCAAAGAAAGTCATTACCACCTTCTTAGTGGGGATAATGACTATAATTCCAAAAGTCATAGAATGAGATAAAAGGACCAGGAATCGAAAAGCATAAGAGGTAGATCAGATGAGAATACACCACATTCCAAAGTACTGCCTCGCGGGGCCAAGTGCACTCTGCCATTTCCTTGCTAATGGCCGGGAGCTCTTAGAAGTGTGTCTCCTTTGCCAGGGGCATAGTGTTGAGCTCCTTCACTAAATGGTGTGAAAGGTGAGATGGGGCAGGGAAACCTCTGAGTCTTCCATCAAGGCTTTTTTACCTAAAGAGAGCTGCTTTAGAAAACTCCTTTCCACCACCAACAGATCCAGGAGCTGCCTACTCCTCCTCCAAGCTTTCCAGCAATCCATATGCTCCAGAGGCCATGCTTCAACCATATATAACCTCCTCTGGGTAGCAGTAGGAGCACCTGTAACATATTTTACCAGCTGCCTGCAGAGGAACCCAACAAGTAGGTGCAGAATAAAGTGCCTCAGGCACGCCCAGTGCCAAGAGCAAAGCTCTGACAAGATCCTGAGACGGTGTGTGCTAGCTGACTGTGTGCCTGCACCTGCCCAGCTCACCTGTTTTGTCCAGGAATTTGCTCACGGTGTTCTCAACAAGCCTGCAGGGAAGGCGGCCCCTTCCCTATCTCCCTTGTGGCAAAGCACCCTCCACCCAAAACCTGGACTTCACTGGAGAGTACTGTTTTGCCTTTTCAGAATTTCCATCTCACGTTGAACAAAAGTTGGTAACACTAAGGCACAGTCTGGTAACCCTAAGAGCTGAGAGCTCAAACACTCACAGCTGTACTTTGCATTTTATTAATTTCTATCTCAAACCCTTGGCAAAGTGGTAACAGGGCACTGGAGAAGCAGATTTCTCTTCCATGTCCAGGTACTCCTGTCAGACTTCTGAAGTGCATTTTCTCCAGCACTAGTTTCCAATTGCCACCAGGTCCCAGCGGTGGCTTCTCCACCCCTGACTCCAAAGCCCAGGACCAGTAGCTTCCTCATTGCAGAGTGCCATTTTTTCTGAGATCAGTCTATGAGTAACTTTCTATAATAACCTAAAAGGCAGACAGAGGGCCACCTGTGTGACTCTTCCCCAGGACATCCTCCCCTGCTCCTCCTGATAGGTTCTAGAGAGAGTTCTGAGGTATGGCACTGCCCTGAGGATACGTTCACCTGGGCTGTTTCTAGAAATTTTCCACCTGCAGGAGCCCTAGGGTTTTTCCCTCCCAATCCTCTCCAACAAAGCCAGGGGCTCAGCCCTGGGGTAGGTGAGCTTATTCCATGCAGATTGGTGTGATGTTTCTAGAGAAACCTCACAAATTTGGCCATTATTTTTAACAGAACAGTCTCTGAGTGCTACAGTGGAATGGAAGACTGGTCATTGGACTGGAAATACAAAATATTGCTTCCCACAGCCTTGTTGGACTTAGGAGACAATATGCCATTAAAAAAAGACGTCTACAAAAGAATTTGAAATCAGAAGTGGCATGAGCCTAACTAAAAGTGTGCCTCAGCGCTAACCCATCTAAATTCTGTGCTCAAGATTGAACCTAGAGAGTAGGAGATCTACTTCTGAATTACATCCTCAGCCCTGTATTGTGTTTTAATTTGAAACAGGATTTTTCTAAGTTACTGTGAACTGACGTCAAACTGGTGATCCTCCTATCTCAGCCTCACAAATACTGGGAATACAGGTGTGCACCACTGTGTCCATTGTGGTACATCTCAATTCTTAATTCGATAAAGGTAATAAATCCCATATCCTCTCTGCTGAACCAAAAAATGAGTGGACCCTTTTTGAGAGAAAATAATATTAATTTAAATATATATATGTATATATATATATATTTTATACTTTCTGTCATACAATAGAAATTTACAAGGTTAACGTGCTGAATTACATGAATTGTTTTTGTAGGTTGAACTCATCTTGCATCCCTTGGATGAACCTGAGTTGGCCATGTATGATTTCCTCGATGTGGTTTTGAATGTGTGCTGCTAGTGTTTTGTTTAGAAGTTTCACTTCTAAGCTAAGTTCATCAATGATATAATGATATCGGTCTATAGAAAAATGGAAATAAACCTCAATTTCTCACCCTGCCAAGAGTCAAATCAAGATGGATCAATGACTTGGAAATTAGACGAGATACATTTCAGTTATTTGAAGAGGGATTAAGACCAACACTCCAACATATAAGCAAGGTACAAACCATTTTGGAAAACAGTATGGAATATCCTTAAAGAATGGGAAGAAACATACCATTTGATCCAGCAATACCACTTTTGGGTATCTACCCAAAAGAAAGAAAACCAAACCACCAAACTAATGCATGTGTATCTATGTTCATAGCTGCACAATTCACCAATGCCAAACTATGGAACCAGCCAAGATGTCCATCAACAGATGAATGGATTACAAAACTGTGGGATAGGTACACAATGGAATTTTACTCAGCCATAAAGAAAAACACAGTTACATCATTTATAAGGAAATGGATGGAACTGAAGGACAATATGCTAAGTGAGATTAGTCAGTCACAAAAAATAAGAAATAGAATGCTTTCCCTACTATGCAAAAGCTAGGGGAAAATGGGTAACAGGAGGAACTCTAGAGGAAAAAGGAGATTCTACAGATGAGCAAATAAGGCGACCTAACTGAGGGGATTGGGGGGGAGGGGAAACTCTCTAAAGCACATCATATACTTAAACAAACATATCAAAGTCAATCACTAAGCCAAGCATGGGAAGGAGAGATGAGGAGGGAATAGGGTGAGTAGTGGGTATGAGCTAATTGGGTGATGTATGCATGTGTGTCTCCACCATCTTTTTTTTTTTTTTTTTTTTTTTTTTTTTTTTTTTTTTTTTTTGGTGGTACTGGCCTGGAAACCCTTCTACCTCCGGGCTACATCCCCAGACATACTTTTATACTTTTTTTTTTTTTTTTAATTTGGAAACAGGGTCTCTTAAGCCAGCAAGGCTGGCTTCAAACCTGTGAGATCCTCCTGTCTCTGCCTCCCACGCTCAAGGATTACAAGCGTGCGCCCACACCCGGCTCCACTATCTTTTATCCCATTATGATGTATGACTACAATGTACCAGTAAAAAATTTAAAAAAGAAACAAAGATGGAGAAAATGAATAAGACATTGGTAATTTTAATAACACTCTAGAAATGAAAGTGTGTGTGTGTCTGTATAAATTTAGACATTAATAAAATATGAAACTAGGAACTAATTAGATAAAAATTTTTAAAAGACTGGCAAAAGACCAAATTAGTAAAGTCAAGATAAAATATCCAAACCAAAGTCTAAACCAGAAAGCAAAACGGAAAGAAGAGCATAGCAACATCTGTGATATGATTAAACACTCTACCATGCAGATAAGCACAATCTTAGAATAATAGGAGAGAGGAGGAATGGGAAAGAAATAATATTTGAAAAGAATAATGGCTGTGAAAATGTTCACAATTGAGGAAAGATGCATTCAAGAATTTCTATACACCCTAAGCAGTATAAATATACAGGAAATTATACTGAGATCCATCACAGTAAAATTTCTAAAAACCAAGGATTAAGGTGTTAAAAGCATCCAGAACAAGAAACTTTAATATTATTAAGAATATGATTTAAATAGAAACTATGAGATCAAGGAAACATGTCTAAATATCCTTTCAAAGTGAAAATGAAATAAATGCATTTTTAGACCCATTAAAAAGTGGGAAAATTATTGGTATGTAGACCCATATTCTTGGAAATACTGCAATGAGATTTTTGGAACAGAGGACCTGACCTCAGATGGAAGTCTGGCGCCACAAGAAGGACCAAAGAGCAGGGGAGAGTGTGTCATGCCTCTGGAGTGACTGCAGAAAAAAATAATCCAAAAAGGGAAGAGGCCATAGAGGAGAGAAAACTGAACCATTCAGAAAACTTGATTAGAACATTTCAATGGCTCCTCATTTCTGATAAAGTAAATGCCATGGTTCTTAGCACAGCACTTAGTATATTAAGCGCTCCATGATCTGGACCCTCTACCTACCTAGCCTACCACTCCTTCTAGAATCCAGCCATTTGCAACTATACTAATTTTCCTTAGCACACCATGCTACTCATCCCACTTTATATTTATATTGTTGTTTGATTTTTTTGATAATTGCCATTCTGATTGGGGTTATATGGAATCTCAGTAAAGTTTTGATTTGCATCTCCCTGATTACTAATAATGTTGAACATTTTTTCATGCATTTATTGACAGTTTGTATTTCTTCTTTTCTGAAGTGTCTAGTTAGTTCAATTTCCCATTTCTTCATTGTGATATTAGGGGTTTTTTTAGTGTTAGGTCTTTTAAGTACTTTGTATATTCTAGATATTAGTCCTCTATCAGAGGAATAGCTGGCCAAGATCTCCTCTCATTCTGTAGGCTCTTTCTTTAGCCTTGATGGTTTTCTTTGATAAAAAGAAACTTTTTACTTTAATAACATCCCCTTTATTATTCTTTATTTTAATTTCCTGAGCTTTGGAGAGACTCCTGCTTGTCTATACTAAGAACTATATCCTTTTAAAGAGGTTTTGGTTGATGCTTTTAAAATTTTTTTTGATACTGCCGATTAAACCCAGGGGCATTCTACCTCTAAGATACATCCCAGCTCTTATTTTTCATTTTGAAACAGAGTCTTGTTAGGTTGTAGAGAGTTTTGCTATGTGCTGAGGTTGTCCTCAAACCTCTCTGATCCTCCGTCTCAGCCTCACCAGAACTGAAATTTCAGGTGTGCCATCACACCTGGCTAGTTTGTGACATTTTTAAGAGCTGTTTTAACTCTCAGAAAAGTTGGATGAGGAGAAACATTTTTACTGGAAAAAAAGATAAAAAGAAGCTGGGCATGGTGGCGCACGCTTGTAATCCCCGCGCTTGGGAGGCTGAGACAGGAGGATTACACGGGTTCGAAGCCAGCCTCAGCTACTTAGTGAGGCTCTCAGCAACCTAGTGAGACCCTGTTTCCAAATAAAATATAAAAAAGGTCTGGGAGTATATCCAGGAGGTAGAAAGCCTCTGGGTTCCACCCCCAGTACCACCAAAAAAAAAAAAAAAAAGATAAAGCATCTTTTTAAAAAACCGGGTTGTCAAGTGTGATGGCACACACATGTAATCCCAGTACTTAAGAGACTGAGTCAGAAGGATTCTAGGTTCAAGACCAGCCTTAGCATCTTAGTGAGACTCTCAACATCTTGGTGAGACCCTTTTCAAAACAAAACATAAAAAATGTAGCTCAAAGTGTAACTTAGAAGTAGAATGTCCCTGAGTTCAGTCACTAGTACCAAAATAAATAAGTAAACAAAAATAAAAACTAAAAAAATTGCAGAAAAATAGAACATGGAAAAATCTAAGTTCATTTATTTTTCTTTGAAAATTTCTTAAATTTTTTTCAGGTATTTTCACCCAGTTATGACCCCCTAATCCCCAACACACAAGTCCTGGCTGCCCATAAGAATTCATCTAAGCCTTCCTCCTATCACAGAATATGAAAGGTCGCCCATGAGCTGGGCCTCTCACAGCTGAATAGGGGTGCTTGTTTCTGCTTACCTGTCTCCCTTTGCTGCCTCTCCAGCTACTGCACACTCCTGTTATCCCTGTATCTTGCCTGGATTCTGACTCCTTGATCCATCTTGGTTTCCCCCTGTTTGCAAGCCCTGGGTCTGGACTATCTGTCCAACTTTTCCTTGGTGCTCTGGATCTGTCTTTCAATATCTGTTCCTTATATCTTCCCATCTGTCACTCACAAGAGCAAGATAACTACCTATCCTCCTTCCTGAAGGTAGATCATCGTGGTGAAAAGTGATAGGGTGACAGATTGCAAGCCCCATCAGATATACTAAAGATTACTTAGAGCCCCAAAATGTATGGCTTCACAGATTCAAGAGAAATGAGCAGAAACCATAGATGACCTTCATGACAACAAGCAAATTATTATAATTTAGCAAAGAGGATTTCTAAGGAAAGATCAAAGAAAATAAACACTAAGCACACTTAAAAGGATGCCATTGGGGAATGACAGCTATACCATGCATCTAAGTGGGATTTCAAAAAGCAAAAAAAAAAAAATTGAGCTTCTGTTCTCCTCTTCCATAGGAGATAGAATGAAGCAGAGAAGCTTAAATTTCCACAAGTGTGGACATAAGAAAACATCCCCCTACTTCAAGGGGTACTACTGCTCAAGGGTGAAATTCAACCCCATGTCAGAGAAATTGAAAAGCCAAGAACACAGGTCTCCAGTTGCTGTGATGCAGTTCTGGTGTTTTGACGGTTGCAAGTTGAAGACTTGCACTTTTCATTAATTATTTTAAATGAGCTCCCCTGCCGCGTGCATATGTTCTCTAACTGCTTTAGCAGGTTGTACTGCCTGTGCTCCCACCAGGCTCCTCTTCGTGGAAAAGACTTTTGTGCAGAAATTATTCTTCAGAAACTCAGAAGACCAGAAGATGGCGACCGAGAAAAGCGGGGCTTAAGAGCCCCGCTAACAACCAATCTCCATTACCACAAAATCAACGCCTTTCATAGCCAGAAAACACCATCACCAGAGAAACAAAAAAATCACCAGGCTCCAGAGAGAAAGCGGACTGAGAACAGAGCTCAGAGCCACAGAGGAGATAACTGGCCTCACGCCCGAGGACACAGCAGCAGCGCCATACAGCTGGCGGTAGCGGCAAATTCACCGGACGGCTACAGCAAGCCGAGGTGAGCCTCTGCAGAACAGCCAGGCGGGATTTCTCGCCGCAGGTAAAATCTAAAGCTCCCAGTGGCTGAGCTCAGCACACGCCGCAGGGATTCAGAGTGGAAATCAAAACCAAGAAGAAATACGCCAGCATCACGGCCAAGGGTGTGGCAGCGGCGCCATATTGCCACCGGCGGCAGCAGCAGAGAATTCACCGAATCAAGTACAGCTACATCTGCGTACTCAAGAACAGTGAGTCAAATTGCGGGCCACAGAGGAGAAATCCCAGTACTGTACTCCCTGGGACTTGACCCAGTGGGGGAAGGGCAGTGGCAGAGATATCACACCATAGGAGAACATGCAACCTGGCACCCCCCACAGTCTAAAGCAGCCTCTATCGACTCTCTGGGTCGGAGACTCTGTGATACAACCCAGTAAAGGAGTAGTGGGGTCTGAGATACTACTGACTCGAGATTCAGAACACCTTAAGTGAAGTCATAGTGACCCAAGGGAAGAACCCAGAGAAGGCACAAACATCCGAAATCATGGGAAAGAGGAATAAAGCTGGAGTAATGAATGCGCACAACCCCACAACATCAGAACCCGATAAAACAGAAAATCAGAGATTTCTAGAAGATCAAATCAGGAAAATAACTGTAGAAATAATAGAGGTGCTTCGAAAAGAACTCAGAGAGAGCCAAAAAGAGATAAAGGATGCAATTAATGAAGTAAAGGCCTAAATTCAAAGCACAAACAACCGATTAGACCACATGGAGAACAGAATCTCGCTCTTAGAAGATGATCATTCCAAAAATGAACGCATAGTTTCTAATCTAGGAAAAAATATCCAACAGCAGGAATCTGACATTGAAGAAATATGGGCCCATTTTAAGAGAGCTAACCTAAGAATAACTGGAATAGAGGAGGGAAAAGAAAGTGATACCAAAGGGATCAACAATCTTTTCAAGGAAGTAATAGCAGAAAATTTTCCAGACATAGAGCAAGAGGTTGATACACAGGTCCAGGAAACTTATAGAACTCCCTTTAGACAGGATCGGAGAAGAGGATCCCCACGCCACATAATTGTCAAAATGACCAATGTGGAAGCCAAGCAGAGAATCTTAAAGGCAACAAAAACAAAGGGCCAAGTGACATTCAGAGGCAAACCAATTAGAATCACTCCAGACTTCCCAAACCAAGTCATGAGAGCCAGAAGGGCTTGGAGTAACATATTCCAAACTCTGAAAGAAAACAACTTCCAGCCAAAAATTTCCTACCCAGCAAAACTTTCTATCAAATTAGATGGAGAAATAAGAAGCTTCCATGACAAACAGAAACTGAAGGAATTTATGTCTACAAAACCAGCACTAGAGAAAATACTCAAAGAGATTAACTACAAAGAAGAAATAGGTAACACACACCAGAACCAGAGAAACAAGATTTTCCATTCAACAGACAACTAAGATTGGTTATCTGTGGATATTCATTACTTATGTTAGTCTTTTACCTATCTCTAAATGGTATTGTTTGCTTTTATTGTTTTTAATTTTTAGGATTTCTAGTTGGAATATTAATATACCTTCAGATATAGCATTTGGAAATATTTTATCCCATTCTATTAGTAAGTTAACTCTGTATACATTGTCTTTGGATATACAATTTTTTTTTTAGGGCGTTTGTATACTCTTCTGTTGCCTGTGCCATTGAAATCATATCCAAGAAATCACTGCCAATTTCAATGTTGTGAGGTTTTATGACCCAGATTTTCTCCTAAAAGTTTATAGTCTTAAGATTGATATTTAGGTCTTTTATCTATTTTGAGTTAATATTTGTATATGGGATTAGGTAAGGGTCCAACTTTATTCTTTTCCATGTAATTATTATGTTTCAACAATATTTAGTTAAAAGATTATTATTTCTACCACCAAATGTTCGTGGAAACCTTGTCAAAAATAACTTGACAATATAGGGAAGAATTTAGCTCTAGGCTTTTATTTAACTCCAATGGTTTATATATCTGCCTTTAAAATAGTTCTACACTGTTTCAATTATTGTAGCTTTATATGGTTTGAAATCAGAAAATATATATCTTCTAGCTTTGTTCTTTTTCAAGATCGTTTTGGGTATCTAGAGTCCATATTCCATATTAGGATAGATTTTTTTTCTGAAAAATAAATATATAAATATATGATAGTTTCACCTAAAAAATAGAAAAAAATATTCTCTGGTAAGAAAGAAAGTAAAAAGAAATATTGAAATGTTATCTTTAAGTCATCAAAAGCTTGGTATCAGACAAATGAAAATGTTATGTGAGATTATCATTTTCAATTTTGGATAAATTGCTATAATACTAGATGTCAACCACTAAGCCAAGCATGGGAGGGAGGGATGGGGAGAGAATGGGGTGGGGATCGGGTGGGGGCTGACTGGGCGATGTGTGCATGTATGTCTACAAAAGTTTGTATCCCACTATGATGTATGAATATAGTGCACCAATAAAAAAATATTAAAATAAAAAAAAGAAACTCAGAAGACCAGAATGGTCTGAAAAATAAAGTACGCTTTTGCACATCTTGTTTCCAAATCTTCAGACATCATTCACTTGTGTTTCCTAAGTTGTTACTTTACCTTCCCTTATTAGCTCAGCACTGCAGCTGCCAGCCTCTCACAGACAATACCCTTTAAGTGGCCTCTATTTTTAGAGGCACGGATAGAACAAAACCACATTGCTTGCAACACTCTTCTAAAGCAGTCTTGCAGTGGCTCGTTTTCTGGCATCAGTTTTAAAAATTAAGGTTATTTGCAGAGGAGAAGTTCTCACCCATGGCAGAGTCATGGCACATATTCACCACATTGTGACTTCAAAAAGTGACAAAATAAAAATATCTATTTTATGTATTCTGGGCTATTGGCTCTCCTTTCCAAGAGCAGAGACAAGCAGCTGAGCTACAAATCTGAACCGTCAAACCACACTTCATTTCACTGCAAACCTACAAGGCAAATGTGTGATTCCATGCTTTTCTGTTTTATTTTTTAAGTTGAGTTTCCTGGAGAGAGACAATGAAGCTGTACCATAGCTGAGGACTTACATTCAGAAAGTAAAGGAAGTGCCGGAATTTGGGGATGCTCTTCCTCTGGCTCTTCACTGAAGAATTTCTCAGGATGAAGGAGAAGAGCAGGCTTCTTCACTTGTGGCAGCTCCTTCAGGCCTCTGATGCTTAATAATCTAAATGTACCTTCACAATAGCAAGCTTTAGGGAAGGACAGGGTGAAGCAGCAATCTCATTAATTCTTCAGAAGCATCAAGCACATTTCCAAATTAACTTTCTAAAATCCAACCTTCCTGTTACTCAGCTTCTACAGCTGCAATGAGCAGCAAAGCCTGTAAACACAGCTGTTCAAAATAAACCCAGGGTCCTTTCTACTCAAAGGGACCAAGGTGAACTCAAGGCTTCCCTTTCATTTACTTTGCATTTTGTATTTTTCCACTATTTTCCCTTGAAAATGAGTATTCTACAGTTTTGAAAAAGGTCCAGTTTCTCTTTTATCCACAAGAAAATTGTATCCTTTGTGAAATGATATTTTTCTCAATGTTTAATTTTAAAAAAAAACAACTAAAATTTGGAATCTACAGGCACTTTTTCACTCCACTATAATACAAAGCAGAGTTAGATTGTTGTATTTATTTATCCACACAATGAGATGATGGAAGTCTCCTTTAATCATGCCCTGAAAAGCAAAATCTTGGAAAAAATAAGAAGATTCTTATTTTCTGTGAAAAGTCATAATGGAATAGAATCAACAAAAGCTTTATTCAGGATACGACTTGATGTTGTTTGATTGTTAGTTCTGTGAAGGTGGGATCTGTATTTTTCTCATCATGAGATTCAGTACCTGAGGAAAGTTTCACAGTCAGCACCTGCTATAGCATAGTCCTGCGCTATGTCAGCGTTTCTGAAACTGTAGGGATGTCAGAATCCCAGAGGGCTGATTAAAACAGACTGCTACATACACCTCCTGATTCAGCCTCAAAGTGGAAGGGAGGGGGAGGGTACCAGAATTTATGTGTTAAATGATTTTCATAATGTTGATGGTACTAGGCCAGTGACCAGTTTTGAGAACCAAAGTACTATGTCAAATTAAATTTAAAAAACTTCAGCCAGATAAGACAGAACATGCCTGTAATCTCAGCTAACTGAGAAACTAGAGCAGAAAGATCAAAATTTTGAGGCCAGTCTGAGCAACTTAGAGATATCTTGTCTCAATTTTTTAACTTACAAAAAAAGAAACCTTCACAATTTTAAGGTATTGTTATGCCCTTAAGACAGACAGGGAAACTGAGGGTCTGAATGCTTTGGTAACTTGGCTGAGTTTCCATAGCTGGCGGACTTGAGGATATTTAACTCCAAAGTTGATTCCCCAAGGAATACAATAATAATAGCAATAGCATTACTGATGCACTTGTATTTTTATAATATATCAGACAATAGACAAAGTACTTTACATTTTATATCTCATGTAATCCTGATGAGTTAATAAATGGGAATTGAATATTAACAAATTATTATGCAACTTTTGACAACAAAGTTTCGCCTGAAATTCAAAAATCAGCATATCTCTTTATGAAAGTGCAACCACCCAGTGGAAATGAGTTAAAAAACAAGTTGTAGTAGGTACAATGTTTTTCTTAGGTTAGGAAGCTTCAGAAATGATGTTCCTCTGTGTATCTAAATGCTATTCTTCAGTCTAATAATGACTCCTCTGTGTGTTTGAGATGGGGTCTCATTTTGGTTGCTCAGGCTGGTCTGGAAGCCCTGGGCTCCAGTGAGCCTCTCACCTCAGTCCCCCAAGTGCTGGGACCACAAGCGCATACCACCATGCTCCATTCCAATTACATTTTTTATGATTTCTTTTTTGTTGGCCAAAACCTAGACTAATATATTGTTTTGTGAAACTTTGTCATCCTGAGATCAAACATAAGTTTTACTCATCTTCATTTTTCTCTTTATTTGATGTCATTTTTGTTTAAATTTATTTTTTCTATAAAAATTTTTGTTTTTGTCTCTCTTTTCAGAATCTTACTGATGCCATATAATAGTACAGCTTTTTAGACCTCACACACAGTAAGTCCTGTAGTACTGGTCTTCCTCTGCTGCACATATCTCACTGAGCATAAAGATCTCCAGTTCTATCCATGTCCTCAGCACGTCCATTTCTTAAACATTTAAAGGAAACTATTAACATTATGGTGTCATCTTTTGGAGGGGAACACTAATGAACACCTTACACATGTTTTCTGGCTTAGATCTTACAGTTGCACAGCCTAAAATAAGTCACTTAATATATCTGAGCCTCGTTTTCCTTCTTCTTTATGTGGATATCATAGAATCTTGCATATATTATTAAGGAATACAAACATTCATGGCATAGAGAATAGCTTCTCCTATTATTCTCACCAATCTATAAAATGAAATGATAACTTTATAAAATTATATCAAATATGATTACTTACTGGCTGATTTTATAATTTCACCATAGCAAAATTTATGTGTTTTTTTCTTATAGATATGTCCTTCCTCATATTTCATGCCTAAATTTGCATCTTCTGATGGTTTGACACTGGAAAAAAATAATTCATGGTGAAATAAAATATTAACTATTAACCACAATATAAACAAATACTCTCTGGCTAGAAGGACATACCTTACTTTAAAAAAAAAAAAACTATTCCTGTGTACTTAGTGACATTTGTTTATACTAATCAAGCCATATAATTAAATAAAATGTAGCCCAGTGATTATATAAAGCAGTAAGAACTAGAGAGGCCAAAAGTCTAGTTAAGCAAAGACTGTTCCCATAACAACTAGAAAATCAGAGGAAAAAACATGCAAGAAAACCTCAGGAAAGACTTAGACACTCCCTATCTGTGTGCACATCACAGACAGTGGAGACAAGCATTCTTGGCACATGTCAAGGCCTCTTTATTCAGTGCTAGGCATGGATCTCCACTCAAGGTATCCAAAAGCCAAAAAGTTCAGTATTTTTAAAGCTTGCCTTATGAGTCTATAAGAAAACTTTAGCTTGAATCCACAGTGAAGGTTTTCATCAATAAAACATAGGGAGGAAAATCATTATGGCTGTATGGAATTCTGCCAGAAAAACGAAAATGATCTTAATACTTAACATTCACTCTCACAGACCTCAAACTAAACAGCCACACAGTTTGTATTGCCAAAAAAATATTATTAGCATCCTGGGAGCACCAACCTGAAAGCATATCCATCTTTCCCAAACCATGGAGACCCCTGGGAATGTGGGTCATGACTCTTTCCTCCCTCTCCCCTCTCTGCATCCTTTGGCTTCCATGGCTACCACCTTTCCATCCCATTGCTTTTATTACCAATTCTGCTATATATTTTGTAGTCACAGGGACTTGAGATGTTTCTTATACTCTTGACCTCAATTTTCTTTTTATGTAATGAGTATTTTACTGTGGCATTCATTGAGGCACAATATCCAGATATGGTGGCACATACCTGCTAATACAGGAAGATTACAGGTTTGAGGACTACCTCAGCAACTTATAGAGACCGTATTTCAGAATAGAAAAGCAGGGCTAGGTGTATAGTTCAGAGGTAGAGTATCCCTGTTTTCAATCCCCAGAACCAAAAAAAAAAAAGATAGTCAAGGAATCTGTAACAATAAGGAGCCGATGGTGAATACTTGAAATGTGAGCGATGATGAGGTTAAGCCTTGCAGATATTGGGCTAAAAATACATTTTTCTCCCCAGAAAATTGTTGTTGATGAAATGCAAAAGGTTAAAGGCAGCCTAGAAGTAGGAAGGTCTTTAATTTTCCTCAAAGCAAACTGAACTCTTCCCTGTTTAGGGGCAATTTGCTTTATGGCTGGCTCATCCAGTGGCACCTAAGTTGAGTATATTTTTGTACTACCTACTTAGATGGTTGCTTCTGAACTATGGTTGGATTTTTAAAGTTCCAAAGCAAGGGAGCTCTGTGCGTGACTAGATTGCAGAATCACCTTTCAGTGCAGAGGCGCAGAGGCCAACAACCTGTTGCTTCTTTTTCACAGACATTTGACATCTGGGGGAACTAGATGTGCTAGGAACTGGAAAGACGTCCTAACAGTAGATGTCGTATATGAAGAAAAAGAAGCAGAAGAATATCATAAAAAGCTTAAATAAAGCTTTAAAACATTTTTCACAAATGGCTCATGTGACAACACAAGAAGCCTACTATGGGCTACAGTGGCCTCACCACCAATTGTCTGAGGAGAAAAGGCTTTGATCACTCTCCTCCGAGTTCTGGCTCTAAGATGGAGGTGTGATAACTTTGAACAGTACTCTAAGGTCCTACTAGGCCTGAAAACACAAGGACCTAGAGTAATGGCTTACACATAGCAGGCGCTTGACAAAACACATGACAAGTTGATTCTGGGATCAACCATTTTTCAATATTTGTATATGATGCTTGTTGGACAGGCAGCATGGTGGCAGAGTTCTGACTTTGGAACCAGTGTCCACGTTTGGATTCCTGATTCACCTCTTACTGGGTGGTTAGCTTTGGGTCAATCGCTTAACTGTTATCTGCCTTGGTTTTCCTAGTTGTGAAATGGAGATGATCTCCTGATACTATTGTGAGAACTAAATTAGTTTAACACACAGGACCTTAGAACAGTGCCTAGAGTATGGTAAGAGCTCCATAAGTATTGACTACTGTTATTTTAACACATAATAAGAAAATATTTTTCATGCAAAGCAGGGCATTACAGTAGCCTCCTACAAGGCAGTTCTAAAGCTCTTGGGAACTAAAAGATTGATAAGATTAAAAAATAAGGAAATATGGCACTCCCCAAAATAATAACTTTCCAAACCAATATTTTTAAGACTTAAATCCGAAAAAAATTAACTAGACTGTCATTTGTTATACCTGGACATAGGATAATTATTGTCATAGATTTTTGGCAAAAAACAGACTGAATGTCAGTCCTTTGTGTGTTTTATATCATGTAAGGTCTAATTTAAAATGTCATTTTAGTATTTTGTGTATTTTTCTTAGATGTTCTCTACTCATTTTCTAATACAGTATGTCACATGAAAAATACTGGCAAAATAATTGGGTAGTCAATAGCATACAAGTAATTTTAAATGTAAGTTTTCCTCTAACAATAAAATGAAATTTAGAGCACTATAATTTCACATGTTTAAAACACGTTCATTGAAGTGTGCCTTCTGCCTTGAAAAAACTCATTTGGAAATTTCTGTTTCAATTCTCATATGATTCTTTATCCTGGTTTCTAATAATGAACCCATCCCTGATAAGATTTTTTTAATAACAGAAAAGGGAAAATGTGTCAGGTAATAAAAGTGAGGATAGAATTGTTCTTTGTTGCCCTAGAATAGGAATAGAGATCAATGAATGAGAGTTCTATGAAAGGAGGGATTTGACTTAACATTAGAATCATTCTGTAATAAAGAATGGTTTAATAACAGAATATCTCTAAAAGCAAGTAAGTGTATTGCTTAGAAATTATTTTTTTAAAGGACTGGGTGTGCCTCTTAAAGATGCCCAGCAGTTAGTCTGGTATATTTCCAATTTCTCTTTCAATTTTGTTATTAAATTATTAGAAGTTAATAAACATGCAAAAATGTTTACTTTCACAAACAATTAAAAAATCCAATTATAGGCAATGACAAGATAGCATGGCAGCGGGCATCAGTAAAGCAGCTGTCTTCACACACTGCTTGTGGGAGAGCACAGATTTCCAGAGGGAAGTTTTAGGAAGATGACTGAGATGACCAAAAGGCCTTTTAAACCTTCTGACTTCCCTTAAAGGAATGTTCTAATAGTAAATTCATTTGTGTAAATTTTCATGGACAAAAGTGCATGAAGAAACTTTTAAAGAAATGTTTTCCTAGCTAATATGTACAAACAGTGAGCATATTTGAAAAGCTATGTGATAAGAGCTGGAGAAATAGCTGGGAGGTAGAGTGTTTGCCTAACACATGCGAGGCCCTAGGTTCAATCTCCAACACTGCAGACAAGAGCAACAACAAAAGGAGTTATAGGATAAATTCCTAGGAAGTTGTTATGAATACTGATGTCCGTAGACATTTATACTAATTAATAAAAAAGTACCTGCTATATTTCTTTAAGTGCTAAAACAAAATGTAAACCATGTACTAAGCCCCAATTTTTATAATATTTACATTTGCTTACTTTTATAAGTGTGCCTGGAAACAAAGTCTGGAGCACAAAATGCCAAACTGAGCAATGGTTTTGTTATAGGGATTTTATCCTTTTCTTCATACCCCCAATGTTCGAAAAATGAAGGTTACTTTTAAAATAAAGAAATATTCCAAGTTTTTATTTTCTAAATTATTCATCTAACCTATAAACTTTCTAGATTAAAATAACTGTGTGAGTCCCAAAATTGAAATATTGTTATAAATTAAGAAAAACACATGTCCACTATGGTTTTTATTGCCTATTTTATCCCTTTATTTTTTAAAAATTTCTAAGATAGCATTAGTTTTGCTGATTCTAAAGGAAAATATATTTCTCTATCAATTATTAACTTGGTATTAAAACTTCCTATTAGTCTTTTAAATTCTACATTCATTTTCACCTCTCTAGGGCTTAAATGAAAGATAAGTCTTTACCACCTACCTACTTTTCATACATAATATTCTAAAATATTTTCTTTAGCATAAGTCAGAAGATAACATACACCAGTTTTTCTCCTAGAAAGAGAATTTTAGGCATCAGAATAAGAATACACCTTTATATCATTAAATTTTTTCTTCATGTTTTCTGCTTATTCCTATATCTGTTTTACTTTCTCCTTCTCCATCTTCTTAGTGTATTCCTTTCCATTTAAACCTCCCTCAGCTGCATCCATACACATACCAAACATGCTTGTTCCTCTTTAAATTTTCACATGTATTTATTTTCTTTTATAGTTTTGCATATGGACAGTAACTGGCATAATTCTTTTTAAATGTATTAATCTGATTAGATAAAGAGGCACAGTCCTCAAAAATATTTTCTTAGGAAGGAAATTATCTACCACTCTTCAGCACTGAATGGAAAGCTCGAGGAACACTTTATAGCTGAGAGCATTTCTGTGCTAGTGTGCTCCCCACACAGAATTCCTGATCGCACTCCTGGTAGAAGAAGGAGATGCACTTGGCAAGTCATGTCTGAGGACACATTTTTTTTTATCATTTTCTTTTAATTGGTTCAGTAATTCCTAAATTACATTATTCTGTACCCTCTCGTCATTGCCATCTGTAACTATTTGATCCCTTCGTCTAAATTAGATAAAATCAGAAATTTATAAAAAGACATCAGCACTATTTTTTATAAAACAAAGTGCCAAGAAATAACAGAAAATGAGATAGTTGAGAAAAAAGTTAAAAGTTCATATTAGCAATTTGTTTTTTAATGGGGACTGAACCCAGAGGCATCTTCTCTTAGCTACACACCGAGGCTTATTTTTTTGTTGTTGGTTTTGTTGTTAAGTTGCCAAGGCTGGTCTACAACCTGTGATACCCCTGTCTCAGCCTTCCAAATACTGGGATTACAGGGGTGCACTACCATGCTCAGCTCAAATTACCAATTTTCAAATCTAAGGATAGGCTAATAAAAATTTGTCAAAGAATAACTGAGTTTGTCGTAAAAAATAGAAAACTAGCATATTGGCTGAAATATTTTAAATGAGAATCTGTGATGCTTGTCTTCACTCTTTTATAGTTATGACAAGAAGAGGAACAGTGCCCTGCATGACCCCGAGGTAACTGTTTTTCCTTATCTGAAAACTTTCATGGAGAGGGGTGAGGACATATTATCTTTTTAAGCACTCCATGCTCATACAGGATTGCCTATACTACATTTCTAAATTGAATTGGAAATACTTTCTGCTTAAAAATAAAATGCCACTTGATATTTCAACAAGCCACAAATTAAAGGAAAGAGAAGAACAAATACCAGAGGGTAATTTATTGCCACTGGAAATTTTTTTTCTCTGGTTTTGCTGTCAGCATAGGTCCCAAAAGAATAAAGGCAGGATTATTAATTAGAAGATATAAAAATAAACATTCTTATGGTCCACAGTGAGATGAGAGGTTCCCTACATGGGGGCACTTAGCCAAGGAGGTATTTCCAAAACTGATCTTATGACACTTAGGCCAACACCGACTTTGGGTATGAACAGACACAGTATACATATTATCAGAGAGGACTGTGCCGAGGAGAGTCAGGTGTGTGTGAAGGCCCACTCCCTTGGGTGGGGAGGGACTCTTCTCTACCCAATTCCAGCCCTGTTTGTGTCGACCAAAGAACTTAATGTACTTCTTATGGGATAACCATTAGAGCAACACAGTGGGTCAATATCTCATCATTATCTAAAGAATCTACAGGCAAAAAGTTGTGGCCAAGTCGGGCATGGTGGCACACACCCATAATCTCAGTCCTTCGGAGGCTGAGACAGGAGAGTCTCAGGTTTAAGGACAGTCCCACAAAGTGGTGAGATTCTCATCAACCTAGCAAGATTCTGTTTCAGAGTAAAAATAAAATAGGGATGGGAGTGTAGCTTAGAGGTAGAATGCCTCTGTGTTACGTTCCTAGTGTCACACACACACACAAAAAAAAATGTGGCTGGAGCTAATAAATTGGGTAAGGAGTGGGTTTTTGTGAAGTTGTAAATGTAGCAAGGATATATGTTTCCTATGGACTAAACAGAAGCTAATTGAAAAGAAATTGTGCAAGAAGAAGGCCCGGGAGCATGAGAGAGTAAAACAGGAAAACATGGTGATTCCCATGACCATAGGCACAAGCTGCTGAAAGGATATTCAGAGAAATAGCCAGAAGCACATTAGTTTGAAATGTGCAATACAGACAGCCCTGAATGAAGCCACCCAAGAACTCCCAAGTGTACCCCGGGGAAAAGGAAACTTTGTCCTTCTGTCAAGCCTGAAAGCCAGCCATGCCAGCCTTGCTCTCCTCCTTCACTGTCCTCCTTTCAGTTCATCTGTAAATGGAAAACTGGGACCAGTAAGCCACAGGAAAGAAGAGAGAGTTTCTGCTCTGGTGCTCCATTTGCTCAATGTAGAAAGTTACAGCAGCACTTAATTGAAGCATGGTGAGGATTTCATAAAACTATTTTCTTGTCATTTCTGAGTAAGCCCTATTTCTTTCCTTACTTGGAATAAGTAATGGGCCAAGAGTGTCAAAACATTTTTATTATTCTTAAAGTAATAGGTCAAATATCTATAAATATCTATCTATACCAGAATTCTGGTTTGTAATTGTATATGCACATCAGGAGGAGTGCTTTCTTCTATAAACATTTAATAGTTTCTTACTGAATTAAAAATTAATAACTTGCCAAAACAAAGCATCAGAGCCATCTAGTTTCGCTGTAAATTCACAAAACATTTAAGAAACAAATAATACCAATTTTCTACAGTATGTTCCAGAAAATAGAAGCATTGGAACATTGTGTAGCTCATTCCATGAAGCCAGCATGACTCTCATACACAAAGCAGACAAAAATAGTTCATAAGAAGAAAGCTGTGGACCAATCCTTCTCATAAACATAGTTGCAAAAATCTGTAACACAGTAAGAGTAAATTAACTCCAACAAGGTATAAAAATAATTATGCACCACAACCAAGTGGGACTTATTCAGGTATGCAAAGATGGTTCACCATTGGAAACTATATAATCCATCACATCAATGGACTAAAGAAGATAAACCATACTATCAAACCAATAGGCACAGAAAAAAATCATTTAACAAACCCCAACACCCATTTAAAATAACTCTCAGTAAATTTAGAGAAGACTTCTTTAACTTGATAAAGAACATTGATAAAAGACATATAGCTGTCATACAGCAACTACATGAAGAATTTTATGTTTTTCTCCTAAGACCAAAACCAAATAAGGATGTTTCCTCTTACTTTTCTGATTCAATGTCATACTAAAAGTCCTAGCTAATACAATAAGGTGAGAAAAGGCATTAAAAATTATTCAGATTGGAGAAAAAGAAAGCAAATCTGTCTTGAAAATGTCCATGTACATAATTTCAAATAATTAAAAAAAAAGCTTTTAGAACTCAGGAGCTATTGTAGCAAGGCTTTAGGAAATAGGATTAATACACAAAAATAAATTTTATATACTAGCAATAAAACTGAAATTTGAACAGACCATATACATTAGCATCAAAAATTTAAATAATTATAATACTTTCAAGAATGTCTATCTGGACCAATCAGAGAGCAGAAAAGAAACCTGCCTGTGGTGGCGCCATCTTGCTTCACTGCACCTGACTCCAGAGAAGAACAGGAAAAGAACCAAAGACCTGAAGTAAGTGGCTGCAGATCATCAGAATTGCAAGCCATCAGTTCCTCCTGTGCAAACACTGGCTACAACTTCCAACAGTAGCAGCCAAGCTCACCAAGCCCTCCAGAGATCTAGAGCAGCATTCAAGAGCACCAATACTACTACATATTCACTATCTCTAATCTCTACTATATACAACCTTACCAAACTCAAACTCTCATTCTATTCAATCCTATCTGTGGCTTTACCCTATTTTTGCATTTACAATTCCACTTCCTCCCTCACTCAACTTTCACTGTTGAATATAACACAACTTGCCCTTAGACATAACAGCTGACACCTAGAAACTGAAAGAAATCTATCAAAAGCAACAGGTACAAACTTCTAAAATAGTAAGACAGAAGAATAACAAGGAAGCAATGAGCTCCCACAACACCACAATAACAGAACCTGACAACACACAATTGCAGAGATCTCCAGAAGTTCAAATCAGGAATGTAACTGTAGAAGTAATATAGGACTTCTGAAAAGAATTTATAAAGAGTCTGAAAGAAATAAAAGATGCAATCATTGAAGTGAAGGCATGAATTCAAACTATAAACAATTGATTAGACCACATGGAGAATAGAATCTTGCTCAGAGAAGATGATCACTCCCAAAGAGAACACGTAGTATATAACTTGGAAAAAACAATTCAACAGAATGAATTGGACATTGAAGAAATATGGGCCCACTTTAATAGAGCTAGCCTAAGAATAATTGGCATAGAGGAGGGAATAGAAGGTGAAACCAAAGGTATCAACTATCTTTTCAAATAAGTAATATCAGTAAATTTTCCAAACATAGAACAAGAGGTTGATACATAGGTACAGGAAACTTATAGTACCCCCTTTAGACAAGATCAGAGAAAAGGTTCCAAATACCACATAATAGTCAAGCTGACCAATGTAGAAGCCAAGGAGAGAATCTTAAAGACAACTAAAACAAAGGACATTCAGAAGCAAACCAATTAAAATCACTCCAGACTTCCCAAACCACGTCATGAAAGCCAGAAGTACTTGGAATAGCATATTCCAAACTCTGAAAGAAAACAAGTTGCAGCCAAAAATTTCCTACCCAGAAAAACTATCTCTCAAATTATATGGGAAAATAAAAATCTTCCACAACAAACAAAAGCTGAAGGAATTTATGTCTTCAAAACCACAAGAGAAAATACTCAAAGATTAACTGCAAAGAAGAAATAAGTAATACATGCCAAAGCCAAAGAAACAAGAATTTCCATCTAGCCAACAACTAAGCAAAAATGAACAAACACTACCTCAAACAGAAGTTAAATCTCAATATGTTCGAAATTAAAAATCATCTCTCAAGCTGGGCATGGTGGTGCATGCTTGTAATCCCCAAGCTTGGGAGGCAGAGACTTGAGGATCATGCAGGTTCGAAGCCAGCCACGTGTCTTAAGAAACCCTGTTTCCAAATTTTAAAAAAGTATAAAATAGGTCTGGGAGTGTAGCCCAAAGATAGAAGGGTTTCCAGGAATGTCAGTACCACCAAAACAAAAAAGCAAAAAAACCCAAAAAACAAACAAAAAATCATCTCTCAATAATCACACTGGACATAATTGGCCTCAATTCCCCCCAAAACATTCATTAGGTGACAAAATGGACTAAAATCCAGAATCCCTCTGCCTGCAAGAAACACACCTTACAAGTAAAGATAGTAACAAACTTAAGGTAAAGGGCTGGAGCAAGGTAATCCAATGCAAGGGAATTTGAAGAAAAGAAAGAGTAGCAACTATGATATCAGACAAGCTAGATGTCAATCCCAAGCTTATTACAAGAGACAAAGCAGATCATTTTTTACTGGTAAAAGGAACAATCCAGAAAAAGGAAATAACAAAAGTCACCATTTATGCCCCAAACATAAGTGCAGCTACTTTCATAAAACAAACTCTCTGTGACATTAAGTCATATATAAGTCCCAATACAATAATACTGGGAGTCCTCAACACCCCTCTCACACCATTAGAACAATCTAGACAAAAGCTCAGTAAACATGCCTCAGACCTAAAGAACACCATCAACCAAATGGACCTATTAGAAACATGTATAATATTCCATAATTACATCATTTACAGGGAAATGGATAGAACTGGAGAACATTATGTTAAGTGAGATTAGTCATTCACAAAAAATAAAAAATTAGATGCTCTCCCTAATCTGCAGAAGATAGGGAGAAAATGGGTCATAGGAGGAACTCTAGATAAAGAAATAGATACCATAAATGAACAAATAAGGTAACCTAGCTGTGGGGATGGAAGGGGGGAAGATGGAAATTCTCTAATGCACATGATGTACTTTAACAAACATATCAATGTCAATCACTAAGCCAAGCATGAGAAGGAGAAAGGGGGAGATAATGGGGTGGGAATTGGGTAAGGGCTAATTGGGCAATGTGCGTATGTTTGCCTCCACCATCTTGTACCCCATTAAGACAATGCACCAATAAAAAAATAAAATAAATAAAAAAATAAAAGCTGGACATGGTGGTGCACACTTGTAATCCAAGTGCTTGGGATACTGAGACAGGAGGATCCCACAAGTTCGAAGCCAGCCTCAGCTACTTAATGAAGCTCTCAGCAACTTGGTGAGACCCTGTTTCCACATAAAGTATAATATAGGTCTGGGAGTATAGCCTGGAGGTAGAAAAGCCCCTGTGTTCCACCCCAGTACCACAATAAATAAATAAATAAATAAATAAATAAATATCTTAAGAAAACTACAAAACTAATAAAGCTCTAAATGTAGAAATATTCATGCATAGAAAGACTTAATATTGTCAGTTTTAAACTTGATTTATAGAGTCAACAGAATCTTATAATTCTAGCAAGTTATTTTATGGATATCAATAAACTAAAGTTTATATAAAAAGGGAAAATACCCAGAATAGCCAATAGCATATTGAAGAACAAAGTAGGAGATCTACAAAAACACACCTGACTTTACGACATAACAGAAAGTTTCAGCAATCTGATAGTATGGTATTTTAAAAGAATAAACATGTAGATCAAAGTTACAGAAAGATCAGAAGTAGATCCACATAAATATAATCAACTAATTATTCAAAACTGCCAAAATGTAAACACAATCAAAATGTCCTTCAATGGTGAATCAATAAAGAAATAAAATTTAAGTACATCCATGTGGTTAAATATTATTAGTGATAAAATTAAGTGAAGAATCAAGTTATGGGAGGATTTCAAAGAGCTTTAAATGCATAATGTGCTAAGAGAAAGAAGCTAACCTAATACAGCTGAACACTGTATGTCTGCAAATATATGATCTTCTGAAATAAGGAAGACCTAAAGACAGTAAAATATTAGTGGTTGCCTAAATTTGGGAGGAAAGATGAGACAGATGACTAGGTGTACCACTAACCATGTTTAGAGCAGTAAAACTACTGCTATGATACTGTAATAATGGATATATGGCTTTATGCTTTCTTCAAAACCCACAGATCTATTCAGCATAAAGAGTCAGCCCTGCCAGTTTGGGGATCGCACATCTGTAATTTCATTACTTGGGAGGATAAGACAGAATGATAATAGCTTCCGAACAGCCTCAGCAACATAATGAGACCTTCAGCAACTTAGAAAGAACTTGTTTCAAAGAAAATGAATTAAAGGGGCTGGGAGTGTAGCAGAAAGAATTTGAATGCCCCTGGTTTCAAGACCCAGTATCAAAAATAAAAGAGTTACCCTAATGTAAACTATGCATTTTAGATAATAGTAAAAGATCAATATTTACTCATTGATTGTAACAAATGTACTATTCTAATGTGAGACATTGTGTGTACGTGGGTGTGGGGATTATATCAAAACTTTCTATACTTTATGTGCAATATTTTGTAATCTAAAAGAAATAACATATGCATATGTTAAAAGTATCTAATTGTATAGCCGGGCGTGGTGGCGCACGCTTGCGCACGCTTGTAATCCCCGCACTTGGGAGGCAGAGACAGGAGGATCGCTCAGGTTCAAAGCCAGCCGCGCGCGCTGGCTTAGGAGATTCTGTTTCCAAATAAAAATGTAAAAATAGGTCTGGGAGTGTAGCCCAGAGGTAGAAGGGCTTCCAGGAACCCCAGGGCCACTAAAAAAAAAAAGTATCTAATTGTATAAAAGAAAACAGAATAAGATCATCCTCTCAAAACAAGATAGTTGTTTAGTATACAAGGTGAAATTATAAAAACATGAGTTAATAAGAATAGAGGAACCAAAGAGTAAATAATGAAATTTTCTGGCAGTATAGAATAAATGGAATGTAAGAATGGACGTGAAAAGAAGCATCTGAGCAAACAGAAAGGCTAGACATCAGCAATCAGAGCAAAACTCTATGAAATTATTTTCCATAAATCTCTTTGCACCTCCAAACCTCACATTCAAAGATGATAGACAGACAGACAGATAGACAGACAGACAGATAGCTGGATGGGTACAGAAAAACATACAGGCAGACAGACATTGTTTTTGAGGAAAGGAATTAATTTTCACACTTAGGCCAATTATGGAGTAGAAGTAAAAAAATATGTATTATTGAATATAAATCAATAACTCAATAAAGGCAAGAAATAAACACCAGATGTAGCTCTGAGAACATAACCCCTATAACTATTAATCACCCAAATTTCAGAGAAATCTAAAATTGAGCAGCTCAGTGTGGTCACTGAGCAGCCACAGAGCACAGAAGGAAGTCTGGGCCGTGTTTACCTCTGTCTTCTCTTACTGACATTTGAGAAATGCTTGGAATCACTCACTTGCATGTTGAGCCATCTTTGTTTTTCTTATTAAGGAGAGAATGTTCTGTTTGTTCTAAACATGATTCCTCTTCAGAAAACAAAGGTTTTACACTCATGCTTTCCTCTTGAATCTCACTTTCGATTAAATTAGCTTCTTTTTTAGGAAGAGAAAGACAGTTAATATGCCAATGATTTCCCTAAAAAAATAAATATTTTATTTTATTATTAAATATCTTATTAAATATTTTAAAAATATATTCTAATCAAACATTTCTGTGTACTTACTATGTATTAGATTACTAATTGAAGTCCTCGGTACACAAAGTATTTAAACATTATTCCTATCTACAAGAGGTGAAATATCTTTAAAGAGGAGATAAAACACACATAACTTTTAAAGAGATGGAAAACATAAGTGACAGACAAAAGAATGAAAACTGAAGAGACAATTATGAACTACAAATTTTATTGCCATTTCCACTTTAAAATTCTAAACAGCAAAATGTATGTTCACTAAAAAAATAAAGCTCCTGTTAAGCCAAATTAAAAGAATTAATGTTTTTCACAATGACTTTGCATCCTACTTCTTATAAAAAAAAAAAAAAAACCTTGGAAAACAAACCAATTACTCAAGCACTGAATATTTTCCCCAGGAGAAAAGTATATGTTATATCATAGTTTTCAGGTTTGCCTACAATTATTTATTTTAATTTTTTATTAGTGCATTGTAGTCATACATCTCAATGGAGTACATGATGGTAGAGGCATACATGCACACATCACACTTTTAGCCCTTCCCCAGTTACCAGCCCATTACCTCCCACCTCCCACTCCCATGTGATTGACCTTGACATGTTTTTGGTGCACATCATATACATTAGTGAATTTCCCTCCAGTCCCCCTCAGTTAGGTTGCCTTATTTGCTCATCTATGGTTTCTCCTTCTTTGCCTAGAGTTCCTCTTTTGACCCTTTTTCTCCCTAACTTCTGCATATTAGGGAGAACCTCTGACTTTTTACTTTTTGTGTCTGACTAGTCTCACTCAGCATATGTTCTCCAGTTACATCCATTTCCCTGTAAATGACATAATTTTATTCTTCTCTATGGCTGAGTAAAATTCCATTGTATACATATCCCACATTTTTTGTAATTTATTCATCTGTTAATGGACATCTTGGTTGGTTCCATAGTTTGGTAATTGTGAATTGTGTGGCTATGAACATAGGTACACATGCATTAGTTTGGTAGTTTGGTTTCTATTTTTTTGGGTAGATACCCAGAAGTCATATTGCTGGATCATATTATAGGTTTGTTCCCATTCTTCTGAGGATCCTCCATACTATTTTCCAAAGTAGTTGCAGTAATTCGTAATCTAACCAATAACGTATTAGAGTTTCCACTTCCCCACATCCACATCAGCATTTGTTGTTGTTTGTGTTTTACATGAATGCCATTCTAGTTACCATTAGATGAACTCTCAGGGTAGTTTTGATTTGCACCTTTCTGATTGTTAATGATGTTAGACATTTTTTCATACACTTACTGGCCATTTGAATTTTTTGTGTGAAATGTCTATTTAGTTCATTCGCCCATTGTTTTTTGGCGGTACTGGGGTTCCTGGAAGCCCTTCTACCTCCAGTCTATATTCCCAGACCTAATTTTATATTTTTATTTTGAAACAGGGTCTCTTAAGCCAGCGCTGCTGGCTTAGAACCAGAGCGATCCTCCTGTCTCCACCTCCCAAGCGCGGGGATTACAAGCGTGCGCCACCATGCCCAGCCATTTGCCCATTTTTGTTTGTATTATTTGTTTTCTTAGAGGTGAGTTTCCTGAGTTCTCTGTATATTCCAGGTATTAGTCCTCTATCGGAGGAATAGCTGGCAAAAAAAATCTCTCCCATTCCGTGGGCTCTCTGTTGAGGTTCTTGATAGTTCCCTTGCTGTACAGAAGCTCTTCAGTTTAATCCAATTCCATGTATTGATCCTACTTTTAGCTTCTTGTGCCTTTGGGGTCTTGATGAGAAAGTTTTTACCTGTGCCTATGTGTTACAGTGTTGGACCTATGCCCTCTTCAAGGAGTTGTAAGGTCTCTGGTCTGATTTCCAAGTCTTTGATCATAATATACATCTATCTAGAAAAGTTTCCCACTAGTTGGGCATGGTGGCCTATGCCTGCAATCCCAGTACTTGGGAGGCTGAGAGCAGAATATCATAGGTTCAAGATCAGCCTCAACAATTTGGCAGGATTCTCTGCAATTTAGTGAGAGTTTGTTTCTAAATAAAAAATAAAAAAGGGCTTAATCTATATCTTTACATGAAATCACTAATATTCAATTAAACTTTTGATACTTGTATTAGTGCATTGCAGTTATACATCATAGTGAAGTCTAATGTAATACAAACATACACACACACAGCTCTTGGTGTTTCCCTCTGCTTTCCACCCCATGCCCCCTATCCTTCCCTATACATTCTAGGGAAACCAGTAGCAATACCTTTACATATTGCCAAAAGATTATTTGAACTGATTCCTCCCTCAATTCATATTCTCCCCTTTTTCCTTTCTTCCTCCAATTCCTTTCCACTATTTCACTGGTCGTTCTCCAGATTTATCCAACGTTCTTCGTGTTTTCTATTTTCTATATTGCTTCCACATTTGATAGAAAACATATAACCCATGACTTTCAGAGACTGGATGATCTCACCACAATAGTTCTCTAGTTTCATCCATTTTATTGAAAAGGAAATAATATTGTTCCTCTTTATGGCTGAGTAAAATTCCAAAAGTTAAACACTAATTGAGTAGGCAAAACCCAAATCGATTGGCCATAGTATAAATTAGATAAGAAGAATTACCAGTATATAGAGTCTGCTATCACAACAATAGCACTATTGTGATGGGAAAAGGGCAATGAAAACTCTCTGGCACCATCTAATTTCTTCCTGTCCCACAATTACATAGCATATTCCTAAATAAGTGTTTATTCATGGATAAACCATCCTTACCTCTGTTTCTGTAACTTTAGAAATAGGCCTACTACCCCAATTACTTTAAGATCTAACTTGAAAAAAATAGCCAAAGGACAATAATTATGTTATAAAGGTGATCAAAATTTATTTTTAGCTGGGGGTGGTGGTGCACGCTTGTAATCCCAGCGCTTGGGAGGCTGAAACAGGACGATTGCACAGGTTCAAAGCCAGCCTCAGCTACTTAGTGAGGCTCTCAGCAACTTAGTGAGACCCTGTTTCCAAATAAAGTATAAAATAGGTCTGGGAGTATATCCCAGAGGTAGAAAAGCCCCTGGGTTCCACCCCCAGTACCACACACAAAAAATTTATTTTTATAATTTTTATGAAATATATGAAATCCCATTACACTAAATTTTAAATATTTTAATTAGACTGTATGTAACTGGTAACTAAGTCAATGTAGTGAAATATAATGCATTATTACTTCTGTCTCATAACTACTAGAACAGTATTAATTCAACCACAAGACAAATGCTACCTTCAAATGCAAGGCCAGAGTCATTATGTTTTGCAGAACAAATTTTTTCAGTAAGTTATTCTGATCATATACTTATACTTACTAACTAGGCCTCTTCTTCTTATTTATATGTTATGCCCTCCATAACTTCTTTCTGTAAAAGGATGTGTCTTCTTACTTATTTCAGTAGGCCATTCACTCTTGCTATTTACCAGTTCTGGCTAATTGATTCCTTTCCCTTCTCTTTACCCTCCTCCCCGGCTCTTTTGTCTCTTCTTTTCTCCTCCTGTTCTTTGATGCTCTTTCTTCTCCCCACCCTTTTTCCTATACCACTTGAGACTAGCAGCACCCATATTCAATACAACTTAATGAAATTGAATCTTTTTAAAAAATGGCTTAAGCAGAAGGCACACACACACACACACAAAAAAAAAAAAAACCTATATTCCCTGAGCTCTGCCAGCCTTTAGTTTTAAAACTAACCCAGCCCCAGTGGCTCTTTTTCTATCTTAGATAAAAAAGAAGAAAACACTGTTTTCATACAGGCTTTTGGATACTTAAGTCCTTCAAAATAAAAAAAAATGACAATAAAACAACTTGTGAAAAGTATCCATGACATAAAACGATCAGTTTTACTAGTACACATTTCTTAATTGAATTAAAATTTAGCCACAGCTTATGTTTGGTAGGCACAGTTATAAGGCACACTGGTATCGTCTTACTCCGTGCTTCAATCCCATCTAGGGGAATTATACTTCAGACCTCATCCTCTTGATGACACTAATCTTCTTTACCTGTCATTCTGACTCCCTTCTCATCTCACCAGAGACCTTCAAGGTCAGCACAGCATGGACTTTTCACTTGCCAGAACCTGTCTTCTGACTTCTTTCCTATTCAGAGGACTGGCTGTGTCCCACTCTGGCTCAAGCACCACACATGTCTCCACACACCCATCAAGTTCCCACTTAGCTGCTGTTTTCTTGACTGGGAAGAGTCTAGCACTTGTCTTATTTATAGAGCAAGAGATCTGAAGGCAGCTCTTAAGTGTGACATAGAGACTCCCACATTGCTCAGCCAGATATGAGTCTACCTCCCTAGATTATTTTGTGATTTACCATCATGCCCTATGTCCCAAAGAGCTGCATGGAATTCTTTCAGCACAGACTGACATCATCAAACTGACTTAACAAATATGACAATAGCAAAGATTATCTTCCAACACTAAGAGAATTGCTAAACTCTCAGAGCATAATATTCATACCTGAAGCTACTGAAAAGAACCAAGATAGAAAACAGGCCCTCAGTTTAAGCTCATACCACCATGTTTGAACAGTACTGAGTGAACAAGTCAGACATATTTTATCCTCATAGCACAAAGGGAACAGGAACAGAGTCCCCATGAAAGCAAAGAAAAAATGAAAACAGAAAATTTGAGACAATGAATATTACTTTTCTTCCATGTCTCCCATTTTAATTTTATTTCAAAGGCAGGAGAAAATCAGAGCTAGATTACATGGGAGGAATGTGTTAAAAACCTATGCCTTTCAGAAAAATGGAGGAACTATTTTTTTTTTTTAATTTTTGCATCTGTGCCGGGCGTGGTGGCGCACGCTTGTAATCCCCGCGCTTGGGAGGCAGAGACAGGAGGATCGCGCAGGTTCGAAGCCAGCCGCGCGCGCTGGTTTAGGAGACCCTGTTTCCAAAATGAAAATGTAAAAAATAGGTCTGGGAGTGTAGCCCGGAGGTAGAAGGGCTTCCAGGAACCCCAGTACCACACACACAAAAAAAAAAAATTTGCATCTATGTTCATTAAGGATATTGGTCTGTAGTTTTCCTTTCTTGAGGTGTCTTTATTTGGTTTGGGGATTAATGTGATACTGGCCTCATAGAAGGAATTTGGGAGAGTTCCATCTCTTTCAACTTCCTGGAACATATTGTGTAGTATTGGTATTAGTTATTCACTGAAGGTTTTGTAGAATTCTGCTGGAAACCCATCTGGGCCTGGGCTTTTCTTTGGTGGAAGAATTTTTATTGCCGTTTCTATTTCTTTGATTGTTATTGGTTGGTTTAGGCTTGCTATGTCCTCTTGGCTGAGTGTAGGAAGGTTAACTGTGCTTAATGCAATTCCCATTAAAATACCAGTGACATTCTTCAGAGACCTAGAAAAATCAATCATGAACTTCATATGGAGAAAGAAAAGACCTAGAATAGCCAAAGCAATCCTCAATAATAAGAAACATGCAGGAGGCATTACAATCCCAGACTTCAAACTATACTATAGAGCAATACTAGTAAAAACAGCATGGTACTGGCACAAAAACAGATATACTGACCAATGGATTAGAATAGAAGATACAGAAACAAATCCACACACCTTTAGTCAATTAATCTTTGACAAAGGGGCAAAACACATACGCTGGAGAAAAGACAGCCTTTTCAACAAGTGGTGCTGGGATAACTGGCTATCCATTTGTAAAAAGATGAATCTAAACCCCTATATCTCACCAAACACAGGAATCAACTCAAGATGGATCAAAGACTTAGAAATTAGACCTGAGACTGTGAAGTTAGTAGAGGAGAGCATAGGTTCAACACTACAACATATTGGCACAGGCAGTAACTTTCTCAACAAAACCCCCAAAGCTCAGGAAATTAAAGCAAGAATAAACAAGTGGGATAGCATCAAACTAAAAAGTTTCTTCTCATCAAAGGAAACTATCAATAACCTAAAGAGGAAGCCTACAGAATGGGAAAGAATCTTTACCATCCGCCATTCTGATAGGGGGCTAATATCCAGAATATACAAAGAGCTCAAAAGACTCTACACTAGCAAAACAAACAACCCAATCAAGAAATGGGCTAATGAACTAAATAGACACTTCACAAAAGAAGAGATACAAAGAGCCAATGGATACATGAAAAGATGTTCTTCATCACTGGCCATCAGGGAGATGCAAATCAAAACTACACTGAGATTCCATCTAACTCCAGTCAGAGTGGCAAGCATAAAGAAATCAAACAACAACAAATGCTGGCGAGGATGTGGGGAAAAAGGAACTCTTTTACACTGTTGGTGGGAATGCAAACTAGTTCAACCACTATGGAGATCTGGTGTGGAGATTCCTAAGAAAAGTGGGAATAGATCCACCATATGATCCAGCTATACCACTCCTAGGTATCTTTCCAAAGGGGTTGAATTCAGAGAAATACAGCAACATATGCATACCTATGTTCATAGCAGCACAATTTGTAATAGCAAAAATATGGAACCAACCCAGATCACCATCAACAGATGAATGGATAGCAAAACTGTGGGAAATACACACAATGGAATTCTATTCAGCCATAAAAAAGAACAAAATTATATCATTTGCAAGCAGATGGAAAGCCCTGGAGAACATTATGTTAAGTGAGATCAGCCAAGCACAGAAGGAGAAGATACATATGTTTCCTCTAATATGCCCAAACTAGGAAACACAAAGGATACCAGTGGGACTCCAGACATTAGAGGGGAAATACTAGCCAAGTTTGAATGGAAAGATAGGAGAGGAGGAAGGCCGATCTTGATTAATGAGGATCTACATCTGAACATGTGTAAAATTATGAATAAGACATGGTTAACCTGGACAACCATTGGTGGGAGGGGGGAAGGGAAAACGGGGACGGGGGGGAGAGGGCACCAAATATAGTTTAAATGTATACTATTTATGTTCAATAAAAAATAGTTAAAAAAAAAAGAAAGAAAAATGGAGGAACTAGAGAATATTAAGAAAGTGAAGGGTGGTATATTTTCTCTCATATGTGGAAGCTTCTCATATTGGGAAACTAAAGAAACTTGAGATGAATGAGGAGAGATTCCAGTAAAATAATGGAAGAAGATTAAGGAAGGGAGGTAGGAAAAAGGAGACTTGATGAAGGAAACAGTTCAAATAATGTACATATGCCAACTCTCAACATCAATCTCAATAACATGGACAATATGTACAGGGACAGAGAGAGAACAGGGTAGGATCTGGAGGGAAACACACCATGTGTTTGCCTTGTGCATGTATGTTTCTATCATCCTGAAATGCATTAAGATCTATGATCATATTACACCCATAAAAAGTATATTAAATTATTTAAGTTTAATAAATCAAAATATGAGCTTTGAACTGAGCTAGTATGAGTTAAAAGCCAAACTCTGCCACAAATAGCTTTTGCAAGTTCTGGTAATTTACTCAATGTCTCCATGCCTCTGTTTCTTCATCAATAGGATGGAAATAATGAGAGTCCCTCCCTCAGAGAGTGGGCAATGGTAAAAAATAAGTGATTTATGTAAGAAACTTAGACCTTCTGAGTATACAAAAACATTCAGAAAATGTTAACTATGATTTCACAGACATATACCAGTCAATAAATAGGAATATTTTTTGAAATTTTTCTATATTTGATTATTACCTTTACTATTTATAATCACAATCATCTTTCTGTTTAATAATAGCATGCTATCTTTAGAGCCACATGATGTGTTTATTAAATGTTGAGACTGAGGAAATTCATTTATTTTAGGGGAATTTATTTTTTTCTTAGAAATCCTTAGGTGTTTTGAACCTTCCAGAACTTCTGTCTTTCCCTATCTCTGGTGTCCTGCACTTTGGGGAAACTGCCCTGGCTCTGGCTAAGCAGGGCACGAGATGCTAGAGCTTCAGAAATAAGTCAGTCTTTTTGTGGCTAGTGAACATTAGACCATTGATGAGATTTGAATGGGAATCAGCCCAAGATCATAGGTAATGTCAATAAATTCAGAAATAACAAAAGAGCACTGTTTCTACCTGACCAAAGGTCCAAATGGGAGCATCGCAGACCCCAGTCACACAGATGTTGCAGTCAGCAGAGGAGGAAAGAATCAACAAGTGGCCAGCACGCTCACACATCTCCAAGGAACTTATCCGGTCCTCGTGAGGTTGAAATGATCTAATCAGAGTTGGAGCCTGGGTGATTTTGTTCTCACTGGAATTAAGACAGTACTCCTGAATTGAAATAAAGACCATCAGACCTTTAAAATACAAATCTTAGACTATAATATAATGACCTAACATTTAAAAAACTGAAAAAATATGGAAAAAAATAAACTAAAAAATAAAAAAATTGTGTTTGGGAACAATAATATGCAATATAAATAGAAACAATAATATGTGATGTAAATGCAGAAGAGAGTTCATGATAACACTGATGAGAAAAAAAATGGTATTAAGCAAGCTGGGCATAGTGACACATGCCTGTTAATCCTAGTACTTGAGAGGCTGAGGCTCAGAAATGTAATGAGACTCTCAACAACCTAGCAAGACTCTGTTTCAAAATAAAAATTTAAAAAAGAATGGGAGTGTAATGTGAAATAGAATGGCCCTGTGTTTATTCCTTAGTATCCCCCCCAAATAAATGAAATTAAACAGCTGGGCATAGTGGCACACACCTGCATTCCCAGTACTTGGGAGGCTGAGACAAGGAGATCGATCACAGGTTCAAGTCCAGAGTGAGCTATTCAGTGAGAATCTCAGCAACTTAGTGAGACCCTTTAATGAAATAAAATATTTTTTAAAAAGGGATGGAGGTAATCGCCGAACATGGTGGCGCACGCTTGTAATCCCCGCGCTTGGGAGGCGGAGACAGGAAGATCACACAGGTTCAAAGCCAGCCGCGCTGGCTTAAGAAACCCTGTTTCCAAAAATAAAAATAGGTCTGGGAGTTTAGCCCGGAGGTAGAAGGGCTTCCAGGAACCCTAGTACAGCCAAAAAAAAAAAAAAAAAGGGGGGGGTGGAGGGGGTGGAGGTATAACTCAGAAGTAAAATGCCCCTGGGTTCAACAATCTTCTGTGCCAGATAAAGAGGAGATGAAAGGATGGGAGAGAAGAGGGAAAGTGAGGAGAAGAAAGGAGAAAAGAGATATTGTATAAATGTTTAATAAAAATGGTTTCTCACTGACTTGACTGACTTGGGAAGTAAAAAGAAAAGAAGGGGAAAGAGGAGAATATAAAGAAAAAAGAGAAGAGCAAAGTCACTTGTTTGATAGAAATGGTTTTTCTATCTCATGTCATACAATAGTATAATTGAACAGGTATTCAGTGATTAAAAAGAGAAAAGCCAAACTAACTCAGAATAGGAGTAATGTTAGATGAAAGGCCAGCACTCTATATTATATTTACAATCTCATTCCAAATAAGGTATATCCTAATTTACATTGTTTAATTTACATTTAAACAATGCTGCAATTAAACAATGTTGCATCCCTAAGTTAAGTGTTTGATTTTACTATATATTAATAGGTGTTCAACATTGAGAAAAATTGGCTTCCTTGTCAATTACTTAAAAAAAGGCTCTACTCAGTACGTGTAAATCTGTCCTTTAAAATACTCTGAAGTGGCCGGGCGTGGTGGTGCACACTTGTAATCCCCGGGCTTGGGAGGCTGAGACAGGAGGATTGCACAGGTTCGAAGCCAGCCTCCACTATGTTAGTGAGGCTCTCAGCAACTTAGCGAGACCCTGTTTCCAAAAGATATATATATAAAATAGGTCTGGGAGTGTATCCCAGAGGTAGAAAGCCTCTGGGTTCCATCCCCAGTACCACAAAAATAAATGAATGAATAAATAAATAAATAAATACTCAGAAGTGAATAGTTCTTCCTTAATCTAGAAAACAGGTAAGACCTGACTCATACAATTAGATGTACTTTTATCAGATATGTGTTCTATCCAATAAGCAACCAAAAATAATAAAAATAAATGGAGAATTTTTTTCAATTTACCTCTATATTCCAGATTTTCAGCCATCCATCAAGATCTCCTGTGGTAAGGTATCGATTCGACTTATCAGTAGACATAATAATGGATCCAGCTCCACTATGAGCCAAAAATTCAGACAGAAGTTGTCTCTTAAATGTATCCCAGAATCTGACATAACCAGACCCACCACATGACACCAGATTAGCTCCTCCTGTGAAGGAAACCTAAGTAAGAAACTGTAACAATAAATACCAGGAGCATTCTTCGGGTGGCTCACCTGTAAGGTACTTGATACCAGAGAGGTGAGGAGCACCAAGGTCAGCGCCCAGTCATACTTTCATTCTCTAAAATATAAAGTGGAGATAAACCAATAAAGATTTCAATGGTTCGTGTTAAGAAGTAAATGAGATAGGATATGTAAGATATTAACCTAAATTTAGTTGACCTTATTTATTGTTCTGATGTTATTTTCTTTTTTATATTCAGTAGAATTAACTTCTTCAAATAAATGCACTAACTTCAATATTATAACAACATGCTCACTAGTAAGAATTCTCTTTCTTAATAATTCATTGACTATATGCACCAAAGAAGTGAAAATCCCAATTCTTTAAAAATACAAAAAATAAATAAGTTAAAATTTTAAATCCTTATGTAGACTAAGAAGCATGTGTGTGGTGACAATAGGCTAGCTATGGACTTCTCTGTTTAGTTACCATCATGCTTAGAATTCTGTTCATGAGCTAGTTTTCAAACTTTTCATCAGAAATTTGTTATAAGCTTTTATGAAACACTTTTTTGTTTAATAGACCTAGAACTTTCCATTTTTCATTTTCAATTTTTATATGCTTTATAGAAGCACTTTGCCTAAATTATTTTTCTGTGGCAAAGTTCCTAATATTTGACAAATCTGTAGATGACTTCCAATTTGCTTCACAAGTGAACTGGTGATTAACAATCAGATCTGTGTAAGGTAGTAATAATGGCACTTAGTCACTTCAGCAGAAATAATTTGGAAATACTGATAACATTAAGAAAAATTAATGTTGAGGAAATGAGAGTAATTTTAGTATAATAGTTCATATTGTGAGTATAAGTGAGTTCTGAAAAATAGAAAGATTTATGATCTGTTTCAAGTCTATTTTAAATATCCCATAATGTTTCTAAAACTAACAGTGTTATACCTTCATTAATGGTGAAAAGCTTTTTATAATATCATGCAGTTTTTCCATTTGTAAATTAAATTGGGAAAGTAACCATGGAAAACTTTGTTAAGATATATTTATTTCTTTTTCAAACATATAACTCATATGTCTAGATATCTAATATTTAAAAACATACCTCTAAAATTCAATTCATAATTTAAATGAAATGTCAAAGAATATGCATTGTTTTCAGAAGGAGATTTTTATTTTGAGAAGATGCAGACTATGGAAACACCATGCTAAGGTAGACAGTAAAAACAGAGGAGAGGCCGGGCGCCCGAGCTTGGGAGGCGGAAACAGGAGGATCATGCTGGTTCAGAGCCAGCCTCGCTGGCTTAAGAGACCCTGTTTCCACATAAAAAAAAGTTAAAAAATAGGTCTGGGAGTGTAGCCCGTGGGAATGTATCCCGGAGGTAGAAAGGCTTCCAGGAACCCCAGTACCACCACCCAAAAAAAAAAAAAAAACAGAGGGGAAATTTGACAAATGGTTACTTTACCCATATAATATCAAATAACCATAGTAAGTCATATGGCCACACCAATGTTAACATACATCCCAGTAGGATAAACGAGGATTCTGACTTATTCTGGGAAGTATGTACAACTATCAAAGACACTCAGATTACACACATGTGTGTGCACACAGGCGCGCGCGTATGCACACACACACACACACACACACACACACACACACACACACACACTTCAAGACAGAGAACAGGTAGTTCTTGTCCTAGGATCAGCATTTACTTCAAATTTTGCCCTGACTCCCAATCTTCCAAGCTGCTTATTATTTCCTCCCAGCCCATTTTAATTCCATGTGCCTGTACAGTCAGTCTCAAATTCTGTTTTTCTGTTCTATGTAGACCTGAGCTTTGACTCATATACTTGGGGCATGCATCTAGCTGTGCTCCCTACCCTACTACAGCATCTTTGTCATGGCTAGAGTACCAATTTCCATTGTCACCCATATCACATACTTTGTCGGGATTTTCCTCTCTCTGATCCTGACAACCAGAGCACTGGATGAATCAGTAGTCAAATCCAGTCTAGCTCCTGCTCCTACACCTGTTCTGCTCAGCCCTAACTTCCTTTGCATGATCTGTGGCCTTCTATGAGCCAGGACTGACTCATTAGCCCCATGGAGTCAAACACGACCAGACCTGGATAGAAATAGATTGAACTTTTTTTATTGTTCCCGGTCCTAACTACAGGAAAAATATAAACATATATTTTTACCTGTTGCTGCACTGTATTTTCTTGCTTCAAGAAAGCAAAGCTTCATAACAGCATGATTACCATTAGTGTCGATCCCCAAGGTAGGTGCTGCCAGGGCAGCCTGGTCTGCCATGCAGCAAGTGGAGCGGCTCCTCTCAGCACCAAGGAGACTGTCATGTTCTGTATCTGTCATGAGGACAAGCCCAGGTGTCTTAATGAAGAGGAACATCTGCTGTTCAAACTAATACATATGCAAACAACAGGCCCATTTCTCCTGCTGTCTCTGATCACTCCAAAGATTCTCTCAACAGACATTCAGTCAACACCCAACAAGTCTCTTGATATTCACTTCCCTGACCCTAACTTGAAGGATTGTTTGATTTAATTTTTGTTCTGCATATTTCATACACACATACTCTATTCTCCCTTGACGTGAATTAATAGGGACTTCCTATCAGTCACTAATAACATCTCAGAGATTCTGAGATGCTCAAGATAAATGTGTTTTTAATATTGTGGCATTCCCAGCTTATTAATCATTAATAATAATCTTGCAAATATTAAAATGAACAAGAAATAACCCAATGACTATTTAGATATACTTAGATGATCATTTATTAGCAGTGTTATTTGTTAGCAAGTTACCATGGAAAGGACATTCCTAATGATACTTTAATTATCTACTCAAACTACCTCCAGGCCACACTAATAAAAAACTAAGGATAGTCATCTCAATATCTATGAATAGTTTGTACAACGTTATAAAAAATCCATACAGAAGGATCATCAAAATTTCAAAACAAGAAAACTACAGCTATCCCTTCATGTCTTTTAGAAATTTGATATTATTTGTTCTTCTCTCTTATTTATGTCTCTGTGCATTTCATGTTAGCCACAATTTGGTTTCTACAAGAGGAAGATGGTTTTCTCTTGAAGGCCAAGATAAACAAAAGGGCAGAATTGCACCCTTTCCCTGGGAGGTTCAGATGAACGCCTATGGTTAGCTCTTTGTAAATAAGGTAAGCCCCAGCTTTGTGTCTGCAGACAAGTAATCCTCAGTCTCTTAAATTGGTTTTCTTACTCTCAATAAATCACTTCCCCAGAGTTTCTCAAACAACCACATCTGATGACCAGTGCTTTCCTAAGGTTGAATTCATTCTCTGAGTTCATGCAATTGAGACAACAGAACCTGGCTTGGTCATGAAGAATAATATATTCATTACCCAAATAAATTAGTCCAAGGGAAAACTTTTAGTATCTAAGGAAACTAAAATAAAATATAAAAGGCAATTGTTAAGACATTTTGCTTAAGTCTAAAATATTCGTGTCCTCTGTTAAAACTCCCATAAAATACGATATACTCCTGTCTAGTGCTCCTTATGGGTTTTTAAAGCAAGGAATAATTTAAGATTTTCAGGTGGCTTAATATTTAATGCAATCTCCAGATTGAGCCTGAACAGCCAATCAGGTGAACACAGTTCCTATTTTCCTACCAAGAGGTACCCAAGGTTCACTCAAAGGCAATTTGGCAGGGTTTATTGGCAAAAACTAAACTCAATAAAAATTACAGACCTGCTCCCTGCTGTCAGTAATAGAGAAATGCTGATGTAGCATAAAGAGAATAAACCACGTGCCATGAAGAATTTGCTAACCTAAGTAAATCTCAAGGTCTTTTTCAGTCACTTTGACAAGACAGTGATATCACTAATCCTTTGTGCTTATAGCCGATCATCTATAATATAAGAATGAGCTGCATCGAGTACATCCATAAACAAGCAGGCCTCCTGTGTTCTGACTCAGCCATATTATTTTACTTTCAGACTTGCACTCACCTGATTTTGATTTCAGCAGCCTTTGGTAATCAGGGTGAAGTACATGGTGAGCATTTTCTGTGCTATTATTCCACAGAACAATTTCTCCATCATAACTTCCTACATGAACAGTATAAAGAGTATAAATTGCTAGAATATTATATAGAAAATGCACACAAGAATAATTAGAATTCATTATCAAAGTCTCTAACATAGAATCTAGCATATAACAGGCATCCTATCTACAATTTTGGAGACACAAATAGTAAAAACTACTATTTTTATTCACTTTAGATTTACAATTCTCACAGAATAACCTGCACAGTGAGTGTAGAGCAGTTACTGTTATCTCCTTCTCTCACCATAATAAAGCATTAAAAATAAAGGCTCTGCAGTTAAACAATTTAAGTTTCGAACCGTGTTCTGCCGGTTATTAGTTGTGTAATCCTGTGTATCATATTTTACTCTACTTGATGCCACAATTTCCTCGTCTACAAAACTGGGTTAATAATTATATTTCTCTTATTGGGTTGTATGAAGAATGAGAAACATTTAGAATGGTGCTAAGCATTAGTGCTGAAAAGTATTAGTTATCATCAGACTCTTCTATTATTAAAAACAAGCAAATCAAGACCGCCTAGATTTCTGTTCCCCAAACACTGTATGTGTTTCATCATTCCTTTCCGCCTATATTCTTTTTAGAGGTTGCTTTCTCTAAATCCAGAATTCTCCCTACAGGAAGCATTTCACCACTGATTTTTACAGAGAACAAAGAAAAACACAAATTATGTGAGTAAATTGACCAAAGCCCAGTGCAGGAAAAGCACAGCAATGCCCAGATGACAGGGCTTAGTGGTTCAGTGGCTCAGGAAGGATGGTGGTCACCGCTGAGTAGGAGTGTCCATGCCAAATGTGAAACTGAATTTGAAGGGAAGGTACATAAGATGACTTGCTTTAAATTTTGGAAGAGGAGAGATAAATGCATACTAAACTCTGTACTTCCCTGCAAATGGCAGCTTGACAAGACAGTGATATCAGTAATCCTTTGTGCTTATAGCCAATCATCAGTAGTTGTCTAAACAGGATGGATTTCAATTATCTGTGATGTATCCATCTTCTCCCATGATTTCAAAATGGTTGATTTACAAAGTTTGATTAAACTTTCTCACATAGGACTGATGAAATGAGATGAAATGATGAGATTATCTATCTAGCAATACAATGGTATTTTATGATACTTTCACAGTAGCAACGGTACAGCTGTGTAGTTCACTATTTCTGTCACAGTTGAGGTTATCTACCACCCTACCAAAACAAAGGATTGCGGTGGCCATAAAGTAAATTCAACTATAAAGTGAGCCCTACCAGACGACAATCAGGTAAGTCCTAAAAAGTCATTGAACCTTAACTCTAGGTAGATCAGTAAACCTCGTATTATAGCACTTCAGCACTTCTAAGTTTCCATTTCTTTTAAATAATAACACTTTTATTCTATAAAAAATTAGGTGGTCAAAACATGGATTTCAAAATTTCATGGTGCAATCTGTCTTGATAAATTGCTTTTTTTTGGCCCAAAGTGACCCTACATTGAAGTATCACTTTAAGGGTTTAGATTTGCTTTGTAGGCATTTTTGTGAGGACAGTCTTTAGCTAACATAATCTGAGTAAATTTTACCAAAGAGTTAAGAGGTCCTCATCACAAAACATCAGAGTGCTACCAAGGTGTGATTTGTACTGAACAATCCTAATGCTACTCTTGTCTCGGAAAATGAACCATAGGAAATAAATGCTAATCCAGGTGTGGCAGCAGACGCCTATAAATCCAGTATTTGGAAGGCTGAGACAGGAGGATCTCAGGATAGAGGCCAGCCTTAGCAACTTAATGAGACCCTCAACAACTTAGCGAGACTCTTTTCAAAATTATAAAAAAAAAGGGGGGGGGGTGACTAGGAATGTAACTCAGAGGTAGAACATCTCTGGGTTCAATAACCAAAAAATAAATAAATAAATAAATAAAATAAAAGCTAATAATTTTTAATTAACTCATTGTGCCTGAAGGACTCTGCTAGGCCCATATACAGTTAATCTGTACTTTCAAACTACAAAACAGGTATATTTTTACTAACCAGAAAAAAAATCATGACCAAAAATTGACCAAAGTATGCATTTAAAAATATGCCACAATGAACCCCACCAGTCTGTGTAAATAATATGCACTATTAAATAAAATTTTTACAGTAATATGATAGCGTTACATGCATGTCCAGGATTATCGCAACATAGTTGAAAATAGCCAAATTATGAAACCAAACTAGGTGTAGGTCAACAGACAAACAAATAAATGGGTATATATTCACAAAATATATTTTTGGGGGGTGGTACTGGGGTTCCTGGAACCCTTCTACCTCCGGGCTACACTCCCAGACCTATTTTTAACATTTTCATTTTGGAAACAGGGTCTCCTAAGCCAGCGCGCGGCTGGCTTTGAACCTGCGCTATCCTCCTGTCTCTGCCTCCCAAGCACGGGGATTACAAGCGTGCGCCACCACGCCCGGCCACAAAAGATTTCTAAAGCCACAAATAACAGAATTATGTCATTTGCAGGAAAAAAAATGGAACTAGAGATTATACAAAATAAAATTAGCCAATCTCATAAAATCAAGGGTTAACTATTCGATCTCATATGTATAAGCTAGAGAGAAAATGAGAAATAAAAGGGACTTCAGTTAAATGAAGAGAGAAACCAGGACTGTGGAAGAGGACTGAGGGAGGGGTTGGGAAAAGGAAAAAGGCGGCATGAGGAAGGGAATCGTTCAACTAATGTTATATCCACACAGGAAGGTATCACTACTCAACTCACTAATATGTTGAGGGTACAAGGGCAGGAAAGGAAGTGAAATCTGCAGGGAAATGCACCAAATGCTATGTATGTTTATAACGTTATCACTTTAAACCTCACTCGGATGTGTAATTACAATGCACTAATGAAAGTAAATTTTAAAAATTAAATAAATTTAAATAGCTAGCATAATAATATACCATGGCAAGTGGCGGAATCATGGTGTGAATCCAGAGATCCAGACATAGAAGTGATAGCTTCTGTCACTATGCCTTGAAATAAGGACCAAAAGGATCTTTAACTGGAGATACTGCTTCTTTGAGAAACGTATTTATTTTCCAGTGTTTTTTGTTGTTGTTGTTGTTAGGTGAGCCAATGTGTTTATTTAGCATAGTTACGTAATCCATTCATCTGTTGATGGACACCTTGGCTGGTTCTATAATTTGTCTATTGTGAGTTGTGCAATTGAAAGGAAAGGGGGGGAAAAGTAAGCCTAAAGAAACCAAACCATCTCTAACTGACGGTTACGTGTACCTGTAGCCAGAGTTTGCGGAGGTAAAAATGCAGCACACAGGACGTCCTCCTGGTGCTGCGCTCCGCCCTTCCATTCTTCAGACTGGAGGAGAAACCGATTGAAGTTCTGGGGCCGAAACACAGTAATAGCTCTAGTAAAAAATTTTAAAAAGACATAGAATTTAGCTGTGAATCTAAAATTGACATAGATATTAAATAGCTATCATCCACTTGGATGGTGTGATTTGAGAAATCCAAAAGACTATGCTGGGATTTGGGGTAGAGTTCAGTGGAAGAACGCTTACTTAGCAAAGCACAAGGCTCAATCCCCGGCACCAAAAAATAAAGCAAATAAATAAAACACTCTGCTGCCCCAAATTTTATCACCACTTGTCATTTATAATATTGAACCTGATACTCGTTATGGTTTAGAACTGGAATAATGTCCCCTAAAGTTTCATGTGTTGAAGGCTTGCTCCCCAGTGTAGACGTGTTCAGTGGTGGGGCTTAAGACATGAATGTCTCACAAATACACTAACCTCTTTAGTGCATTAATGCACTTGGTGAGTTTATCATTGGAATTAACTACTAGAAGGTGGAAGAAATTATAGGCAGGTGAGGCACGTTGGAGGAAGTAGATCACTGGAGACATGGCTTTGGGGACTATATCTTGGTGTGTGTGTGTGTGTGTGTGTGTGTGTGTGTGTGTGTGTGTCTTTTCTACTCTCTTCTCTCCCTTCTCTTCCTCCTCCTCCTCCTCCTCCTCCTCCTCCTCCTCCTCCTCCTCCTCCTCCTCCTCCTCCTTCTTCTTCTTCTTCTTCTTCTTCTTCTTCTTCTCTCTCTCTCTCTCTCTCTCTCTCTCTCTCTCTCTCTCTCTCTCTCTCTCTCTCTCTCTCTCTCTCCTTCCCTCCCTCTCTCTGCTTTCTGGCTCCATTGGCCGATGAACCACTCTCCTTCGCTGTGCTCACCCACCATGGTGTCCTGCCTCACCTGAGGCTCACAGCACTGGAACCAGCTGATGGCGAATTGGAAGTGAATCCTCTAAAACCAAGAGCCAAAATCAACCTTTCCTCCCATAAGTTGTTTTTCTCATGTACTTGCCACAGCTACACATAGCTGACTAATGCACCACTGAGTTTTCTTTTGTTTTGTTTTGCTTTGTTTGGATTTGGATTGTCCTACTGAATTCTCTGGTAAATTGTGAATATATAATATCTGAAGGTCAAATGCTCTTTCACAACCACTAGTAACAGATATGTATTTATCAGATTCATTTCCAAGACCCTAAAGCAAAGTTTTCCCCTATGGATACTATAAAATTACTGAGAGTTTTGTGAATAATAATAAAAAGCAGAGTGGGTTAATGAACAAATACTGTTAGTTTAAATTAGTAAGGTTTCTTTCATCCAAAAATTTCAGGACATAGCACATGTTAATATTCCATGTTCCATGCAAATGGCTCATAAGTCATAATTTCTGTTAGTGTTAAATAGTTTCCATTTGTCAGTTTACTATTCCATATGATGCTTCCATTGGCAGCAGATCTTAAGACATTAAAAATCAAACTTGGCCATCTTCCTTCCACGCCAGGCCTCCATCCTAAATTCCCCAATTTGGTTCACAGGCAAGTATTCCAACACCCTGGGTATTGTTTTCTTCTTTTGTCAAATCAAATACTTAGATTTTACCTCTGCTATATGTTACATATACATTCCTCCATTTTAAAATTTTAAACAGCAAGTGATAGCTTTCTAGTTCAGTGCTCACTAGCCCATAATTGAACAACTGTAACAGCCTCTTAACTAATTTCTCTGCCTCAAGTTTACTCTCTTCTGGTATACTCTTTGTCCTATTATTAGATTAATAATTCCACTCTGGGGCTCTTGATATCCATTCATTCTATAAATATTTCTTGCATCTATATGGAATGCCATGCTCCTGATGTTCATAGGTATCAAATTATGAACATAAAATGATTAAAATGCAAAGTGAAATGTGGTGTGTTGCGGAAATACTGATCACATGCAAAGAATGCACCAGAGAAACACAGAGGACCTCCCTGAGGGCTGATATCTAAAAGGGGACATAAAAAATAGGTAAAATGTGTAAAAGGAAATAGCATGATAGAAGATACGTCTAATGCCTATTTAATTAAAAATGTCTAATATCATTAGCAACCAGGGAGATACAAATTAAAACTACACTAAGATTCCATCTAAACCCAGTTATAACGGCAATTGCCAAGAATACAAACAATTATGTGTGCTGGTGAGGATGTAGGAAAATAGGAATCCTTATAAACTGTTGGTGAGATTGCAAATTAATACAGCCACTATGGAGATCAGTGTGGAGATCCCTCGAAAGACAAAATTACATACAACCCAACTATACCACTCCTGGGTATCTTTCCAAAGGAACTGAAGTCAAAATATTATAGTGATACATGTATATCCATGTTTATAGCATCACAACTCATAATAGCCAAACTATAAAACCAGCCTAGGTGTCATCAACAGACTAGTGGGTTATGAAACTGTGATAAGCACACCATGGGATTCTACTATACCATAAAGAATAACACAATCATACAATCTGAAGGGAAATGGATGGAACTTGAGAATACTTTGGTTACTGAGAGCAGCCAGTCTCTAACATTGAGGGGTCAGGTGTTTTCACTCACATGTTAAGCTCGAGAGAAATTGGGAAACAAAAGGAACTTCAGACAAATAAAGAAAGATACAAATAAAACAATGAAAAAGGATTAAGGGAGGGAAGTAAAGAGGGAGAAGAGAGACCTGATGAAGACACCAGTTCAAACAATCCTATGTCCATATGTGAAACTATTAATATATTTTATTTTATTTTTGTCAGTCTGGGGATGGAACCGAGGGGTACTTGACCTCCAAGCTACATCCCCTGTCTATTTTTTATTCTTTATTGTGAAACAGGGTCTCACTAAGTTACAGAGGGCCTCACTAAGTAGCTGAGGCTGTCTGTGAACCCCAATCCTCTAGTCTCAGCTAATATATATAAATATATATATATTTTTTTAAACAATGCATAAGCCAGGTGTAGTGATGCACACTTGTAATCCCTGCACTTGGGAGGCTGAGACAAGAGGACCACACAGGTTCGAAGCCAGCCTCAGCTACTTAGTGAGGCTTTTGGCAACTTAGTGAGACCTTGTTTCCAAATAAAATATAATATAGGCCTGGGAGTATAGCTGGGAGGTAGAAAGACTCTGGGTTCCACCCCCAGTACCACCAAAAAATAAATTAAATTAAGTAATGCATAAGTAGTTTTATTTATATATCAATTTAAATGAGTTATAGTGAAAATTATTTAAAAGGGTTTCATATATTTTCGTCTTATATTTAATGTAGCTCATAGTGATAGTGACACAAATGCACATGGCACTTGGTTGGCTTTACCTCAGCTTCCTCCCAACTCCCCTCTCCCCACACAGGACATTGAGATGAAAATGGTATTCTCACATACGTGCATAATGTCCATGGACGTGATTTCTTCATTGATTCTCCCTTTCTCCCAACCTTTTCCTAGATGACCTCTTTGGCTCCATTGGAGATTCTCCTCCATTAATGGAAATTCCTCTGGTATCCTGATTGCTTACTAGCTTCCACATATGAAAGAAAATATATGAGTCTTCACTTTCTGTGACTAGCTAATCTCATTTGATATAAGGTTCTCCAGGTTCTTCCATTTTCCAGAAATGAAATAATTTTGTTCTCTTTATTGCTAAGAATTACATTGTATGTACATCCAATAATTTTGTGATCCATTCATCTGTTGATAGACATGTAGGTTGACTTCTATAATTCAACTATTGTGAATTATGTTACTATAAACATGGATATGCATATATTACTATAATATTCTAATTTCAATGCCTTTGGAAAGATATTCAGGAGTAGCATAGCTATTCACATGGTAGAACTATTCCTGGTGTTCTGAGGAATCTCCACACTGATGTCCATAGTGCCTGTGCTAATTTACAATCCCATCAAAAGTGTAGAAGGGTTCCTATTTCCCCCATTCTCACCAGCATTTATTGATGTTTGACTTATTTATTGATGATTGTCATTGAGATTGTGGTTAGATGGAATCTTAATATAGTTTTGATTTACATCTCCCTGATTGTTAATGATGTTAAACATTTTTTCATATATGTATTGGCAATTATATTTCTTCTTTTGTGAAGTATCTATTTAGTTCAACTTCCCATCTCTTGATTAGTTTATTAATTTTTAGTGCTAAATATTTAAGTACTTTGCATATTCTGGATATTAGTATTCTATCAGAAAAATAGCAAAAATCTTCTTCCATTTTCTAGGCTTTCCTCTTTAAACTCTTAATGCTTTCTGTTGATTAAAAGAAACTTTATATTTTAATGACATCCTACTTATTAGTTCTTGTTTTAATATCCTGAACTTTTGTGGTCCTGCTGAGGAAGTTTCTGCCTGTGTTTATATACTGGAGTGCTGGACCTATGCCCTCCTCTAGTAATTTCAAAATAAAGTCTCTAATTGCTATGTCTTTGATTCATCTTAAGTTGACTCTGGTGCAGAGTGAGGGGTAGAGATTTAATTATATTTTTCCACAAATAGATAACCCTCCCCTATAGGAAGGTCCTGTTACTTTTTGTTCCAATTTCAGCTGCCGCCACAGGAGTTTGCTGAATGGTTTGGATGGATAGTCTAGAGAGTCGTAGTCTTCAGATATTTGAGCGTGGAGAGAAGAATGTGATTGCTTTTGATGATGGCTTTTCTGGCTTGACAATATTTTGCTTCTTTTTGCTGGAGTTGGTCTCAGAGCTTCCAGGTCTCAGAAGCCACCAGCCCTGGCACAGGCTCACCAAGATGGTGCTGCTTCCACTCTCCACTCATCAGATGAGACACATGAAGCTCTGCTCTCTTTGCTGCATCTAGTTCCACCATTTTTCAACTTTCTTCTGTTGAGTTCTGACTGCCTTTCTTCCCTTGCCAAGAAGCAGTCTTCATGCCGGTTGAGTTCTAAGGCTCAGAAGAACAGAAACACATTGTCCTCCTCTATTCCCCCGTCTTTAATCCTATCAATAAAAACTTTAATATTGTGAACAGGGAGGCAGAGGGAGCAGGATCAAATCCAGAGGGAAATGCACTGGGTGCTATGAACATGTATGTTCCTATCACACTAAATCTTAATATGATAAATAATTAAAACGTACCAATAAAGGTATATTTAAAAAAATGAACGGATAGCAATAGGAAAAAATAATACTTACTAGTTTCCCCATTTCATACATGAAAAAAAATCAAATATTTTTTAAAATCTAATATAAAATTCAACCTGTTTTTTAAAATCTAATATAGGTTCCTTCTACTTCTCCAGTGTTATTTCTCTCTGTTCTTCTATTCTTGATCTTCAAAGTAACATGTGAATGTCCAACTAAATATTTCATAGGGACCCTAGAAGCATCGGGTTAAATATGGAAAATCTTCTCATGTCAAATATGCACAATGTTGGAAAAATAGTTTTTCTTTTAAAATAAAAATAGTTGAAGTAATATATTTTACATACAAATCTGTCTAAATTTTAAAGATAAAATGAAAGATTTAAAATCAATTTCTTCCTCACAGCAATTATTTAGAACTGTTGGAGATACCCAGGGGCTACGTTTCTGAAGCATCCCTTCTTGTCTAACCCAAGCCATGTCCTTGTTGCTAATGATCCTTCCATCTCTAGCTGCTGCTCTTTCTCTCTGTTCTTCCTTCTCAATTGCTGAGGCTGGCCTCAAACCTGTGATCTTTCTGTCTCAGTCTCCCAAGTAACAGAATTACAGGTATGTACCACCATGCCAAACCAATCAATACTTTTAATATTACTATTATTTAATAGTATATTGCTGATGCTTATCAAGGTACTATAAATAATGTAATTTGAAGTTCTGAAATTACAGTTTAATCTTTGAATAGCTGTATATGTCTATACTTAAATTTTTTTCTTATTACTAAATTGGGCTGAAGAGATTACCCTTGGAGAGAGAAAGGAAAGTGGTCAAACTTACAACTTTATCTCCTAGCCAAAATTCAGTGTCAAGTATCTTTTTACCAAAATGCCTGTATTAAACAGATAATACTACGCCGGGCGTGGTGGCGCACGCTTGTAATCCCCGCGCTTGGGAGGCGGAGACAGGAGGATCACCCAGGTTCGAAGCCAGCCTTGCTGGCTTAAGAGACCCTGTTTCCAAAAATAAAAAAGTCTGGGAGTGTAGCCCAGAGGTAGAAGGGCTTCCAGGAACCCCAGTAACCACAAAAAAAAAAAAGACAGATGATACTAAATATATTCACCTAAAGGCACAAAATGCATTTTATAAAATGGTGTACCAAAGTAGCCCTTTTGATATTTGACCTTGTGTGTCAGAGTGCTGAAAAATTAATTACCTGCCACCTTTCCCTTAATATCTAACCTGAAACTTTTATTTGAAATGACAGTTATCCTTAAAATACCCTAACAACCCACACAGTGGTTCTTACTTTATCCATTTCAAAGACAACACTTGTTAGGTTTGTACTTTGGCCAAGAGCAATAGAATGAGCCAATTACAGGCCATCTTAGTGGTCTGAAAGACTTGTTCTTTTAGGCACTGAAAGTATTTACTCCTATTGAAACCTTACATTTGAACGCCTGAAATAGTTGCTATTGATTCATTGCATCGGCCTGTAAAGATGATCCCATCCCCAGTTCATAATTTAGATGTGATGAGTGAACAATTCTATGAAAATAAAATTAGTTTACCTGTCAAGGGAAAAGAAGCACAAAAAAGAAAAGAAAAATGATAAAAGAAAACACACGTTTTTCTAGAATAATGGCTGGGTTTTGTTCAGTGAGTGTGTATGTATGTGTGTGAATGGAAATTGAACCCAAAGATTTATGAATATTCTAAGCAAAACTTCTACCACTGAGCTACATCCTCAGTCCTGCAAATAACTTTTAGGCCAAAACTTAATCATGTAGTAACTGTCTTAGAGAATACAAAAACACGATCAATTCCTCATCACCTCAGGGGCTAACTGTTCATGTCCAAGTATCATAAGGCTTATTAATCCCTCCCCTTTGATGCATTGGTTTTCAGGCTTTCAAAGAGCATCAAAAGGAGAGAATAAATTCCACACAGATCAATTCATTCTGATTCCTTTCCTGTTTTTTTGATTTATAGAAGCAAGTTTTGAACATGCAAATAATCGTGCATTTTTATGTAAAGATTATTTGTGAATTTCAAACATAATGACTCTATCCTTAGTTCCAACGCGATTAATTTAGAATAATTTACAACTTAAGAACTTTCCATTTTGACTGTCCCAGTAATAGAAACTATTTGAGTCATATGACCCTATAGCTCCCTGGTAGGGCAATTATTAATAACTTAATATTCAATAATAGATAAGTTTCATTTGGGGTAATTCCAAGTTCTTAATGTCTCTTATTTTAGAAAATACTTTTAGAAATCAGATTTATGTACATGTACATCGCTATCACCATGAACTACATTAGGATGTGAGACTATAATGAATCAATAAAAGTATAAAAAAGAAATCAAATTAAACCTTTGATGAATTGCTTTAATTTCTAACTCTTTGTATGAAAACTGCATGTGCTATCTAATATTTTGCAAAACTGAGGCTGGATAAATAGCTATACAAACAGTAGCTATTTACTGAGTACCTAATTTTTACAGAGCTTCATGAAAGATGTTACTATCAATAATATTCTCGAAATTATTTTAAATTATATAAAAGACTCCCCTCTTTAGTATTTGTATGTTTAAATTTTTAAGAAAATCACACATTTGAAAACAAATGTTTCTTACTAAAAATCTGTTATGTATATAAGGTAAAATATATGGTAAATAGTTTGATTTAGTAATCTCAAAATATATGCAAATACCAAAACATCACCTTGTATAAGATAAATATATATAATATTTATTGTTCAATTATAATTTCACAAGGCTGGAGAGAAGATACAATGATTTCTCCTTTACACAGAAAAGAGAAATAAAATACAAAAACTAAGTATATCCTTTTAGCAAGTTGTGAATACAAAGTCACAAATCTTACAATAAATTAAAATCTTTCTTTTTATTTTTCAGTACTGAAGATTGAAGCCAGGGGCATTCTACCTTCATACTACACCCTTAGCCCTATTTTTTTTTATTCTTTATTTTGAATCAGAGTCTTCCTAAGTTGCAGAGGACCTCACTAATTAGCTGAGACTGGCTGCGAACCTATAATCCTTCTGTCTTGGCCTGCCAAGTATTAGAATTACAAGCATGCACCACCATGCCCAACTAGATTAAAATCTTTTAAAATATTATAAATATTTATTTGATTTTACTATAACCATACATATCATATGCCTGCCTTGAACAAAGATAGCATATACTGTTAGCAGCATAAATATGGCCAGAAAGTCAAGGAAATATTTTTAATTGACTCTAAATCAATTCACAATTTTGTCTCTAAGTATATTTTGCTTAAAATAATAAAAAAAACATTTCTCTAGCATCTCTGAATTTTAGGCTTCATTCTTTGAACAGATAACTTCTCTGGATATGAATGACTATATTTCTAATAACCAATATGAGCTCTCCTGTTTTGCTTGGCACCATTTTAGAAAGGCAATTAACATAGCTGCCTTGCAGGTGTTGGCTCTCTAAATAAATGGTGCTGCGCTTAACAGCAAGGATCATGGCTCTTCATATCCAGCCCACTAGATTCCCTAACTCAGTGATGTCCACCTGCATGCAGTTTTTAAGATATTTACTGGAAGAAAAGGAAGAAAATACTAAGCTAAATCTCTGAGGAATTGTTAAGTTGATAACATAAGTTTTTATGTTTCTTCAGATGTGCAAAATTGACTGAATAGCTTTATTTAAATAACCAGCCTACTCATCATTTGTTTACCACAAGCATAAAAGAAAAATTAGTCTATGGCATAGAGTTCTGTTGTCTGAAGCTTTGGAACCTTGGCTGGTCTACACAACCTCTTCATACTTGTTTTCTCCCTTGTAAATAGGAAAAATAATGTTTCGCCTACTAGTTCATTGAGAAGAGGGAATCAATTTTAATACCTCTGTTGCTTGCCTCCTTACCAGGAGTGTGACTATAGCTAATTAATCTCTCTAATCCTCAGTTTCCCTATATGTTCAACAAACATGAAGTATGTCATTCAACAAATTTCACTGTGTATCTAATAAAGTATTGTGCATCTAATATGCCTAAGTTCAAAAGGCTAAAAGAGAACACAAAAACAAAAGCTGGACATATTTCCTTCCTGAGAGTTAAAAGACATGTCCTGGTTGAGAGGATCTCTGAACAGGTCTTAAATCACAATAAATGTTAGCCACATGGAAAAAAGTTTTAGTGGAGAATTTCTAGCTAAGGAAAAGGTAAAAAGAAATATGGAGGGGACATACAGCAGAATTCTGTATATGAGAAGCAGGACGTTTTGTATGAGAGCACAATACATACAGCAGGTCATTAAGTTTGATAAAGTTTAAAATATACACAAGAGTGTTTTAAAATGAAACTAGAGAATGAATAACAGGCCCAGAACAAAGGGAGCGTAGATTTGTTTTGTAGAATGCTTCAAGATTTTAAACAAGGTAATAACATACATAGAATTCATTATAAAAAAAAAAAGCACTGTAACTAAATTATAAAGAATCTATTTAAGACATGAGAGGTGAGCATTACTGGAAAAGAAAAGGACCAGAAGAAGAAGGTTGTGACATTTGTCCAAGTAGAAATGATGCTCTGAATAATACAGTTGCAGTATTCTCGAGGCAGGTCTAAAATCATTTAGGATTTAAAATAGGTAAGACTCAGCAGCTACTGGGTCGTGAGGAAGTGAGAAGGGAGACGTAAGGTAAAAATTGAGTCTTTTGTCATTAACTGAAGCTCCAAATGTAAGAGAAAAAGGCAGTTTTGGAAAGGGGAATAAATGAATTCAGTTTAGAACATGTTGAATTGAGGACTGCAGTCAGAAACATGGAGAAAGCAAATGGATAAGTGAGCTTAGAGAGATCAGAACTGAAGACAGAGATTTGAGGTATCTAAAATATCACCTACTTTCAAAGATGAAGATAAGGATTAAATTAGATAATGTGTGTAGAGTGCTTAATGCTTCACAGCACTATAAATAAAATAAATCAGATGGTATATTTAAGTAGCCCGCTCAAGGAATGCAATTTCTATTCTATCCTGGGCACAATTATCAAAATAATCTCTGTATTTAGACAGAGGATGAAGTAAAAGCTACAGCCTAACCTCACAGTCTCTTTCTGGGTTTTACAGAAAGATTAATAAGCTGACTGTCAATCTTCAGTGAGTTCTTCTCCAATCACTGACCTGCTAAGGAGCTGGCTTAATAGTCCATATTTCCCCGACTATAACTAGTTGTCTGCCCTTTTGTCTCTTTCGTTAAAAGCCTCCTGCTAAAAAAGATTGTCTCAGATCCTACAAAATCTATCCTAACGTTAACACCTCTGACTTGGAAAATATACATTTTAAACCCACTAATATAAAGGTTAAATAATGTAACTGAGAATGTGTTGATTTAGTTTTCAATTCCAACTAAGAGATCCACGTCCCAACAACCCCAAGAGAGATACACAAGGTAGAGGGACAGAGGGCACATGACCACCTTCCTCTCTCCCATTCTAATCTTCCCCAGTCTTAGGAGTTACAGAAAGTGGCGGCCACTGACATACATCAGGATATCAAATGTTTCCGTAAACTACTTTTTGGTAATTTGATATATCTAACCTTTTAAATTTTCTCTTGTAAGCAATAAAAAGTTGATATTTAATACTACTTTCTAACTATGGCTCTCTAAAATATGAAAAAAATGGAATATTCAATTTTTGACTCAGCACTAATTAGTTTATTACTTTTCTGTTATAGTCAGAATTTAAATTGGATCAGCTGGATGCCACGCATCTATCCTGTCATGTATTCAAGAATTAAACTTATTCATTGCTCTAGCCTAATTATAGAGCTCTTTAGGTCACAGACTGTCGGAGTAGTATAAGTTTATAATTGATCAGGATTGCTCCTAGGAATGGGAAGATGTCTTGTCCTTCAAAGGTGAGAATGATTGAATTAATTCTCAATATATAAAGTAGAATAATCCAGCTAGCCTTGCTTTCTTATTATCAAACTATCCTTAAAAATTAAGCAGTGTGTGATATTATGTTTGCTAGTCTGTGTATGCTCATTTTCACTAGAAGGAAGGCTATTCCTCTGATTATGATTAATAAAAATCCCCTAATATAAACTAACCCAATCCTAGTTTCAGACCAATAAGATCACAATTCTACAGTGAATTATGTGCTTATACAGTGCCATGGAAAAAAGATCTAAAAAGGTCAAATTCGCAAAGCCAAGAGAAAGTCCTATCACACTTTTTACTGCCACCTAAGCTGTGTACCTTACAATATTTTATTCACCAAGTAGTCAGTTCAAATAAACATTCATTTACCTGCGCCACTAGCATGTTAAGGACTCAGAAGCAGCCAAGTTTCTGTGTTCTTCTCCTATTAGATTCTGATTCAAGTGAAAAATTTTCATTTTTACCTAAGTTTCTGCATGGAGCATTTCATACCTCTCCCAGCCTGTAATCAGTATTGTCTTCTTAAGAACCAAGATCTGTGAAATATCCACAGCTCCATCTTGCCCAACGCTCAGTGTGTGGTGACAATATCCATTGAAGTCCCAGACCTTCAAAAGAAAAGTTAAAACCACCTTTAATACAGAAAACAAAACTATCTTCAATGAGTAAACACAGTATAATAGGGTTAAGTCTTTTTTATATTCTGAATGAGAGTTGGCTCTCTTAGATTATGTGATAGTTTTCAAAAATCTCATCATTTAAATTTAGCCATTATATTTACCACTATTGTGACACTGTGATGTATATATATATATATATATATATATATATATATATATATATTCATTTCACACCTATACATATAGATACATACACATATAAGTACATATGTGTGTGTAGTCTTTCTCTTCTTTGACAAAAGTTCTTAAAAATCTTGAAAGCTCATTATAAAAGACATGTGTATTATATTTATCACACATATATGCAGATCATATATCTCACATATCATATATGTGCATATATAATATAGATTGGTATACCTATATGTTTATGATACACGTATGAAATAGGTATTTGGTGTGTATAGGTGTGAGTATGTATATGTGTGCGTATGTCTGTATCTGAGAGGGACTGAAAATTCAGATGATTCCAATGACCAGTGCTGTAAGTAATCATGCTCACATAATAAAGACTCCATAAAAGCCAAAGGAATCAGGAGCAGAGAGCTTCCAGATGGCTGAGCTCATCTGGAAGAGAAGGCACAGAAGATCCTCACCCCTTCCCACATTTCTGGCCTTACACACCTTTTCTATTCAGCCTTTCTTCTGTATCTTTTATAATATTCTTTATAATTAATAGCTAAATATAATTGTGCTTTCCTGAGTTCTGTGAAGTGTTAAAGAGAATTAATCAAGCTGAAAGAGGGGGTCATGGGAACACTGACTTAACTATTTAAGCTAGATATCTCAGAAGCACCTTAAATTGGAGCACTATGGGGTGGAACTCAGGTCCCAACCTGTGGAACCCAACATTGCTTCCAGGTGGACAGTTACAGAATGTCTGCATTAGAGGACTCCCAGCTGGTATCTGCTGGAAAATCCACTGCAAATTTAGTTGCACAAGAGAAAATAGCCCTAAAGATTTTGATGCCCAGAAACTTCTGTTGTATTAAATATGTTAAAAGGAGAAACAGAGTTATTTGTCCCATATAAGTATATCTCAGACTCTACTTGTAATTTCAAGTTCATTCTAATAGTAGCTGATTCAATGCTTAGAAATTTCTGCTTAATTTTCAAGAGATAATGTGAAATCATGAAAAGCCACATATTGGAGTTAATAGAAATCATAGCTGTTTCTCTAAATTTCTTTTTAAATTTGTGACACAGGAACCTCACTCCTCAAGGAATGCTGAAGGGATTAATCATATAATACAGTACATAAAACCTAGTTGTCACATACTAAGCTTCCTATCTTCTGCTGACTGACCCTCCTGTTCATAACAGGTGCAAGACCCAGTCCTACTGGGGACACACTGATTTTAGTCTTTCGGCTCAGACAGTAGTAAGGATGGAGGCTCAATGGTTGCCCTTTAAGGAGAGTATATTATTGAATCACTAGCAGCTACAACTAGGTCCTACTATTAAACATTGTGTCAAATCATGTGCAGAGGGTGAGTTGACACTATGTATCAAAATTAAAATAATATACTGTTTAACTCAAAAATCAACCTCTAAAATATCATCCCATAGGAGGTATCTACCCTCCTATGAAATGACATATTGCTTATCTTGCCATTATTTACAAAAGCTAAAAGTCTGAATCAACCTAATTGCTCTTTAGCAAGATACTGAATAATCAGAATATGCAATATCTATATGACATAGTTGCATAAAATGTAACCATTAATAAAAATGAGCAGTCTGCAGGTGTAACTCAGTGGTAGAGCTCACACTTAACATGTGGAAAGTCCCAGGTTCCATATCCAACATTAAAAATTAAAAAAAGATTAATCTTCCCCACGTTTCTAAATTCTTCTAAACTTCAATTAGATATGATACTTTGAACAACTGTTTCACTTCTTTGAGTGGGGTTTCCTCATCTGTAAAATTATGATAATAACAATACCAACCTTATAGACTATGTGTGTGTGTGTGCATGTGCGTGTGTGTGTGTGTGTGTGTGTGTGTGTGTGTGCAGGTGTGTATGTATATAGGATATATAATGTATATATATACATATATATATACATAGGAAGTACTTGGAACAATGCCTGTTTCACAGCAAGCATGCAATAAAATAACTGACATTAATGTTAATTAATATTGTGCATCCATTCATATGGACCAATGTCCAAGAGAGAAAAATACAAAATGCAGAACTGTGTATAGCAGATTAGCAGATTGCCTTCAAAAACACAATGCTCACAGGCTAGAAAAATGCACAAAAACCAACAAAAATGGTAGCCTCAGAGGAGGATCTATGAACAAGGATTAGAAAAAAGACTTCCTTTTCATTACATATGTCTTTTGTATTTCAAAATGTTTATTGAACACATACATTAATCACTTAAAACATTAATTATATCAATGGATGAGTGTATGAAGAAAATGTAGTCTATACACACAATGGAATTTTACTCAGCTGCAAAGAACACTAAAATATGGCATTTACGGGAAAATGGAAGAAACTAGAGAATATTATGCTACAGAATATTGTGACATCAGCCAGTCTTCGAAAGTCAAGAGTCATGTGTTTTCCTTCATATGTGGAAGCCAGAGAGAAAATAGGAAACAAAAGAGAATTTAGATAAATGAGAGAGACCCGTAGAATAGTGGAAAGGGGTTGGTGGAGGGAGAAGGAGGGGGAGAAAAGGAGGCTCAGGGGAGGGAACAGTTCAAATAATGAATGGCATGTCCATATAAGAAGGTCTCGTTACCAGGTCTCACTACCGATCTCACGAACATGAACAGAAACAGGGAGGAGAGAGCAGCCTGGGATGTGCACAGAAACGCACCGGAAATACACTGAGCAATGTGGGCATGCATAATGTATCACCCTGAATCTCACTATGTTGTATAATTACAATGCATCAATAAAGATATAAAATAATCAATTTAAAAACAGATCTTTCAAAACCATGATACAAAAGGCAATACATTTATGTCTTCGGTTACATGGGAACTGAGTTTGGATTCTACATGAGATTAGAAAAAGTCATTCATTCTTGTTTTGGGTGAGCTACATTCCCAGTGCTATTTTATTTTTTATTTTGAAGTAGAGTCTCATTAAGTTGCTGAGGCTGGCCTTTGACCTGTGGTCCTCCTATCTCAGCCTCCCAAGTACTGGAATTACAAGTGTGTACTACCACACCTGGCTATTCATTCTTGCTTCTTCATAGAACAGAAGCAACCAAAGCAGCCAACCCTGACTTATGTGTACAAAGTATAAGTTTCCATGTCTAAGAATTCTGTTGTGATATTGTGATAAAAATAAATGCACCTTCAAAAGCAGTTTTTATATTGCTAAATTTACATTAGGCTTCTGCTGGAAATTAAAGAATATGTTTACACTTCCTCAATGTGACTTTGTTTTCCTCTCTACCCTCCTCTAACCAAAGACCACCTAAAATAATTATCCACAAACAGGTATTGCAAAGATCAAATAGTCCCAGCCTCTACTAAGCCCCCTAGCTGGGATAATTTTCACAGCATACACAAGTTCTGTCTTATCCTAGACTCTACAATCAATGATTCCAAGATAGGGGTAAGTGGGACATAATCCACTTGTTTCATTGAGTTCAGACTCATCCCCCAGAACTGGTGGAGGGTGCTGGCTTGTTCTTTTTGCCTACACTACAATCTAACACTCTGATTCCAGGGATTTCTGCTTTATTCAACATCAGCTGCCAAGATTGGGGCTGACAGGTACCTTCCTATGTCTTACCAGCTCTCCTGTGAACTGGTTATCTTTACTTAAACACATATCTCTCCAGTCCATACCTCATTTATTTAGTCTTCCTAAAGTCAAATTCTACTGATTTCCAGAGATTCTCATTTTGAAACCACCACAATATCTCCCTTACTCTGATGTTTGCCAGCCTGGAATCCCCCTTGAATGCTAGCCCCTGCTCCCTAGGATATCTAACCACGTACCCAAGGGGCTTTCTGGGACCGTCTCCTGTAACTTAACTGAATGCATCGCACAGACTACCCAGGAAGGTGGTCAAGAATCTTCCTGACTCCAGTTATGACAAGTTTGAAAGCCATTTGAAGTGTATTCAGGAAACTTCCTTCTGTTACTTCAAAGAGTGATGAGCCATGCTCAATCAAAATCTGAGGGAAGTGGAGAAAAAATGCTGATAGGCATGATTTTGAATACTAAAAACAAGCTCTGCACACATACAAATTTGTTTTATGATAACATCATATTGGGGAACAGAGTTTCAGAAAAATATATGCACACAACTCTTGTTGCTATCCCTACCAGGACTGTGCCTTCCCTTACTCCTCCCCCTGCAAGCCTTTGAGATTGGAATTGGCAATTTGTTAGCATTTTTATTTATTTATGTATTATTTTATATATATGTGGAACATATTGAAAATTATATAAATTTAGACTGTGCTGGATGCCCTCTCCCCCACCCCTGGTTTCCCTTCTCCCCTCCCAACAATGAGTATCCAGGTTAACCATGCTATATTCATACTTTTACACATATTTAATAACCTCAGCTTTCTTCTTCTCCTGTCCTTCCATTCTAGCTTGGCTGAGATTTCCCCTCCATTATCTGGAGTCCCTCTGGTATCCCCAGTACTCCCTAATTTGGGCATATTAGAGAAAACATATGTCCCTTCTCTTTCTGTGCTTGGCTGGTCTCACTTAACATAATGTTCTCCAGATCTTTCCATCTTCTTGCAAATGACATGATTTTGTTCTTCTTTATAGCTGAATAGAATTCCATCGTGTGTATTTCCCATAATTTTGCAATCCATTCATCTATTGATGGAGACCTAGGTTGGTTCCATATTTTGGCTATTACAAATTGTGCTGCTATGAACATGGGTATGCATATGCTACTGTAGTTCTCTGATTTCAACCCCTTTGGACAAATACCCAGGAGTGTTATAGCCAGATCATATGGTGGATCTATTCACAGTTTTCTAAGGAATCTCCACACTGATCTCCATAGTGGCTGAACTAGTTTGCACTCCCACCAACAGTGTAAAAGAGTTCCTCTTTATCCATATCCTCACCATCATTTGTTGTTATTTGATTTCTTTATGATTGCCAGTCTGACTGGAGTTACATGGAATCTCAGTGTAGTTTTGATTTGCATCTCATTGGTGGCTAATGATGTAGAACATCTTTTCATGTATCTATTGGCCATTTGTATCTCTTCTTTTGTAAAGTGTCTATTCATTTCAGTTGCCTATTTCTTGATTGGGTTATTTGTTTTGCTAGTGTAGTGTATTTTAAGCTCTTTGTATATTCTGGATATTAGCCCTTTATCAGAGTGGTGGCTGGTAAAGATCTTCTCCCATTCTGTAGGCTTTCTCTTTAGGTTCTTGGTGGTTTCCTTTGATGAGAAGAAACTTTTTAGTGTGATGCCATCCCACTTGTTAATTTTTGCTTTAATTTCCTGCACTTCGGAGGTCTTGTTGAGAAAGTTACTACCTGAGCCTAAATGTTCAGTTGCTTTTCTTTATGCCAACAATGAATCCACAATGAAATAAATAAAGAGAACTATTGCATTAACTATAAGCTCAAAACCAATAAAATAGCTAGGAATAAACCTAACCAAATATGTAAAAGACCTCTACAAAGAAAACTATAAAACATTAAAGAAAGAAATTGAAGAAGGCCTTGGAAGATGGAAACATCTCCCTTGCTCATGGATAGGCAGAATAAATATCATCAAAATGGCCATTCTGCCAAAAGTGAACTATAGATTCAATGCAATTCCCATTAAAATACCAATGACACTCTTCATAGACCTAGAAAAATCAATTATGAATTTTATATGGAGACAGAAAAAAACCAAAATAGCCAAAGCAATTCTCAGCAATAAGAACCATGAAGGAGGCATCACAATCCCGGACTTCAAATTATACTATAGAGCAATAGTAGTAAAAACAGCATTGTATTAGCACAACAACAGGCGTACTGACCAGTGGAACAGAATAAAAGATACAGAAACAAACCCACACACCTATAGTTAACTAATATTTGATAAAGATAACTAATATTTGATAGTTAACTAATATTTGATAAACTAATATTTGATATTTGTTGAAAAAAAATATTTCAACAAATGGTGCTGGGAGAACTGGCTATCCATTTGTAGAAAGATGGAACTAAATCCTTACCTCTCACTGTGCACAGGAATCAACTCGAGATGGATCAAAGACTTAGAAATTAGACCAGAGACTTGAAGTTATTAGAGGAGGGCATAGGAATTAGCAATTTTGTATACATTCATATCATTATTTCTATTATTTCATTCTTTATGACTTCATCCCCTCCTTTTTTCCCTGATATTCCTCAGTCATTCCCCTAAAGTCTCTGCTCATCTATCTGATTGCCTTTATTTCTGAGTATCTGTCCATCTTCCACCTGTGAGAACATCTACTCTGTCCTTAGGAATGGGTATACTCACTTAGTATAATATTTTGAGTTCCACTCATTTTCCTGCAAATGGTTGAGTAAAATTCCATTGTGTGTATATCCTGCACAAAAATTTGATATTGCAAAGTAAAATAGCACCTTCCTCCAAGAATAAACAAATAGTTATAAAATAAAAAAAACTGGAAATAATAAAATAGTGTCCACTTAAGTGGAAACTAAGATTATGAGTATCCTGTCTATTTTCCTTTTCTATGGTCTCACTTTCATTTAATGAAAATGAAAATGATTAAACATTTTCAAATATGTATTTTCCAAACAATTTGCATCCAGAGCATTTTTTAAATTTTACCTAAAATTTTACCCTACTTTCTCATTTTAGAGAAATTTATTAGAAATGTAGAAAAAACAACTCAGACGCATTAGCTGAAGCACATGAAAATTGTAGAGGCCTCTCATTCCCCTAAGTAATCTCCTATCCAGTATACTGAAAAAGTCTTTCTGAAATAAGGAATCCAAGTTGTGTCTTTGTTCTAAATAATTTATTCAGAAAAAAAATCATTATTCATTTTTCCACAGAGGCTTATTTTTCAAGCAGCTTTGTTCTTAGCTGGTTTAGGTTATTTAGCTCCATCTTCTCTCACACCTCTTTTTGCAGGACCAAAAAGGCAAAAAGAAGTGAATCTATAGCTGTGTCTCCTCACACAGTATTTTAGCCTCCCCATCTCTGGATAGAAAAAGCATCATTGTGTTCGCACCTTTACAGTCCCATCTGTGCTGCCAGTCAAAAGCCGCGTCTCATTTGCATCGAGGGCCATGGTGCTGATTTCCGCATTGCCATGGCAACCGGTAAACTGTTTGATTTTCTGCCCAGTGTCTATCATCCAGAAGGAAACAGTAGACCCCACATCAGAGCTGATTACCTAAGAGAAAATAACACAATCGTGGAATTAAATACAGTCCCAGGCCAACCAATTCTATTCCAATAAAAATATCAAGTCTATGCACTTCTACTGCTGAGATCCCTCGAAGGTTGGAGACATTTTTGTAATGTGTTTTCTTTTTGCTAAGATGATAAGATTTGAATTTCTAGGTCACTGCTGAGGTAATGGAGTCATGATCCTCTTTATCAGAGAAGATAGGAATCCGCTTCCCTTACCCACCACTCAGCTTGGTGTCAGAGAGGCCATCCTGAAATCAAATCCTTCTGCAGATAAACTTATAAATTGCTAACATTTAGATAAGAAAGCTGATTGTACTAGTCATGGTTTTCTGACACTATTTACCATATTAAAAAACATTTTGTTATATACCAGCTTCTATTAAACACTCAGAAAAAGAAGTACTACAGGCCATTATGTGGGGGGGGGTAATTTCAACAAATTATTAGAATATTGCTTTTTATACCATTAGTTCCTTGCTTTCTCTTTTCTCAAGGTACTGTATATGCTTTTACAGTTAAACACACATTGGCATGTCACAAAAACAAAGAGCAAAGTTAAATATAAGTTTGCATGTATACTTCAAAAGGAAAGCAACAAAGCGAATGGTAGAAAACATAGGATTATATACAGCAGTCTGAGAAGAGGAAATTTTATAGTGGAAAGTAGATTGCAAACATCTACTCTAGATGTTTAGGCAGCTTTTTAGAGATTTATAGGTTAAAACCACCTAGGTAATATGGCTTTGAAATCCCAAATAATGAAAAATAAAACCAAGACAATAACAAATACCAAGATCTGTAGAAAGAAAATTATCTGAAGCACTACCTAGACTTTGAGAAAATATTTCTTTTTCTGCTTGAGTATTAAAAGTAAATGTGCTAAGAATATGCTAAGGTCTTCGGGGGCTTGGGGAAACTTGAGGTTTTGTTGTTGTTGGTGGTGGTGGTTTCGTACTGGAAATTGACCTCAGGAGCATTCTGACTTTGAGCTATACCCTCAGCCCTAATGTGTGTGTGTGTGTGTGTGTGTGTGTGTGTGTGTGTGTGTGTGTCTGTGTGTGTGTCTGTGTATGAGAGAGAGGGAGAGAGAGAGAGAAAGGAGAGAAAGAGAGGCAGACAGGAGCAGACATAAACTGGGATAGAACCCAGGGACATTCTACCTCTAAGCCGCACCCAGCCCTAATATATATATTAGGACTCACTAAGTTACCATATGCTAGCCTCAAACCTGTGATCTTCCTATAACTACCTCCAAAGTACTAGGGTTACAAGCATGTATCACCACTCCAAGTCAAAAACATGTTAAGGTTGAATGCTGCATTTTCATGATCAAATGAATGAGGTTTATCAAATGTATATTCAGAAGGTCTGGGTAGTCCTCCACACAGCCATCCCACAGTACTTACTGAGTATTCAGGTTGTGCCAGCCCCAGGATGCAATGGGGCCTCACTGACAACCTCCTGCCTTCTAAGGCTGTCTAGACGTATGCATTAAACGTACCCAAGGAACTTAAAAAGCACAACTGCATACCAGAAGGTGACTCTGATTTAACTGGCTCAAGCAAGAGTATTATTAAGAGCTACACAGCTTATTTAAATATGCAGGCAGAGCTAAGAGCTAATGGCCTAGATAGAGAAACAAACAACAACAAAAAAAAAACATAAATGCTAAACAGTGCTACAAGTCCAAAGGTCTCACCTCCGGTGCTATGGGAGCAGGAAGAAGAAAATCCTTAAGAAGCTCTGCAGGGGAGGCTGTCAGGTTAGGACATAGAGGGGAGAGGGGAACTCGGGATTCACACAGGTAAAACGAATCTAGAACTGAAGATGTGAGTGTGTATTTATTAAGTGCCAGAACTTTAATTATCTCATTTGATCTTTACAAAACCTCTGTGAAATAATGTTTCGACCATCATTTTACCAATGGTGAAATTGAGATTCTAATCAGGCTCTCGTGTTTTCCAGCTTCAGTAACTAGGTTTGACACCCTGGGTGACAGCCGTGTCATAAGGTCTACTTTTATTCCAGCTTAACATCCCAGGTAATTATGAGATTGCTTAAAAGAGAAAAGGACTTAGAAAATATTCCAAGCGTGAGAAATAATAATAAAAAAGTTCAATGAAGCTCAAGCACTCAGTGTTTGAAGATAAAGGTATGAGGTGGGGGACCAGAAGAAGAAGCAAGCTGGAGATAGAATTTTAGAAATCGCTAGTAAGCAGTTCCAGAAAATTCTGAGTAATGTATGAAGTCAGTTTTAGTGGAAGAGGATCTATGTTTTTCCTTGATTATCAGTGGTGTCTATAATTAAAAAAACAATACTATCATTCTTAATGAGGAGCAGAGTGGTACAGAGCTTTGTGTTGATTGGTTTGTGAAGATACTTCTAAGAGTAAAGCAGAGAACAAATTAAAGTTTTAGCAATACTTTTTTTTTCAGCTCTGTAATAGGTTCATTCTCACCTAATATAGTAATTCCAGAGGTAGGAAGGAAAGGAAAGATTGAAAATTGGGACTACTGTTCAGCAGTGTTTATGTCTTAGCAAAGAACTTGATCATGCACTTATGCTCTCAGCCCTTTTTTTTCCCCCTAAAATTACAACTCCGACGAGACAAATTAAGATATCAAAAACTATATTTATGCTACAATTTTCTTTCAGAAAAATCAAGATTACCTACATGCTTAATTATCATTGTTAAACTATGGTGATATTTCTAGGATGAATGACCTGGATCTTTGAAACAATGTGACTTAGCACCTATATTATCACTGCATGTAACTGACTCTGCTTCTGTTTGATTTTTGTTTGGGGAATACATGTGATAGTTGGGAGCACTGGGGTGCTCTAGTCTGATTCCTAACTTTGACTTTCAGCTGACTTACCAATTCGTTGTTCACTTTATTTTTTATTATTTGTGGTGCTTGGGATTGAACTCAGGGGCATTCTACCTCTGAGCTATACCTCCAGCCCAATTTTTTTTTTATTTATTTTGAAGCAGGGTCTCATTAAGTTGTGGAGGGCCTCACTTAGTAGCTGAGGCTGTCTGTGAACCTGTGATCCTCCTGCCTCAGCCTCTCAAATACTGGGATTCTAAGCATGTACCACCACATCCGGCTCACTGTTCATTTTAAACATTAAGACCAAGCATATTACTCAACCTCTCTAAGCCACAATATCCACATATGCAAGCCAGCTATAATCATTATAACCAGCTCAAACATTATTATAAAGTTTAAATAAGTTAATGTTTGTAACTCACCATAATAGCCACACATAATTCATAAAAGTTAGCTAGTGTTATTATTCTAAGTTTTATTTGTCAGGCTTCTTATATAGGCTTATATCACTTTGCATAGTCAAGTCAATTTAAGGAAAATAATATCTTGCTTTCATCTAACCATGATAGTGAATGTAGACAATTATAATTTTTGAAATAAGATTTATATTGAAATTTCAAGTTATATCATACTTGTGAATTTGTCACACAACTGCTTAAGAATCTGGATTATATCCATTAAAAATAAATCCATGAAAAGAAAATTTCTTACATATAAGTGAAATTTATAATTAGTGGTCTTCTAAGAAAAGTTTAAATGTTTTCTCCAAAAGCCTTTATTGAACGGTTATATGCTAGATATTTCAGTACTAAAAGATGGGAATTCCCTAAAAAAATTAAAAGAGTAAAATAAAAAGCAAAAGGCCATGCTCAAAGACAAAAGACTTGCTTACTTGTCCAATGGCTGGGCTTGCCCACATCTGTTCACTAAGCACAACACTTTTATCTAATGTAGACGTCTGACCAGGGATTAGTAGTGTTTACTTTTTACTGCTTTCCCTCTGCCCTGCCCACCTGGCTGAGCCTCACATACTATTCATCAGTTTTCTTTCTCTGTTCACTTAACAATTTCTCACAAAATTCGAATCAATGGTGACAACAACATACAGCCAGTCGGATTTCATTTTATGGCAATCTGCCTTCCGGTGCTGCCTGCAGAAAAGCAGCGTGTAGAAACTGTCACAAACATACCGCCAGCATTAACCCGAATCAATTCCTGCTACCAGGTGAGTGTTGGAATACCCGAATTACTATGCAGCAAAAACATTTCCAAGTTTAGTGAGAGTGGAGTGCACTTTATGTCGCTTGGCGGATGAGGGAACTGATTTGACTATAGGATGGTGGAGACTTTATTTTCAGAATGCTGTTCTTAACAGTAATAAAGCCCAGAAATAAATACTGGCAAAAACCCACTTATATGTCACATGCTGGTGATACCAAATCCCTTTAAGTGTGCTGTTCATTCTTGGCTGTCTCTTATCAGACTAAACCTCAGCCGATGAGGAAGGAGCCCTGGCAATCTACAGAGCAGATATATCACTGTCTTAAAAACTACCCTCCAGGGACTTCCGGGAAGATGGCGACCGAGAAAAGCGGGGCTTAAGAGCCCCGCTAACAACCAATCTCCATTACCACAAAACCAGCGCCCTTCATAGCCAGAAAACACCATCACCAGAAAAACAAAAAAACCCACCAGGCTCCAGAGAGAAAGCGGACTGAGAACAGAGCTCAGGGTCACAGAGGAGACACACGCGCCCGAGGACGCGGCAGCAGCGCCATACTGCCGGAGGCAGCGGCGAACTCAACGGACGGCTACAGCAAGCCGAGGTGAGCCGCTGTGGAACAGCCAGGCGGGATCTTTCGGCGCAGAAAGCATTTAAAGCTCCCAGTGACCGAGCTCAGCACACGCTGCAGGGATTCAGAGTGGAAATCAAAACCAGAGAAGAAAAAATACGCCAGCCTCACGGCCGAGGGTGTGGCAGAGGCGCCATATTGCCACCGGTGGCGGCAGCAGCAGCAGTGAATTCACCGAGTCCAGTACAGCTACATCTGCGTACTCAAGAACAGTGAGTCAAATTGCGGGCCCCAGAGGAAAAATCCCAGTACTGTACCCCTGGTACTTGACCCAGTGGGGGAGGGGCGGTGGCAGAGATATCACACCATAGGAGAACGTGCAACCTGGCAACCCCCATAGTTTAAAGCAGCCTCTATCAACTCCCTGGGTCGGAGACTCTGTGATACAACCCAGTAAAGGAGTAGTGGGGTCTGAGATAATACAGACTCGAGATCCAGAGCACCTTAAGTGAAGCCATAGTGACCCCAAGGGAAGAACCCAGAGAAGGCACAAACATCCGAAATCATGGGAAAGAGGAATAAAACTGGAGTAATGAATGCGCACAACCCCACAACATCAGAACCCGATAAAACAGAAAATCAGAGATTTCTAGAAGATCAAATCAGGAAAATAACTGTAGAAATAATAGAGGTGCTTCGAAAAGAACTCAGAGAGAGCCAAAAAGAGATAAAGGATGCAATTAATGAAGTAAAGGCCTCAATTCAAAGCACAAACAACCGATTAGACCACATGGAGAACAGAATCTCGCTCTTAGAAGATGAGCAATCCAAAAATAAAGGCATAGTTTCTAATCTAGAAAAAAATATCCAACAGCAGGAATCTGACATTGAAGAAATATGGGCCCATCTTAAGAGAGCTAACCTAAGAATAATTGGAATAGAGGAGGGAAAAGAAAGTGAAACCAAAGGGATCAACAATCTCTTCAAGGAAGTAATAGCAGAAAATTTTCCAAATATAGAGCAAGAGGTTGATACACAGATCCAGGAAACTTATAGAACTCCCTTTAGACAGGATCAGAGAAGAGGATCCCCACGCCACATAATTGTCAAAATGACCAATGTGGAAGCCAAGCAGAGAATCTTAAAGGCAACAAAAACAAAGGGCCAAGTGACATTCAGAGGCAAACCAATTAGAATCACTCCAGACTTCCCTAACCAAGTCATGAGAGCCAGAAGGGCTTGGAGTAACATATTCCAAACTCTGAAAGAAAACAACTTCCAGCCAAAAATTTCCTATCCAGCAAAACTTTCTATCAAATTAGATGGAGAAATAAGAAGCTTCCATGACAAACAGAAACTGAAGGAATTTATGTCTTCAAAACCAGCGCTAGAGAAAATACTCAAAGAGATTAACTACAAAGAAGAAATAGGTAACACACACCAGAACCAGAGAAACAAGATTTTCCATCCAAAAGACAACTAAGATTGGTTATCTGTGGAGATTCATTATTTATGTTAGTCTTTTACCTATCTCTAAATTGTATTGTTTGCCTTTATTGTTGTTAATGTTTAGGATTTCTAGTTGGAATATTAATATACCTTCAGATATAGCATTTGGAAATATTTTATCCAATTCTATTAGTAACTTTTAACTCTGTTTACACTGTCTTTGGATATACAATTTTTTTTATTTTTTAGGGAGTTTGTATATTCTTCTGTTGCCTGTGCCATTGAAATCATAACCAAGAAATCACTGCCAATTTCAATGTTGTGAGGTTTTATGACCCAGATTTTCTTCTAAAAGTTTATAGTCTTAAGATTTATATTTAGGTCTTTTATCTATTTTGAGTTAATACTTGTATGTGGGATTAGGTAAGGGTCCAATTTTATTCTTTTCCATGTAATTATTATTTTTCAACAATATTTAGTTAAAATATTATTATTTCTACCACCAAATGTTCGTGGAAACCTTGTCAAAAATAACTTGACAATATAGGGAAGAATTTAGCTCTAGGCTTGTATTTAACTCCAATGGTTTATATATCTGCCTTTAGAACAGTATTACACTGTTTCAATTATTTTAGCTTTATATGGTTTGAAATCAGAGAATATATATCTGCTAGCTTTGTTTTTTTTCAATATCGTTTTGGGTATCTAGAATTCATATTCCATATTAGGATAGATTTTTTTCTGAAAAATAAATATATGAATATATGATAGTTTCACCTAAAAAAACAGTAAAAAATATGCTCTGGTAAGAAAGAAAGCAAAAAGAAATATTGAAATGTTATCTTTAAGTCATCAAAAGCTTGGTATCAGACAAATGAAACTGTTATGTGAGATTATCATTTTTAATATTGGATAAATTGCTATAATACTAGATGTCAACCACTAAGCCAAGCATGGGAAGGAGGGATGGGGAGGGAATGGGGTGGGGATCGCGTGGGGGCTGACTGGGCAATGTGTGCATGTATGTTTACAAAAGTTTGTATCCCACTATGATGTATGAATACAGTGCACCAATAAAATAAAATTTAAAAAAAAACTACCCTCCAGTGCACGTGGGCCTCCGGAGAGCCCACAGTTGCTCCTGAGCAGAGACCATCCCATGACAGGAGCTACAAGAGCATGCCCAGCCTCATGCACCTGAGCCAACAGCTGTTTAGGAACAGAGGGTGCCGTCTGTCTCTCATCTGAAGCTATCAGAGCTAATCAGACAATTTCAAGAGCTGCGAGGTTGTATCTGTGTCACCTGACTCTCTTCTTGTAATTCCAACAGCAGCAGGCCTGTTCATTGTTTCTTAAATGCATCCCAAATCCTAGGTCAAAGCAAGAGCAGGGATCAAAAACTACAGCAGCAGATGCCACTGGCTACCAGGGCTTAGAAGCATTTGATTAAATTTCTGTTTATAATTTTATTCTTTTAGTCTGTAATATTTATAGTCCCATAATGTAAAGCAACTTACTTTCTTTATCTTCATTTTGTATCAAATATCTTACATCTCAGGAAGTAGGAAGATGAGGAGAATGTAAATATATCAGAATAGTGTCACACAGCGTTCAAATATTTGCAGGCAGCCATTCTCCACTTAAAAGTGCCGGTACAAGATTTTACCTCTTCCCAGGTTAACTGGTCATTTGCTCTTTCATGTTCATTCCTTGGGCTTACTGAACGCTTGTTATGCTGAAGGCTCAGGATCTAAGCACTGGGGATTGAGGAATGAAATATTCTGCCCTTACACTTTTCAAAAAGAGAGGAAAAATGAGATCAGATTTTAAAAGAAGAAGAAAAAATAGCATACACATAAAAAAGGCATTTGTGGTGATAAGAGTTATAGAGAAAAATATAGCTGGGAAGACAGCGGAGAGCATTGTGGGTGGGTACAAAATTATGGTTCTGTGAAAGCCTCCCTAAGGAATTGCTTTAGGAAAGACATGGCTAAGATGAACGCATGAGTCATGAAGAGACACCAGGGTAAAAGAGTTCCCGGCAAAGGAAACAACAGTGCAAAGACCCTGTGGGAAGGGTGTCCTTGGCATGTCCAAGGAGCATTAAGGAGGCCCACAAGGCTCAGACAGTGTGGGACAAGGGAGGAGCCATTGGCCATGATGGCTGTAAGGGACCAGGCTACCATTTGTGTAAAAGCCTTTAGAGTAGTATGTATTCTTAAATATTAAGATTAGTGCCGGACACAGTAGCACATGCCTATAATCCCCATACTTGGGAGGCTGACAGGAGAATCCATAGTTTGGAACCAACCTCACCAACTTAGCAAGACCCTATTTCAAAATTTAAAAAAAACACCGGGAGTGCTGGTGCATGCTTGTAATCCCAGTACTCGGGAGGCTGAGATAGGAGGATCGCAAGATCAAAGCCAGTCTCAGCAGTTTAGTGAGGCTCTCAACAACTTAATGAGACCCTATTTCCAAATAAAATATGAAATAGGTCTGGAAGTGTAGCGTGGAGGTAGGGAAACCCCTGGGTTCCATCCCCAGGATCACAAAAATAAAAAATAAAAAACAACAAAAAGGCTAGGGGGATAGCGCAGAAGTAGAATACGCTTGTTTCAATCCTCAGTACTCCCCCAAATTATGAATAATCATATATCTATTCAAAAGGATATATAAGAAAGAATATGTTCACTAGTCGAAGAACAAAATAGTCCTTAAAAGGAACTTGCAAGACCCATAAAACGGCTGTTTCCAGGGGAAGAAACTGAGTAGGTAGAGACAGGCTGATAAGAGGACATTTCTACCACATACCCTCTTGTCTGTTTGAAGTTTATAACATGTAAATGTCTTACTCCTTTCAAACTAAGCACATTAAATAAACAAAAAGTGTGTGTTTGTGTGTGTGTGTTCATGCATATGTACATGTATTTTGACCTTACAAGGTCAAAACTTGAGGGTGTCTCTTATGTTTCCATCTGATGATGAGAGCACACAGCCTCAGGATTGATCGTATCCAATTATAGCTTAAGCTGGCCAATAGCAAACACTGTATCAAAAGAAGGGAAATCACTCAGAGCCCAGCAACAAGGCAGGAAAGGAGAAATGTTTCATTAGTGCTCATCCAATTCTGTTCAAAAGAGAAATGCATTGATTTTTTTCCCTAAATACAAGTACTAAAAATGTATGCTGTCTTAGAAGGTGGAGATAATTTTTTCTCAAGCCTATTCTCATTCCTTTCCTAGATTCTACAATTACCAAAAGAATTAGCAACTCAATTATTTGTATTCTCAAATATCTCAATTCCTCTCCCCCCAAAAATGGTGTACAAAAAAGAACAAAGGCTATGTTACCTTATTTCTGCTTTTTTCTTTCTTTTTTTTTTTTAATGTGGTACTGGGGGATGAACCTGATGGTATAGGGTTCTACCAGTCCTTTTTCTAGTTTTTGTTTAGAAATATGGTTTTCTTAGGTTGCTGAGAGTCTCATTAAGTTGCTGAGGTTGGTCTCAAACCCACAATCCTCCTGTCTCGGTCTCTCAAGTATTGAGATAGCAGGCGTGCAACGCCACACCTGGCTCTTGCAGCCCTTTGCTTCTTTTGTTTTTTATTGGTGCGTTGCAGTCATATATCTTAATGGGGGACAAGGTGGTAGAGGCGTACATGGACACATCACTCATTTAGCCCTTCCCCAATTCCCTCCCCAGTCCCCACTCCCTTCCCTCCTTCTCATGTTTGGCTTGGTGATTGACTTTGACATGTTTGTGAATGTGCATCATGTATGTTAGGAAATTTTTCTCTTCCCCCCTCCCCTCACCCTCAGTTAGGCCTTTTTATTTGCTCATCTATGGTTTCTCCTCCTTCATCTGAAGTTCCTTCTATGACTCTTTTTCTCCCTAGCTTTGGCATATTAGGAAGAGCATCCTACGTTTTGTGAGTGACTAATCTCATTTAGCGTAATGTTCTTTAGTTCCATTAATTTCCCTGTAAATAATGTAATCCCCCCCCATTTCTAATGAACAATTTGGTATTAGGTTTCCTGTAATAATGTGAGAATCAATCCTCAAAAAACAGTACCACTCTGGATAAAGTAAAGAGGTTTCAGTCTTTCAAATATGCAAGGCCAACATCCCAAATTTGATTTCTGCTGGGAGAAACCAGATGGCCATGTCTGACAAATCTCTTTAACCATGTATGTGATTAATATGTTTATTCTTAGAGGCTGAATAAAATAGTAAAATTCTGGAAGTCGATTTGTGTATCACACTATCTAATATGCATATTCTTTAACATAGAAATCCATTTCTAAGAATTACCCTAAAGAAACAAAATCACGAGTATTAATATATTTATATGAAAATATTTCATAAAAGCAAAATATCCATCAAAGGAAATGGGTCAGTCAATTATAATAAAATGAGATACTGTACTGCCTTTTTTTTTTTTTTTTTTTTTTTTTTTTTTTTTTTTTTTTTTGGTGGTACTGGGGTTCCTGGAAGCCCTTGTACCTCCGGGCTACACTCCCAGACCTATTTTTACATTTTTATTTGGAAACAGGGTCTCCTAAGCCAGCGCGCGGGGCTGGCTTCGAACCTGCGCGATCCTCCTGTTTCTGCCTCCCAAGCGCGGGGATTACAAGCGTGCGCCACCACGCCCGGCATGTACTGCCTTTTTAAAATGATAAAGTAGATATATGTTTAGATGCAAGGAAATATATTTCAATATATTACTGAATAAAAAAGCAGGTTACAAAACCATATTTATGTTAAGTAGTCTATGCATAAAAATATTTTAGAACTTGATAAAATTTCAGTGATATATAGTTTCTTTTTAAATTTCACTACATCGTTTTAATTTCTTACAATAAACATATAGTGTTCATATGTAATGTTTTACCAAAAATTACTTATTCCAAGAGAAGTAGTAAATGTAATTTCTGTCCCCATTTGATACCAAAATATCTAGCTTGACTATAAATGTGTCCATTATGCAAAACATTATGTTTTATACAAAAATCTGCATCATTAGGATGAAAGCTATAGTCATAATACAGAAATTTTGTATTTGACTTTATATAATTTTTAATACATTTTTTAAGTTTTCCAGTATTCACATGTTTTTTTTTAAAGCCTCACTTAAGAAATCATGTAAAGATGGTTCGTTAAAATTGCCTCCAGAATTACTTTAATTACTTTTTTTAAAAAGTGCATTCCAGGGACTTCCTCCTCTAGTCCTAACTTATCCTGCTGCTAGCTATGAGGACAATCTTTGCTGGATACAATAAGCATATGGCTCTTTTTAAACAGCTTTGTGTGGCTGAGTGCCACTTTCTTAGATTAGGAGGTGAGGGACCCAAAGCAAGAAGATAAAAAGAAATCACAGAAATGTGCCAGCTACTTTTTAAAGGGGATTATCTAGGATCCCCACTGAAGTCCAAATACAATGAAATAATAATGAAACGTGGGCAAAGTGTTGAACTGAAAACAGAAGAGAAGGTTTTCATTAAACTCAAAGGGAAAGCTTCCAATGATGACTTCAAACCAGACAGCCAAAAAGTGGGAGCCAGTGGACCAAAATCACACCGATGCCAGAGGAGCACAGAATGAGAAGTGATGATAACTGGCCAACACCATCCATTGAGTGTCTGTCCTGGGCTAAGAATGGTGCAAGTTGTGGGAAAGTATGGAGGTGGGAGACAAGATCTTTTCCTTAAAACACACATACATGAGGAGAGAAAAATAAAAGCAACTAGAAATATGATCAATGCTCAGAGAAGGAGGAGGCAATATTAGCTGGACTTTTCCCAGAGCTGAGGATAAACTTGCAAACAATGTTCACAAGAAGCACGTGCAGCAGCCAAGGGAAAGACAGGAGAGAAAAGGAGGAGAAACAACTGACTCACCTCGTGGGACATTCCCTAGAGAAGCAGGGAGAGTGCCGAATGGCAACTCAGCACCCTCCTTTAATTCTTTCCAACCATTCTTATCACATACACATGGTTCAAATAAAGATTAAAGAGCCTCAAAGGGGTGAGATGGCACATGCCTGTAATCCAGGTACTGGGGAGGCTGGGACAGGAAGATTGTAGGCTTGAGACTATTTCCAGCATTCAGCCAGAACCTCAACAACTTACAGTCTGTTCAAAATATTTTTTAAAAAAAGGTCTTGGGGTGTAGCTCAGAAGCTGAGTAACCCTGGTTTTAATCCTCAGTACCAAAGAAAAAATAAATTAAAGAATCTCAGTGGCATTCACTTCAAGTGTTATGATGGAGTTGGAAGAGGCCTTTCTAGGGCCAGCGCACTGCAGGCAGGGGTATGGCTTCCAAGTGGCCAGCGGCCAGTTTAGCAAGATACCCCTGGAAAGATAAAGTTTACTGCCAATATTATCCCTACATCCTCAGACAGAAACATATTTTTAAAAGCCAGTAAACCAAATCTCAGACAAATTAAGGAGTCTGCCCAACATCTCAAGCCCCATCTTTTTGGCCCAGCAGATCTCAAAATTTCTGGTCTTAAAATTACTTTGCATTTTTTAAAATTATCGAAGAAACTGGGTGCATTGGCACATGCTTGAAATCCTAATACTTGGAAAACTGAGATAGGAGAATCATAGGCTCAAGGCCAGCCTCAGCAACTTATCAAGACCCTATTTTAAAATAAAAAATAAAAGGGCTGGGCTGTAACTCATATTGAATGTTCCTGGGTTTAATCCCCCCAAAATTATTAAAGAATTCAAATAATTTTCCTTTATGTGAGATATGTATGTGTATCTATAAACACACATATATACAATAGACCAATATATATACATAATAGACCAATATGTGTACATATGTGTATGTGTTCATCACATTACACATTTAAACTGACTAATTGTTAAAACATTTGAATATGAAAACACACAGTCCCTTAGCCATCAGGACAAAGATGCCATCACACATCAGGTAACTTCTAGAAACCTCCACTGAACACTCGTGAGAAAATGAGAGGGTTAATATTATGATGGACATGGTTTTCATGATCACATTGTGAGAATTGTTTCAACCTCAAATTGTGCTTTGCCTTGAGCTCTCCTGACTGCCCAGCCATGACCTTTGCCAAGAACTCCCCAGCTAGCCACACCAAAATAAATCTTGTCCCCACAAATGCTCACAAGCATGCAGTCTTCCTTGGGGTGCTCATGTTGTGTCTTCCAGGTACTGGGGAGGTTGAGACAGGAAGATTGTAGGCTTGAGACTATTTCCAGCATTCAGCGAGAACATCAACAACTTACAGTCTGTTCAAAATATTTTTTAAAAAAAATTCTTGGGGTGTAGCTCAGAAGCTGAGTAACCCTGGTTTTAATCCTCAGTACCAAAGAAAAAAATAAATTAAAGAATCTCAGTGGCATTCACTTCAAGTGTTATGATGGAGTTGGAAGAGGCCTTTCTAGGGCCTCTTCCAAGTAGTAGAAGAACTACTTTCTTCTCCTCATAGAGACACCTACTTTAGCTCTTAGGGCTCTGCTGAAGTATCACTCATCCCAGCCTTGGGCAGAACTGACCACCTTTCCTCCTAGGACTTTGCTTTTGCCTCTGTTTCATGTTGCCATGGTCTGCTGTTTCCTCATGAGTCAGTAATGTGTCTTTCATTACTATAATCCTATAATGAGCACCTGTCAAGCTGTGAGCCCTGGGGTAGGACTTGGACCAGCCCGTACAGAGCTGAATCTTCCTCAGCTACTAGAGGGGAAAAAACCATAGTCTGTTAACCTTTAAGTCTTCCTTCCTGGATACTTCCTTCTTGATACTTATTCAAATTGTTTATTTGCTTTGTCTAGTTACTCTAAAATAAGTTATCACTGACTGACAAAATTTAGGTGATAATATTTTTTTGTATTTTTCTGCAAAACATTCTTATAATATTTAAGATAGTTTTCTGCATATAATGTTGAATATGACACACGCCTAGCCATTGGGAGGCAGAGACAGGAAGGTTTCAAGTTCAAGGCCAGAATCAGCAATTTAACAAGGTTCACAGCAACTTAGCAAGACTCTTTCAAAATTAAAAAAAATAAATAAATTAGAGCCAGATATGGTTGCACATGCTCGCAATCTCAGTACCTGGGAGGCTGAGACAGGAGGATTGCAGGTTCTAGGACAGCCTCTAGAGAGTGTATTAACCTAGCTAGACCCTGTTTCAAAATAAAAATAAAATAGGGCTGGGAGTATGTCTTAGAGGTAGAACACGCCTGAGTTCAACCTCCAGTACCACAAAAAAATAAAAATTTAAATATTTACTTCAATGCAAATGTAGCTCAGAGGTATGATGCCCCTGGATTCAATCCCCAGTACTATTATTGCTACTACTACTACTACTAGTAGTAGTAGTAGTAGTAATAATAATAATAATAATAATATATTTAAGTGTTTCTCTAGAGCCTAGCAGCTAAATAAAAACACTGATAAGTGTGACACACAGCTTCATGCAGTTTATATACACATCAATGCCTTTAATTATTTATGCTACTAACAGAAACAAGTAGAGGTGTACTTAACTGTACAATACTTCCTATGTCATATGACACATGCGCATAATCTTCTGACACATACAACTTGCATGAATTTGTGTTACATTGGTTGTGTGTCCCAAGTGGAAGATTCCAGTTCTTCTTAATGTCACGTTTCCTGATATCCTCATGGAAAATCCCTCATGTTACGGCCAAGTAACATAAGATCATAACATCTATACGCAAACCTAGCTTTTTCACTTTGCAGATCTCAATTAACAAAATGTTCTTTCGGAACAAACACATCTCTCAGCGGCCACCAGGGAGCCAAATTAACTGGTTGCCTTCATAAAGTTCAGTAAAACATTTGTGGGGGAATGTTTCCCCACAGATGGAACTCAAAGTGGATTGTTTCGTGGAGGATTTTATCTCTTGGAATAACCAACAAGCAGCGTTTGAAGTACTGAGAAGACACGCTACTCATTCCTAACAAAGAGTTTTCCACCCGTTGCACAAAATCTGAACTACTCGTTTCTCTGAGAATTTTGAAACTTCTACAGACAAAAGAGAAAGAGCCGGGTGGACTTATGGTTTAATTGGCCCCAAACCAGAACCTGGCTTTCTATTCAGTTCCTGCTGTGTTGTTATCAGTGTGGCAGATTAAGCTCCATAGGTGGCTGCTCCTCCCTGAGACCCACAGGCTGCCCCATGCCCAGCTCTGTCTGCCTCCAGGCTGGACCCCCTGTCCCTTAAGAAGGGCTTGGTCAGTCAGTGCTGCATCTCTGCTGTAGGGGACCTGTGCTTCCTCATTGAGATGCAGGGAGAGCTCCCATAAGCAAAGGCTGCAGAGATCAGTAAAATGGTGGGGAGAAGACACTCGAGCTGCATAACAAGCGGCCTCCCACTTAACTGAATCATTTTATTATGAATACATTCTGCGCTGCCACTGTGAGCCACTGGTGTAAAATATGCTGGCAAAATGGATCTCTGCTAATTACATTTCATGCATATTTCAGAACTTTACACTGGGATACAGGAGGATGGTGTTCATAAAAGGGAATTTTACAACCAGCTTTGCTTGCATTTGGCTCCAGATCCAAACAGGGAACAAAGATAAGTTCAATTGCATTGCATGTTGTGTTTGTTTTAGCAGTAATGTAGTCATTCCTTAAATTACTATCAGTTTGCTGGCTGGAAGTAAAATCCTTTTTCTAATCAACCTGGACACATGTACTGCAGAAAAGCTCATGGCTGCTCAAGTATTTGTCTTTTCTAGATCCGTCTTCAGTATGATATTAGACTGAATTCAGGAAATGAGCTTAGTGCCATGGGGGTACATTAGGAGAATGAGAGGAAAGAAAGCAGAGTCACCTGCTTCAAGCGTGAATTGTAAAGGACACAGGTGACCGGCTTCTCGTGGCTTCTCACCCTCCTGCTGGCATTGCTGCTCATGGCCAACAGCGCTAGCTGGTTATTAAATGAGATGAAAAGTCGTGCGTGGGCTTCATCAAAGTGAAAGAGGCACCTGAAGTCCTGGCCTTTGGGGAAAGAACAAGCTATCCTCTGGATGGACAGCTGGTGCTGAATATCCCAGAGTCTCAAAACCTGCAGAAAAAGTGATAAATTCCTATAAATATGTCTAAGATAATTCAAATTTTTAGGCAAAAATTTTCCAACTCATTCTCAACTCAAAGACGACAGTTTCTTACACAATGTTATAGTTGTGGCATAGTACTTATGATTTTGCATTTCAGTTACCTGGTTAAATATTCTCTAAATTGTCAACCCTTCTGGAGAAGACAGTGTGCTTTATCCCAGTCCCTGGTATATCACTTGGCCTATAGGATATGCTCAGAGTAGCAAAAGAATGCTCCACTGAAGATGCCCACGTCCTACTCCCCAGAACCTGTGCATGTGTTATCTTACACACGTGACTCAACTAAAGACTTTGGAATGAAGAGCTTCTGCTAGATTGTGTGGGTGAGCACAATATGATCAGAGGGTTTTTAACTGTGGAAGAAAGGGACAGAAAAAGAAGTCAGGGTGGTAGAGTGTGAGGACACTTCCTAGTGTTGCTGGCTGTGAAGATGAAGGCGCCATGATGCAAGGAAGCTAAAAAGGCAAGGAGTGGGTTTTCTTTGGAGCCTCCAGTCCAGGGAGACCCATTTTAGAATTTTAACCTCAATCCACCATATGATCCATCTATACCACTCCTGGGTCTTTTTCCAAAGGGGTTGGAATCAGAGAATTACAGCAACATATGCATACCTGTGTTCACAGCAGCACAATTCATAATAGCCAAAATATGGAACCAACCCAGGTCCCCAACAACAGATGAATGGATTGAAAAATTATGGGAAATGCACACAGTGGAATTCTATTCAGCTATAATGAAGAACAAAATCATGTCATTTGCAAGAAGATGGAAAGTCCTGGAAAGCATTATGTTAAGTGAGATCAGCCAAGCACAGAAGGAGAAGGGACATATGTTTCTTCTAATATGCCCAAACTAGGGAACATAGGGGATACCAGAGGTACTCCAGATAATGGAGGGGAAATCTCAGCAAAGTTTGAATGGAAAGATAGGAGAGGAGGAAGGCTGAGCTTGATTAATGAGGGTCTACATCAGAATATGTGTAGAAGTATGAATATGACATGGTTACCCTGGACAATTATTGGTGGAAGGGAAAACTGGGGTGGGGGGAGGGGGCACCAAGTAGAGTTTATATGTATACCATTTATTTTCAATAAAAAATTTGTATAAAAAAAGAATTCTAGGACTTCCGGGAAGATGGCGACCGAGAAAAGCGGGGCTTAAGAGTCCCGCTAACAACCAATCTCCATTACCACAAAAAGAGCGCCTTTCATAGCCAGAAAACACCATCACCAGAAAAACAAAAAAAACCACCAGGCTCCAGAGAGAAAGCGGACTGAGAACAGAGCTCAGGGCCACAGAGGAGACACACGCGCCCGAGGACGCGGCAGCAGCGCCATACTGCCGGCGGCAGCGGCGAACTCAACGGACGGCTACAGCAAGCCAGGTGAGCCGCTGCGGAACAGCCAGGTGGGATCTTTCGGCGCAGACAGCATTTAAAGCTCCCAGTGGCTGAGCTCAGCACACGCTGCAGGGATTCAGAGTGGAAATCAAAACCAGAGAAGAAAAAATACGCCAGCCTCATGGCCGAGGGCGTGGCAGAGGCGCCATATTGCCACCGGCGGCGGCAGCAGCAGTGAATTCACCGAGTCCAGTACAGCTACATCTGCCTACTCAAGAACAGTGAGTCAAATTGCGGGCCACAGAGGAGAAATCGCAGTATTGGGCCTCCTGGGACTTGACCCAGTGAGGGAGTGGTGGTGGCAGAGATATCACACCATAGGAGAACGTGCAACCTGGCACCCCCCATAGTTTAAAGCAGCCTCTATCGACTCCCTGGGTCGGAGACTCTGTGATACAACCCAGTAAAGGAGTAGTGGGGTCTGAGATAATACAGACTCGAGATCCAGAGCACCTTAAGTGAAGCCATAGTGACCCAAGGGAAGAACCCAGAGAAGGCACAAACCTCCGAAATCATGGGAAAGAGGAATAATACTGGAGTAATGAATGTACACAACCCCACAACATCAGAACCTGATAAAACAGAAAATCAGAGATTTCTAGAAGATCAAATCAGGAAAATAACTGTAGAAATAATAGAGGTGCTTCGAAAAGAACTCAGAGAGAGCCAAAAAGAGATAAAGGATGCAATTAATGAAGTAAAGGCCTCAATTCAAAGCACAAACAACCGATTAGAACACATGGAGAACAGAATCTCGCTCTTAGAAGATGAGCAATCCAAAAATGAATGCATAGTTTCTAATCTAGAAAAAAATATCCAACAGCAGGAATCTGACATTGAAGAAATATGGGCCCATCTTAAGAGAGCTAACCTAAGAATAATTGGAATAGAGGAGGGAAAAGAAAGTGATACCAAGGGGATCAACAATCTCTTCAAGGAAGTAATAGCAGAAAATTTTCCAAATATAGAGCAAGAGGTTGATACACAGATCCAGGAAACTTATAGAACTCCCTTTAGACAGGATAGGAGAAGAGGATCCCCACACCATATAATTGTCAAAATGATCAATGTGGAAGCCAAGCAGAGAATCTTAAAGGCAACAAAAACAAAGGGCCAAGTGACATTCAGAGGCAAACCAATTAGAATCACTCCAGACTTCCCAAACCAAGTCATGAGAGCCAGAAGGGCTTGGAGTAACATATTCCAAACTCTGAAAGAAAACAACTTCCAGCCAAAAATTTCCTATCCAGCAAAACTTTCTATCAAATTAGATGGAGAAATAAGAAGCTTCCATGACAAACAGAAACTGAAGGAATTTATGTCTTCAAAACCAGCACTAGAGAAAATACTCAAAGAGATTAACTACAAAGAAGAAATAGGTAACACTCACCAGAACCAGAGAAACAAGAGTTTCCATCCAACAGACAACTAAGATTGGTTATCTGTGGAGATTCATTATTTATGTTAGTCTTTTACCTATCTCTAAGTTGTATTGTTTGCCTTTATTGTTGTTAATTTTTAGGATTTCTAGTTGGAATATTAATATACCTTCAGATATAGCATTTGGAAATATTTTATCCAATTCTATTAGTAACTTTTAACTCTGTTTACATTGTCTTTGGATATACAATATTTTCTTTTATTTTTTAGGGAGTTTGTATATTCTTCTGTTGCCTGTGCCATTGAAATCATATCCAAGAAATCACTGCCAATTTCAATGTTGTGAGGTTTTATGACCCAGATTTTCTCCTAAAAGTTTATAGTCTTAAGATTTATATTTAGGTCTTTTATCTATTTTGAGTTAATACTTGTATATGGGATTAGGTAAAGGTCCAATTTTATTCTTTTCCATGTAATTATTATTTTTCAACAATATTTAGTTAAAAGATTATTATTTCCACCACCAAATGTTCGTGGAAACCTTGTCAAAAATAACTTGACAATATAGGGAAGAATTTAGCTCTAGGCTTGTATTTAACTACAATGGTCTATATCTGCCTTTAGAACAGTACTACACTGTTTCAATTATTGTAGCTTTATATGGTTTGAAATCAGAAAATATATATCTGCTAGCTTTGTTCTTTTTCAAGATCGTTTTGGGTATCTAGAATTCATATTCCATATTAGGATAGATTTTTTTCTGAAAAATATATAAATATATGATAGTTTCACCTAAAAAAACAGAAAAAAATATGCTCTAGTAAGAAAGAAAGCAAAAAGAAATATTGAAATGTTATCTTTAAGTCATCAAAAGCTTGGTATCAGACAAATGAAACTGTTATGTGAGATTATCATTTTTAATTCTGGATAAATTGCTATAATACTAGATGTCAACTACTAAGCCAAGCATGGGAAGGAGGGATGGGGAGAGAATGGGGTGGGGATCGGGTGGGGGCTGACTGGGCAATGTGTGCATGTATGTCTACAAAAGTTTGTATCCCACTATGATGTATGAATACAGTGCACCAATAAAATAAAATTTAAAAAAAAAAAAAAGAATTTTAATCTCAAGATCACAAAATTCTGTAGTGTTGTCTCATCCCACTCACTTGTGGACACTACTCAATTGTTACACTATCAATTTTAAATGAACACTGATTTTCCTCTGTGCATACTTATTTTGTGTGTGTGTGAAGAAAAAAATAAGTGGCATGAAATAAAATCAAGTCCAGGCTGAGCATGATGGCATGGGCTTTAATTGCAGTACTTGGGAAGCTAAGACAGGAGCATTGCAGATTCAAGGCAAGCTTCAGCAATTTAGCAACACCTTCAGCCGCTTAGTAAGATTCTGTTTGGAAATAAAAAATAACAAGGGTTGGGGATGTAGTCAGAGGTAGAATGTCCCTGGCTTTAGTCCCCAGTATATATATATATATATATATATATATATATATATATATATATATATATATATATATATATATATATATCACCTAAATCAGATACGAGATTCTTATTCAAACATAATCAAGACACATAAGTGGCATGTACTTAGCAATGGATGGTAGAGGACAAATAGTGAATGCTTGCTCAGAAGAAAGCATTAAATTGCTTTAAATCCAAGAGACATTAACTAATTGTTCTTCCTATTCCTTCTGTTTCTTACAGCTCCCTTCATTCCAATGAAGGTGAGTCACTCTAAACATCAGGGAAGAAAACAAAAGGAGCAGATTTTCAGAAACAAGAGTAGGGCAGTAGGTAAATACAGAATTAAAACAGGCTAATGAGGGGGAAAGAGTTGAAAAAAGCACTGTGGAACCCCTCCCAAGGGGCTAGCGGTAAGCTCCAGGGTCAGACCACTAAATTCTAATCTCAGCTGTTCCCTACAAGTAGGCTGACCTTTGGCAAGTTTCTTTTCCTCTCTCTCTGCATTTTTAATACTGTATCTATTTCACCCAATGCTAAGCAAATGAGAGCCCATGTCAAGGACTTAGCACAAATTACCAGATGATAGTGTTTAATGATGTTCTTTATTGGTACATTTGATCTATTATTTTTTCATTGTGTAAATATTTGAACGCAATAGCAGAGAAGATTCTTTGACATAGACTAGTCTATCTTACCTAATGTAAGAATTATTTCTAAATTGATTGTATCCACCATCTTTTATCCCATTAAGATGTATGACTATGGGCTGGGATGTAGCTCAGTGGCAAAGTGCTTGCCTGGCAAGTGCACCGCCCTGGGTTCGATCCCCAGTCCAAAAAGGCAAAAAAAAAAAAAAAAAAAAAGATGTATGACTACAAAACGTCAATAAAATATTTTAAAAAACAAGAAGAAAATAAATTGACTATAAAAAGGCAGTTACTGTTTGATGAATGATCATTACCCCACACACACACCTCCAGAAAACGGGCAACATTTCATTCTTAACCTACTTCAAATCATATACTTAGTGGATGGGGGGACTTTTGAAAATGATAGTTCTATCCAGGTCCTCTCACCCTAATCCATGGGAGAGTGAGACAGTGAACAGTTTTGGAAGAAGAGGCCATGTGAAAGGAGGGACTAAGATCCAGAAAGTGTCTGGAAGTCCTTTTCCCAGGAGTGGAAAACAGCATGGTGTCTTCCACATGGCAAGTTTCATCCCATCTGGAAGCCTCCCCCTACAAGCATATGCACTTGGGGAGGACACCTGTCTTCTTTGATGCCACAGCTTAATGGCCCAGTGCAGCTCCCTCCATGTTGGGAACTCTCCCATGGGTATCTACGTGAAACTCAGGGACTCCGTGCTCCAGCTCTGCTCATGCTCCAAAGCTGCAAAGCCCTTAACCAGGTACATCTGGCTCCTTTTAGGTTTAAGAAAGTAATATTTGAATTCACACTAGCCAAATTATGAGACCAATCTTGGTAGCAGCCCACAGACAAACAGATCATGAAAATGTGGTATACTCAGTAGTATTTTACTCAGTTGTTAAACAATAAGAACAAAAAAAAAAACTGTGTCTTTTGTAGAAAAGTGACTGGAACTAGAGTATTATGCTAAGTGAGATCAATGAGTCACAGAAAGTCAAGAGTTAAATGGTTAAATATTGTCTTTTATATGTGGAAGCTAGAGAGAAAATAGAAAATAAAAAGGACTTTAGATAACTGAGGAGAGTGACCAGCAGAATAGTGAAGGGAGTGGGGGAGGGAGAGGAGAGGGGAAAGGGAAAAACTGACCAAAGAAACAGTTCTAATTATGCTGTGCCCATGTCTGAAGGCACTGCCAATCCAGCTGTTATGTATGGGGAGGGGAGGGAATCCAGCTGTTATGTATGGGAGTGGTACTGGAAGGGAATCACACCGAGACCTGTGTGCATAAAGGAATGTTCAAATCTGAACCTCCCTGAGATGTATAATATTATTATATATAATTATATAATACAGCTATATTATATTATGTAATTATTATATGAAATATAATAATTGTATAAATACAATAAAAGTATGTAAAGAAGAAGAAGAAAGTAGTGTCTGGCCAAGAACAAGACAGTTTATGGCTGGAGATGTCCAGTGCCTGAGGAAGTGTGACTTTTTACCCCCACACACACACTCCTCTCCCTTGCTCTATCTGTCTGGCACACATGCACATCATTTGCATATACTTCCTAGGGTACATAGGCACATGCACCTCACATTTATCAGCAGGTTGTGGGTCTACACAATAGCTATAAAATAGGGCCATACAACTACATTCTTTTCTAGCTTTTGGTTCTATCCTACTCTTTTTTTCTCACCTCTACATAACTCTTCTCTTAACCCTCTTCTCCAGCATAATTAAAGCCAGTTCCTTTAATTATCTAAATATTCGTTTCACATCATACTACCTCCACATATCTGCAGATTTCTTATAATTCACAATGGAATTAGATGGGACTTCTTCAGACATCTTACAGAAATTTCTTCTTGGGGGTTTGGGGGATATTAGGGATAGAACCCAGGGGCATTCTACCTCTGAGCTATACCTCCAGCTCCTTTTTTTTTTTTAACTTTATTTTGAAACTGGGTCTCACTAATTTTCTGAGGGTCTCATTAAATTGCTGAGGCTGGCCTTGAACCTAAGATCCTTCTGTCTCAGCTTCCCAAGTACTAGGATTACTGGCATGTACCACAACACCTGGCTTATCTACCATCCCTTATGAAAAGCTGGAACTGACATGGTCAATCCCTAACAGATAAACAGTGTTTCCCTGTTTATCTGTTAATAAATATTCTCTATATATAACATATAATATATATGTTAATATACGTTAGAGAGAATATATGCTCTAACCCAAAGAACATATATTTATATTTTTTTACTGACAAGATTTGTTTTTATTAAAACAAATTCATACTTGTTTTATTAATTCATCCTTCTCCTTGTTTTTTTCCTAAGAATATTTTTTAATTTAAAATGTTTTGGTGGCACCCTCAGAATTCTCAACCAGAGGCACACACATTAATCCCAGTCTCTGGGAGGCTGAGACACGAGGATCTCAGATTGAAAGCCAACCTACATCATTCTCAGACTCTTATGTTACTAACGCTGGCCATGCTCTTGTTATTCAAAATCATTTTGTTTAGTACAGACCCCTTCTAAGATGGAAACTAACTGGGTCACAGATTAACAATAACTCAGCCATTTCAAGGGACTACAGTTTCACCAGAATCACTTTTTATTTTTTGTTTAAGTAATTTATATTTGCTTTACTATAAATTAAAAATTAAAAATATGTGAACTATGACTTCCAATCTATAACAGGTTGCTTCTTGCTACTAGCAATTAAAACTAGAAATATTTTATTTGAATATATACATTCATTAATTTTCCTTAATATTAGTTTTTATCATTCTTTCTCTGTGAAACCCTAAGCTCTCAATTAATAATCACACGAAGTGTATCTTTCATCACTGATTCAAAATTTTCTTTCTGCTGAGATTCAACCAAGTTGATAAGCTAACATGAATGCATAAGGCAATGTTCTAACATACTCCTAGAAAATATGTGATAGAATGTGAACTCCCATGCATTTCTCAATTTTTCGAATACTACCATATTCTATACCAGTGATTTTTTCTTTTTTTATGGTACGGGGGTTCCTGGAAACCCTTCTACCTCGGGCTACACTCCCAGACCCATATTTTTTTTTAATATTTTTATTTGGAAACAGGGTCTCTTAAGCCAGTGCGGCTGGCTTCACACCTGCATGATCCTCCAATCTCTGCCTCCCAAGCGCGGGGATTACAAGCGTGCGCCACCCACCCCCAGCTATACCAGTGATTTTTTAACTTGACACTGAAAACACCTGAAATGGTGTTTTTTAACTTGACACTAAAATGGTGCTTTAGAAACCACCTAAGCATGGACCCTTTTCCTAGGCTAATGTCTCAAAGAATGAGATTCAGACATTAGTACTTATATTTTTTTTCCCCCCAGTTCAGTCTTTTGTATTAACTGCTCCGCTTGGTTTTAAGGTCAATGCTAATATCTTTGAATAAGGAATCTTTCTTTCGGCTTAATTAGTAGTATTATGGGGCTTGGCTTTAAACCAGATTACTATACTCCTCTTTTCTAATGACTCTATATCCTTCTCATCACACAAAAGAACTCATATTAATTCAGTTTTATTAACCAAGTCCTTTGACAAAATGTCACTTAAATATCTAGTTATTATTTGAGAATAATAACCTTTGAACCCTATCCTGAGTTCAAGTTAACTTAAAAAAAAAAAAGAATTACATCAGAGTTCAGAAAGGAGTATATTTAACATAAATTTTCATTTGAGATATTCTACAGTTTTTTATTGTTAGTAAAAAAATAAATAAACTGGTAAGCTCCTAATATTAAAAATTACAACTGAATAATTTGTTCTTCCTAATTTATAGCTTCCACAAATCTTCGCAAAACTATGCTGTGTCTACTTACATCATGGCACCTGTAATCTCCTGATGTACCCCAGCTCAGACTTACCCAGTCCTTTCAAGAGCATATTTGGAAAGATGATCTATTTGATCTCCACTTTTATATTAGGAGATTGAGTACCTAAACTTATGGTTTTATATTAAGGAAAAATGTATATTTTCATATAATGATGATAATGACAAATTTTCTGTATAATTTTATCATGTTTCAATTTTAACCTTTTAGAAATAGAAATAAATACTGAATTCTTTTTATACACAGGACCTAGACACCAGTATATTGAGACTCCATGTAGCTGGATCCTATTTTAATTCACCTCTGGTTTGTCAATTTAGGTATGCAATTTTGCCTATCAATTTTCTCACCTTTCTGATGACAGGGCCCCTAACAACTCTGAAATTCTGTCAGTTCTGTCTAGAATGTAGTGAAATTGCTCAATCCATTATCTAAATGTTCCAAAATAACAATTCAAGGAAATATATTCTGAGGACTGAATTTTAAAATTGCAGGACCTCACTAAGGTTGCAGTCTAGCTTTGAGGAAGAATGTTCTGCTTCCTGCCAGAGACAGACAGGATCATTATTATTTACATAAATAAATAAATAAATAAATAAATAAATAAATAAATAAATAAAATTTTCTTTTGTGCTCATTTATAAGTGAGTTACTAAGTAGATAGGTAAGTGTATGAGTAGGTAGATGTATGTATGAATAGGGAAATCTAGTCTGGGGATGTAGCTCAGTGGCAGGCATCATGCCTTGGATTCTGTCCTCCACTTCTCCACAGTTATGAGTCAGCATTATTTATATACTAGCAATCCCTCAAGTTTAATTCAAAATAGTTAGAAAGTTTTATAACTTCATAATAATAACATAAAAGTGAAAGAGAAGTCAAAGGTAGTCCTAAAAGACTCTAAAAAATCTTGCTTGGTTTCATCAGACACTTAAAATGAGAATAAGAAAAAAAAAAGTGACAGAGACTGCATGTCTGAATTGCTCGAGGATTTTGAAGACAGTTCAGTAGCCTGGCTTTCCAGGAATAATCCATGAAAATGGATAGCTTCATTGCAGATAATGGGATAGCTGTAACTTAGGGCATTGGCTATGCTGAATACACTGCTATATATTAATAAGTCTCTTTATTTAGAATTTAAGCCTTTCACTAATCCACAAAGAATAATCAGTAAATGCTTAAAGGCAATTTTGTTTGACATGATATATTCTAGCAGAATTTTTCTACCAAATATTTCATCTAATATTTCTATCTTAAAATCATATAATAGTTCTTGCTTTAAGAAAAAATTTACATTTCCCCCAGGAATGAAATCAAGATGAGAATTAGCTATTCCCTCCTCTCTCTCTCTCTCTCTCTCTCTCTCTCTCTCTCTCTCTCTCTCTCTCTCTCTCTCTCTCTCTCTCCCTCTCCACCTCCCTACCTCTTTCCATTCTTACCTCCCCCTCTTCTTCTCTCCCTTTCTTTCTAGTTCTCTTCAGCAGAAATGAGAAAAGATGTACAGCCACTCACCTCGAAAGAGTAAAAAATATTTTCTACCACCATGTATTGTTTTTGTAGAAATTACACTTACCCTTCAATTCATATTTGGCAAATAAATATTTAACTACTTTAACATTTCATGTCAGGCTCTCAAAGTTGAATTGAAGACTTTTAAAATTTCAGCTAAATTGATTTTTTGCCAGTATAAGCATTCACATAACATGAAAAATCATAACAGAACTTTTCCCAGTTTTAGAAAACTCTTCTTTCAAGATCACAGCTCCTCTTTTAATTTCCAAATTTGTTTTAAATTTAAGTCTTAAATTCTTTATTGCTTTTTACTCACTAATATTTATTCTAACAACCTTGAAAGAAATAAATAAAAAAGAGCTAAAATAAGAAACTCTGATTCAATTATCACTGAAATCTAGGTGTATGTAAAGGATCTTACTACTTCAAAGAAACATGCTCTGAAAAAGGCCTAAAATATCTGCTTCCTTTTTGGGCCTCCCTCCAAGATCCCAAAAGAAAAAAAGAAAAAAGAGAGAGAGAGGAAAGAGAGAGAGAGAGAGAGAGAGAGAGAGAGAGAGAGAGAGAGAGAGAGGAGAAACAGACTTAAAATGAGGACAGTGAAGAGTAGTCATAAATGGAGGGACTACAACCAGAAACCAAAGCTGTGAGTTGGCGAGATAAAGCAACTCAAGAAGCATTGCCCACTCTTCCACAGGGTAGGAACAAGCAGACATCTCTGGAGGAGAGCAGCTAGTTCAGATCCTCAAAACATCTGCACAGTTAGCAACTATAGAAAAATGAGGTAACAATAAAAGATAACAAAATATAAAAACAAGCAAGTCACTACTGTATAGGGAAAATCTCCTGAATAGCAAATATCAGATTTAGGTCCCCAAGGACTCCAGTATTGAAATTATTAAACAAAAACATGAAATAATTAAGTATGATGGTAAAGATCTACAAGACAGAGTCCACAAATAAGTAACAAAGGCACTACGCAACATTATCAAATAGTTCAAAAAACTTTTAGAAAAATATTAATTAAAATTAGAAAATTAAGCCAGCAGGTACACTGGTGCATGCCTGTAATCCCAATACTTGAAGAGGCTGAAACAGAAGGATCACAGGTTTGAGTCCAGCCTCAGTCACTTAAAGGAGTTCCATAGCAACTCACCAAGACCCTATTTCAAAATTTTAAAAAGAGCCGGGCGTGGTGGCATATGCTTGTAATCCCCTCACTTGGGAAGCGGAGACAGGAGGATCCCGCAGTTTCAAAGCCAGCCTTGCTGGCTTAAGGGACCCTGTTTCCAAATAAAAATTTAAAAATAGGTCTGGGAGTGTAGCCTGGAAATAGAAGGGTTCCCAGGAACTCCAGTACCACCAAAAAAAAAAAAAAAAAAAAAAAAAAAAATTAAAAAGAAAATTAAGAGCTAGGGTCAAAGCTCAAAGTTAGAATGCCCTGGGTTCAATCCCCAGTACCAAAAAATAAAATAAAGGTATGGATATATAGAATGTGGATACACTCTCATCAGACACATCCTCATTAAAGTATTAACTTTAAGAATTTTATAAATATGCATCCTAAAATATGAACAAACATCTAAAGTAAAAAATGCAGCAGGGTGTGGTGGTGCACACTCCTAATCCCAGCATTTGGGAGGCTGGGGCCAGAAGAGGATTGCGATTTGTGAACAGCCTCAGCTACTTAGTGAGGCCTTTCTCAACTTAGTGAGACCCTGTTCCAAAATAAAGAATAAAAAATAGGGCTGGGGGTGTTGCTTGGAGGTAGAATGCCCCTGGGTTCTATCCCCAGTACTGGAAAAAAAAAAAGAAAAATGAAAAAAAGAAATGGAACTTAGTGAGACCCTGTTCCAAAATAAAGAATAAAAAATAGAGCTGGGGGTGTTGCTTGGAGGTAGAATGCCCCTGGGTTCTATCCCCAGTACTGGAAAAAAAAAAGAAAAATGAAAAAAAGAAATGGCAAACAAATTAATGTATGCTTTTTTTTTTTCAGAAAAATAGCAAAAAGAATGAATAAATGGAGAAATACAGGGTGTGCTTTCCCAAAATATTAAAGGAGTCAGATATCACCAAACTCAGTGAAATTCCAATCTGAATATTAATAAAATTTTTCATGGAACCTGAATATTGATCCTAAAATTTACTTGCGTGGTGATGCACACTTGTAATTCCAGCATTTGGGAGCCTGAGACAGGAGGATCACAGTTCATGGACAGCCTCAACTACTACTTAGAGAGGCCCTTTGCAACCCAGTGAGACCCTGTTTCGAAATAGAGGATAAAAAATAGAGCTGGGGGTGTCACTCAGAGGTAGAATGCCCCTTGGGTTCTACATCCAGTACCACAAAAAATTTATAAGGGTAAAATGCCAGAAAAATAATTCAATTTGAAAAAGAAAAAAATAGAAATTACCGTGACACTATTTGCAGATGACATGATACTATATTTAGAAAACCCAACAAACTCAACCAAAAGGCTTATAGAACTGATCAACAAATTCAGCAAAGTATCTGGATACAAAATCAACCTTAAAAAATCAGAAGCTTTCCTGTACACCAACCATAAATCCACTGAAAAAGAAATTCAGAAAATGCTTCCACTCAGGATCTCCCACAAAATATTAAAATACTTAGGAATAAATTTGACCAAGGAGATAAAAGATCTCTACAAAGAAAATTATAAAACACTGAAAAAAGAAATTGAAGAAGATCTTAGAAGATGGAAGGATCTTCCATGTTCATGGATTGGCAGAATAAATATCATTAAAATGGCCATCCTTCCAAAAGTGATCTACAGATTTAACGCAATGCCCATTACACTACCAAGGTTATTTCTCACAGACATAGAAAAATCAGTTCTTAAATTTATCTGAAATAAGAAAAATCCCAGAATAGCCAAGGTAGTTCTCAGCAACAAAATACATGCTGGAGGAATCACAATACCTGACTTTAAACTATACTACAAAGCCATTGTAATAAAAACAGCATAGTACTGGGGAAAAAAAAAAAAAAAACAGATACATAGACCAATGGAGTAGAAGACCCAGAAACAAGTCCACACACTTTCAGCCAATTGATTTTTGACAAAGGGGCCAAAAACATACACTGGAAAAAAGATAGTCTCTTCAACAAACGGTGTTGGCAAAACTGGTTAACCATATGCAGAAAATTGGAAATTAATCCCACTTTCTCACCCTGCACAAAAGTCAACTCAAGATGGATCAAAGACTTGGAAATCAAACCAGAGACCTTGAAGCTCCTTGAAGAGGGCATAGGTCCAACACTGCAACACATAGGCACAGACAAACACTTTCTCAGCAACACCCCAAAGGCACAACAAATTAAAAGGTGAATCAATACATGGGACTGCATGAAACTGAAGAGCTTATGTTCAGCAAAGGAAACTGTCAAGAACCTCAATCGAGAGCCAACAGAATGGGAGAAGATTTTGGCCACCTACCCCTCCAATATAGGACTAATATCTAGAATATTCAGAGAACTCAGGAAACTCAACACTAAGAAAACAAAGCATCCAATAACAAAATGGGCAAGTGAACTAAATAGACACTTCACAAAAGAAGAAATTCAAATGGCCAATAAATCCATGGAAAAATGCTCAACATCACTGGCAATCAGAGAGATGCAAATCAAAACTACCCTGAGATTTCACCTAACTCCAACTAGAATGGCAATCATTTAAAATACAAACAACAATAGATGCTGGCGAGGATGTGAAGTGGGAACTCTAAGGCATTGTTGGTGGGAATGCAAATTAGTGCAACCACTTTGGAAAACAGTATGGAGAATCCTCAGAAGAATGGGAACAAATCTACCATTTGACCCAGCAATACCACTTCTGTGTATCTACCCAAAAGAAAAGAAACCAAACTACCAAACTAATGCATGTGTATCTATGTTCACAGCTGCACAATTCACCATAGCCAAACTATGGAGCCAGCCAAGATGTCCATCAACAGATGAATGGATTACAAAACTGTGGCATATGTACACAATGGAATTTTACTCAGCCATCAAAAAAAACTCAGTTACATCATTTTCAGTGAAATGGATGGAACTGAAGGACATTATGCTAAGTGAGATTAGTCAGGCACAAAAAGTAAGAAATCAGATGCTTTCCCTGATATGTGAGAGTTAGGGAGAATTGGGTCATAGGAGGAACTCTAGATGAAAAAGGAAATCCTATGGAGGAGCAAACAAGACAACCTAAAGGAGGAGGAAGGAGGGGGGGAGAGGAAAATCTCTAAAACACACAATGTACTTAAACATATCGAAGTCAACCACTAAGCCAAACAAGGGAGGGAGGGAAGAGGAGGGAATGGGGTGGGAATTGGGTAGGGGTTAAATCAGTGATGTGTGTATGTCTCTACACACAAGTTTTTTACCCTAATATGATGTATGAATATAATGCACCAATAAAAATTTAAAAAAAGAAATTACCATGACAGGTATCAAAATATACAATAAATCTATGATGGTTAAACAGTGGTCTGTCTATTAGAGTCAAAAAAAGCAAGTAGATTAATGGAAAAAATGAAGTATGTAGAAACAATTTGGACAATGATAAAAATTACAATTCAAATAGGAAAAAAATATTATTCAGAAAATAATCTTGGGTAATTGTTTACAGAAAAAACTTCACAAAAATTAACTGCAAATTTAAGTGCAAAAGCCAACAATATAAAAAGTATTAACAGAAAAATAAGGAGGAATAGCCAGGAGTGGTGGTGCAGGCTTGTAATCCCAGCACTTGGGAAGCTGATACAGAAGGATCTCACCAGTTTGAAGCCTCAGCTATTTAGTGAGGCTCTCAGCAACTTAGTGAGACCATGTTTCCAAATCAAGTATAAAATAGGTCTGAGAGTATAGCCCAGAGGTAGAAAAGCCCCTGTGCTCCACCCCCAGTACCACACAAAAAAGGGGGGGGGGAGTTTTATAAATAAAAGTTAGAGGAAACATTGCTAAGACAGACACAAAATCCAGGGCCATAAATAAAATATGTTTAAAACCCAATTTCATAAAGATTTTTTAAAATATGAATGAACAAAATAATAAAAAATTTTAAAATATGCTTGAAATATGTATTATAGTCTAAAAATAAAAATCTAATCAATTTTTAAGATACTACAAATCAGTAAGATAGTAAAGTGTGTTTAAAAAAATAAAGGGCATGATCAATTAAAGCCCCCAAATGTCAAGAAATATACTATTTATATAAAAACTTTTAAGTACCACCCTGTCTTCATACACACATAGGATTACATATAAAACAACGTATTCTAGTAGTATATTGAGCATATAGCAACACAATATGAGAAGATACGCTTCAACTGTAAATAATAGTATACTCTTGGGAGAGTAACTGACTTGAAAGGGAAACTGATGGAAATGAGCAGGTCAGCCCAACTGGGATGGATATGAGGCCGTCAAGAAAAGGAATATGAGCCTCCCTCCCCAGCCGCATTTGGAGAATCACAGTGATATTAGGAGGCTCAACTCAGTCACCAGGAGACAGCCTCTGGCAGTTATGGCAGGATTTACATTGCCACTTTAGACACCCTCCTCCCCACAGGGCTGTCACTTAGGCAAAGTTTCCAACATGGTGAAAACAGCACAGATGCACTAAGTTGTGGTTTAAAGAGAGAGCGGCCTCCCCAAATGCATATATATGAAGGGAAGGTTTCCAGACTGAAAAAAGCTCACCACGCAGAAAGCTTCAGGCTATTTTCTACTCTGGGAAGCCGCCTGTTCCATGCTTTCTATTTGAAATCTTTCTGAGTAAGAAGAAAAGAGTTGAGGAGAAGAGATCATTGTTCTGTGACTTTTATTTCTAGATTATCACCCTAAACATGCTGAGAAAGAGAAACATTCATTCTCTGTATTGCATGCTTCCTCAATCCACACACTTGTACAACTTAAACAAAATGAAAATACTTGGCTTCAAGATGGACAGATGGAAGTTGGGATGGGAGGCAGTATGGAAAAAAAAAAAAAAGACAAATGGGTATGATGTAACGAACAACATTAAAGTCTAACTTGGTATTTCCCTGCCAACCACAGTTCTACAATACAGAAACCAGGCTCTGAAAAAAATCAGAATCTCAAATAAAGGATTAAGTTACAAACTGATTTGATCTGGTGGCCAAATCAGGATTAGTTCCCTAGGAGAGAACAGTTGGGAGCAATAGAAGAGCAGAACTCAGCCCAGGGTTTGGAAGGCTAGCTCCCAGCAGAGGGATTTCTCCCAGGCCTTGACGATCTGTGGACTCCTGTGCTGGTTTCTCTTCCAAATAACCAGATTACCAGTTCTCAGCAAGGGCTGGCCACTAGTGACTGCCATTTAAGAGAAACAGCTTAGGAGTCTAAAGCTAAGTGCAACTGCACAGTTACTTAGTGTGATACCAGATTCTATCGGAATAAACATTGATTAATCATCACTGGAAGTGGTAGTAGAACAACCTCCCAAAATATATCAACTCAGATCATTTTTGGAGAAAATTATTTAGGTCTAAAGTTCTTTGGTCTGCAAATCCTCTAATTTTGCAGCTCATTAACAAAAACATTATTCAATCAAAAGCTCTTTGGGGAAAAAAAGAATGCTTTTTCCTGGTCCCTGTTCCCCCACTTACCTCTAGTCCTAAAATAAAATATCCAGAAGAATGTATGGCAATAAAGTGGAGGTGTAAGCTGGGAGCAGAAAGCCCCGCTGTCTGTTGCAGAGACATGAAGACTGAGATTATCATGTATTTATCAAAGCAAAATGGATTTAGAGTAACGTGACAGACAGCCTGACAAGCTTTACTATGATGGAATCATTTAGAAGTCAAAGCAAAAAATGAAGGGTAAAACTGCTTTTGAAAAAGGCCAGATAGTGCTAAGATGGGTGTCGGCTATACACAATCAATTCTGACTCCAAAATCCTTGCTTTTAAAGTTATAAAACCTTTCAGGAAACTCTGTAATGATAAAGTGTCTGGCATTGTTTCATATTGATGTTTTATAAGAATTCATTCATTTAACTATGGTTCGTTCAAGAGCTCATATGTATACAGGACAAAGAAAGAAAGAAATAGTCCCTAACTTCACAAATTCTGTCATTTAGAGTTGATCATTAAATGCAGAGCAGAGATGAGAAATTGAATTTTTCTTGCAAACAACTGCTAGCAGAGTGAAGGGCGGGTAAGAGTTAAACCAGTCTGAGAGCAAGCAGACATGTTAGGAATATTTTGGAGGAAAGAAGGCAAGATTTTTAATCAGAGGGCAATGGCAGCTGAGATGGTGAAGTGAGACTGATAAACGTATCTTGATGGTAAAATCAACAGGAACTGACAGCTGATTAGTAAAATGTAAAGGGAAAAGAGAAGATTTACATAAGATAGAAGATTTGCAGTAAGATTAAGTTTTGATGGAATTTTTGGTTGGGGTGTGACTGAAGAATTGAAGATGAGTTTCCAAGTAATGACATATATAAGTAATTACATGTTATGGGTAACACTACACATTATTTAAACAAATTTTATTTTAAACAAATGTACATGATTTAAACAAAATTTTAACAAAATATTTTGTCCAGTTGCCCATGACTATTAAGTAACTATTAATCAAAGATTTTTTTTCAATTTTTCAAAGACATACAGATTTCCAAAGACATAGTAGTTAGCCGGTATGTTTTAAAAACTGACGTCTTTCGAAGAAATGCAGGACTCAGGGTAGATTTCAATAGGAATTACAGAAGCAGAACTAAATATATTAAATGCACGGTGATACTTACTTTATCTCTGGAGAAGCTGAAAAGTTGTTTCCTTTCTTTAAAGAATTGGACAGCGATTACACTGGCTGAGTGACCCCAAAGGACACCGACAGGTTTAGAGACCACATAAGGATTCCAGAGGCAAACTTTATTGTTAATGCCAGCAGTTGCTAATCAAAATTAAAAAGAAAAAAATGTTTTTATAAAGCATGAATAATCCAAAGCCATTTTGTGTGTGTAAGATATTGGGGATTGAAACTGGATGAGTAGAGGATTTCTACCACTGAGCTACAACCCCATCCCTTTTAATTTTTTATTTTGAGACTGGGTCTTAAGTTGCCCAGGCTGGCCTTAAACCTGCGATCCTCCTGCCTCAACTCTCCAAGTACTGAGATTACCGGTGTACAACACTGCACCCAACTAGCATTTTTTTAAAATGAGTTTTTCATTGCTCATTGCCTTCTGGTGAACACTAATGCACCCTGTCTTGAAGGAAGGAGTCTTGCTGCTGCCGCACTAAGGCAGGCTAACTCAGCATGGGTGCCCTCAATAATAATGGCTGAAAATAGACTTTCTACAGGAAGGTGCTGCAAGGAAAACCAAGGCCTCATTTATGAGCCAACCAGCAGCTTGCTCAGGACGGACTGGATCCTTCTATCCCTATCCACTCCTGAAGTTTTCTCTCTCCAGACATCACAGCCTAGAAATATAGCCTGTGGCAGAACTACACCAACAGTTAAAAAAAAAAAAAAGAAGAACTAAAGCCAGGCGTGGTGGTTCACAACTATGATCCCAATATTTAAGAGGCTGAGACATGAAGATCACAGTTTCAAGGCAAGTACATGGTACCATCGTGATGCCGTGTTTCAAAACTAAAACAAAACAAAGGAGCTGGAGGGGTTCAATCCCCACTATCACAAAAAAAAAAGAAAAGAGAAAGACAAAAGAAAGAAACAAAAGGAAAAGAAAGAACTAAAACAACATTGTAAGTTCACAAATTAATCAAAAGTATAGAGAACAAGAATTTTTCACCACCATTTAAATAATCAAATACATAGAACAAAGAAACAAGCATCCCAAATATAATTTTGTTCTGCTTTATTGATAAAATAGGTTTTGGGGTGGTTTTGTCTTGTTTTGTTTTGTGGCACTAGGAGTTGAACCCAGGGACATTCTATCTCCAAGTTATACCTCCAGTTGTTATTTTTATGTTCTGTTTTGAAACAGGGTCTTATGAGGTTGCTGAGAATTTTGCTCCATTGCTGAAGCTGGCCTCAAACCTGTGAACTTCCTGTCTTAACCTCTTGAGTGCTGGGATTACAAGTGTGTGCCACCATGCCCAGCTGAAATGAAGTAATTTTAAATATGAACTGGTTGTATTCAGAGAGCACTTCAAAATCAAGAAGTATAGAACTCCTCCCACTGTGTGGGAGCTCAATCGAACACGGTTGTTGCCCAGCTCAGGACCAGCAGTGGAGCTGAGCTTATTCTCCCCTGTCATGCCAACATGGTGGCAACTACAGAATAGCAGATAATAAAAAAACTAATTAGCTGCTCAGTTAAATGGTTGGTATTTGAATCCTTGCCAAATGGATTCATCAACATGTCCAGCCTTCTGTAATAAATTTATATTGCTCCCTGAAAGTGTTGGCATGTCTCGAGGTCATATTGTGTTTTTTTATCATGATTGTCAGCTATTGTTGTTGAGAACTTTAGGGATCCACCCTCGTAAGCTAATACCAGTCTTCTTTTCGTGAATAATAACTATTAAATGAGCTTGAATGTGATCCATTCTGTAGGCCACGTATGTTCTCTGAAATACTTTGTTAATTTTTCAATAATACATTTATACTTCACTTTTTATATTTGGGTACTATTATATTAGTACTATTTTATGTTTGAGTACTATTTGTAATATTAGTACTAATACTAGTACTATATGTATACATATATAGTACTAATACTATAGTATAATATTATAGTAGTAATAGTACTAATTAGTACTATATAAATACATATATAGTACTAATATTCATACTATATATATGCATATGTTTACTAATATATATTATATATATATATATATATATATAGTGTGTGTGTGTGTGTGTGTGTGTGTATGTATGTATAAAACAATTTCAGGATGTCTAGATATTTTATTAAATAGTTAATCCTAAGAAATTTTATGTGTTCTCAACTAAAATATATCTATTTACATCCAAAGAATTCTTCCTTAAAAATCTAGAGAGAGGATAATCTGCAAATTTTCAAATATCAATAGAGACTATATTCTAAAACTTAATTGAAAAGCATCCTACATTTTACAGTTCTCTGGTGTGGTCTGGTGTGTTTGTGAGAGTGCATGTGCATGTGCATGTGTGTATGCGTGTGTGTGCGTGTGTGTGTTAGCTATGTATTTGTTTGGGTGCAGCATTTGGTGACATCAGGTAGATGGCAGAAGGGCAGATGCTGCACAAATTGTCTTTTTTCTCCATATCATTTCATACCCCCCTACCAATTCTAATAAAAAGACTCATTAAAGCTTTGGGGTACTTTCTCACATTTTCACCCAATGTAGTTCATATACACTGCACATAATAATGCATCATTATCAGACATTCTCAGGCAATAAAAATGTGAGCTGCTCAAGTTGGTCTCTCTGGCAATAAAGCAGCAAGGTGGAGAGGTTCCATGCATACAAATATGCATCCTAGACTATTTATGAGGCCTTCATAGTTATCATGATTTATTTTACATACCAATTAAATTGAGCCCAGAGTGGTAATCAAAAGCGTGAATGCCCTGAGCAATGTGGATGGATGCAATTTTAAGATGTTTTTTTGCTTTCTCTCTCCAAGCCAGCACCACAGAGTTTGTATTGCTGGTTGTACTGGAAATGATAGCATCCAAAGATGCACTGTAAGTAACTGAAAAAAAATAAAAAAGAAAGACAGTCTTTAGTCCGTTTTTCTTTAGACATTAGCAACATAGAACTATTTAAATATGCAACGCTAAAAACATCAACTCAGAGTGATGATATCTCCGCACCTAGAAAACACCTTGCTCACCCATTTCCCGCCTTGCACCGAAGGATTTACAGTGAGAAGTCAAAGGATTCTGCACTGAGAGTTTCCTCACACTCTAGGGATACTTTAAGCATTCCTTAGAACACACACAGGAAACCCTGATCACAATAATCATATGGGATGCTAGAGATGTAAAATCAGTAATTGACCAGATTCCCACATTCTTTCTTCTGGTTCTGGGACAGACAAACAAGAACTTGCCAACTATCTGATGCTCTCCAAAGGCCCAGCTCATGCTCAAATAATGGTTTGTTTAAGTTTTTACTCATCTAGAATGTTCAACTATAGGCTAATCGGGACTCTGCTCCCTTCCAAGGTTCACAAACACAGCTGGAGACTCAGGTTAAAGTGGTTGTCCCTGTGCTCCCGAGGACCCATGCCAGATGTTGTGAAGCAAACTCCTACTCCCCAGGCAAGGATAATGGCCCCGATGCCTTTGTCGTGAGGACCTTTCCATTGCTGTCACCCACAGACTCCAAAAAGGTAATCACCGCACCGCTGCTCGCACCACCATGCCCTCTGTGGTTCTCGTTTGCATTTTGCTCAATGATTTGAGCCCAAAGATAAAAGATTTCTGATTCGACCTCAAGATTAAATTCTAGCCTCACACAAAGGACCTTGTTACTTTCTATAGACTAAAAATAGTTACTTTAATGAAATGTCCTTTATAAATATTTCTGACCAGCCATGTGTGGTAGAGCATGCCTATAATCCCAGGACCTGGAAGGCTGAGATGGGGGATCGCAGGTTTAAGGACAGACAGCCTCAGCAACTTGGGGAGATCCTCAACAGCTTAGCAAAATCCTGTTTCAAGATAAAAAATACAAAGGGCTTGCGGTGTAGCTCAGAAGTAGAATACCCCTGCCGGGCATGGTGGCGCACACTTGTAATCCCCGCGCTTGGATGGCGGAGACAGGAGGATCGCTCTGGTTCGAAGCCAGCCTCGCTGGCTTAAGAGACTCTCTTTCCTTCCAGATAAAAATATAAAATAGGTCTGGGAGTGTAGCTGGGAGGTAGAAGGGCTTCCAGGAACCCCAGTACCACCAAAAAAAAAAAAAAAAAGTAGAATACCCCTGGGTTCAATCCTCAATGAAGAAGGAGGAAGTAAAGAAGAAGGAAGAAAATAAGGAGAAGGAAGGAAGGAAGGAAGGAAGGAAGGAAGGAAGGAAGGAAGGAAGGAAGGAAGGAAGGAAGGATTGTGATTTCCTTACAATGTAGAAGCAAGCATGACAGTACTAGAAGATAACTCTCAATGGATCACTAACATTTCTGCACTTAAGAAACTGAGCACTTAACACCCTTTGTTCCAGATTATCAGTGATATTTGCAAAGCAAACAGCCTTGGAATGCAGAGGTGGTCGTCTCCCTTTGGAGCAAGTGGCAGACATACTTACTGCCCAGAATAATAACAATAATATCTTCCTCTGGAACAGGAGGAGGTATGCATCCTATATACTGTAACATTTGGATTCCCTAAGTTTGGATTTCTTTACCTGTAAAGCAATACGTTCCACGTACAGACATTCCTCTTGGCCCTTCCTCCTGGGCTTTATGGACTTGCAGCCAAGGGAGCTGAAGCCAACATGCCAATTCTTATGCTGCTTGCTCTTCAGTGAATAATACACTCTTTTCCTGACACAGGAGGCTTACGTCCTCTGTCACTGTAAGATCTTTTTTATTGATCTTTCCAAGTGAGCAGTACACAATTGGTGTTGCTGGTTGTGGTGAAAATGGCAAGCTACCTTGTAAATAGCTAACTTTAACAGAGTGTAAAAGAACAGACCCTTCACACTTCTTAACTGGCACTGCTGCACTTGTTCATATCCTCCCAAATTCTCATGTAGAGGTCCTAATTTTCAAGGTGACAGTGTTAGGAGGTGGGGGCGAGTCCTCAAGAATGGTATCGGAGCCCTCTGAAAGAGGTCTGAGAGCATGTTTGCCTCTTCCACTCCTGAGGGTGAGGACACAGCTAGAAGGCGCCATTTATGAATCAGGACGTGATTCCATACGCCAAATCTGCCTGCCTTAATCTTGGGCTTTCCAGCCTCCAAATCTGTAAAAATAGATTTCTGGTTTTTTTTTCTTTTGTTTTGTTTTGTTTTTGTTTTGTTTGTTTGTTTTTTTGGTGGTACTGGGGTTCCTGGAAGCCCTTCTACCTCTGGGATACACTCTCACGGGCTACACTCCCGGACCTATTTTTTTATACTTATTTTTATTTGGAAACAGGGTCTCTTAAGCCAGCGCGACTGGCTTTGAACCTGTCCGATCCTCCTGTCTCTGCCTCCCAAACGCGGGGATTACAAACGTGTGCCACCAGGTCCGGCAAATATAGATTTCTGTTTTTTTAAGCCACCCAGTTGGGTGTACTTTGTTATAGCGGTGGAACTGAATAAAACAGGACCCTTTTAATAAAAACCACTGAAACTTCATAAAAGGCAAAGCATTCCTTATTAAAGTTAAACACATAGCACCTGGTGCATTTCTCCTGGGTCCTAACCATTCCCTCCCCCTTCCCACTTATGATTGGAACTGGTATTCATAGCTTCCCTCATCAAGTCTTTTTTCCCTCCCCACCTCCTTCCCCAAATCCCCTTCTACTATTCTACTGGTATCTTTCCTCATTTATTTGAAGTCTCTTTTGCTTCTCAGTTTCTCGCTAGCTATGTCCCTGTATATTTTATCACACTAAATCTCAATACAATTAGTGGTTACAATGCATTAATAAAAGCATATCAATATACATATATAAATAATAGCCTAATTCAGATTCAATCGATCAAGTAAGGAAATTTGTTCTGAATATCTCAAAACTTGTTGGTATAGCTCAGAGGTAGAATGCTCCTAGGTTCCACAAAGAAAAAAAAAACTGTTTCAATAAACCATAATACAATAGAAGTAATTATTGATTATCAAAATAATCATTTTCATAAAATAAAACTTTATAAGTTATTTGTAAATTAAGAGATAGTTTTAGTTAAGAATACATTTTAAAAGTTAAACACAGCATCTAATTTTACTATTTTGGTAAAAGCACTTGATTTGCTTTATATATGATGTGTATAAATATTCATATATGTATATATGTGCATATATATGTGTGCATATAGATATGTATATACATGTTTCCAAATAATTGTGAAAGGCACGAAAATCCTGAGAAGCTAATGACAAATACCTGGCGGCCAATACATTCCTTCTCTTTTGACCTATTCTTTTGGGTTAATTGTTTCTTAAAGCACCTAGGATATATTCATTCAAGAACTAACATTTTTAAAAAAAAAACTAATATACACATGTGAATTACTTAATTTAGCATATTTCATATTTATCACCCTAGGAATGAATAGCTTGACTTTACTAAATTAAAACTGTGTGATGTTGAGACTACTCAGTGTGTCTTCTATAAACATCCTCTCCCAAAATATGGCACCCAACCTTCAAAGATGTGTTGAGCACCTATTGTTTTCCATGTGTTATAAGGATAATAAGAAAATAAATAGGTACAACCAAAAACCTTACTCATATGGCTACAAGTTTGTAAGAAAAGAAATGTAGATCAAACAATTAGTGAATATTATAGCATATAGTGAAGTGATAAATTGAATGGTTCAGAAAATAGAATAAGAGTTAAAGGAAGAGAGAAACAGTGTGGGTCTCAGGATTTTGAAGACATTAATGAGGGTTTGACAAATAATTGCATTTCAGTAGAAGAGAAGCCATGACAAATACCTGGTGGACAAGAAATGGAAAATTTCAGCATTTAGAATTGAAAGAATGGAAGAGATCTTCAGACAAAAACAGACTGATCTGGTCAAAGTTGCCACACTTAGGGCTGGAGCCCTGAGATGGATTCTGAGTTTGGTATAGTTTGATGTCATATAACATGCAATGCTATAAATCCAAGCTCAGTATGTTAGTATGTGGCAGAGCCAAGGTATAAATTCAGAATACAGGGCCTGATCCCTTGACAACCATAACAGGGCTTTCCGAATTTTAATATGCACATGAATCCCCTGGAGACCAGAGTTAAAAGGGAGATTCTCATTCCACAAAATTGAGATTGGGCAAGGCTCAAACATTGCCAGCAAATTTTCTGACATTCCCAAAAGGCCGTGCTTAAGGTAACTAGGCACTAGAGTGGATTCTGTAGAGTGCTGTAATCATTGTGTCCTAGAAAAGTAATACAGTATTAGAGATGAGACCCATGGTTTTTAAAATTAGAGTCCAAACACTCTTCCGGCAATCTGTTAAAAGCTGTAGACCCTCTCCACCAGAAAAATGTGTATATATACAAAATGTTGCAGAAAATAATCAGAATTTTAAGAACCTTCCCAGGCAGTCATGATGGTGCATATCTGTAATCCCAGTACTTGGGAGGATGAGATAGAAGAATTACAGGTTTGAGCCCAACCTCACCATTTCAGTGAGATCTTCATCAACTGAGACCTTGTTAAAAAAAATGTTTAAAAAATTAAAAAGGGCCGGGCATGGGGGCACCTGCTTGTAATCCCAGCATTTGGGAGGCTGAGACAGGAGGATCCTGGTTTGCAGATAGCCTCAGCTACTTAGTGAAGCCCTTTGCAACTCAGTGAAACCCTGTTTCAAAATAATGAATAAAAAATAGTGTTGTGGGTATAGCTCGGAGGTAGAATTTTCCTGGGTTCCATCGCCGGTACTGCAGTAAAATAAAATAAAATAAAATAAAATAGGGCTGGGAATATATCTTAAGAATTAGAAGGCCTCTGGATTCAATCCCCAAGAACACACACACACACACACACACACACACACACACACGCACATGCGCGCGCACACACACACACACACACACACACACACACACAAACATGCACACACAGCCTTCCCTCCAAAATGCAGAAAGTCCAACCATGATGGATCCGGTCTGAAACTCGAGCTACAAAGGGAATCAAGTATTCACCTGCTTTCTCAGATGAGTGTGTGTGTGTGTGTGTGTGTGTGTGTGTGTGTGTGTGTGTGTGTGTGTTGCTAAAGATTGAACCCAGAGGCGTTCTACCTCTGAACTATATCACCAGCTTATTTTACTTTTTACCTTGAAACAGGGCCTTCCTAAGTTGTTGAAGTTCTCATTAAATTGCTGAGGCTGGCCTCAAACCTACAAAAAAATCCTCCTGTTTCAGTCTCCCAAATACTGGATTACAGGTGTGTGCTGCCACACCAGGCTCTCAGGTGATTCTTAGGTTTCTAAGAATTATTAATAAAGCCCAGCCCTGTGTTAGTCAATGCTCTTTTTATCTTCCACTTCCTTAAAGTAAATGAGCTTCACTTACTTGATGGCAAGGTTCTCTTAATGCCAGAACACAATTTCTTTGAGAAAAAAAGAGAGGTTGGGTGCAAAGTAGACTTTCAGAAAGGGGACCTAAGCAGAGCTGCCTCACAGAGCATCAGGCGCACAGAATAATTCACTGTGAAGTGTGTCAGAAACACAGGAGGACCGCCAAAGGGCAAAATGGGCTATTTCTACAATCTTCCTACAATTTATGTGGATGGTGTGTTTCTTGCTTGTCTCTCGTTATGTAATTTCTCTTTGACCCTATGGATTACTTTTTATAATTATAATTTATTGAATTCACTCATGTATTAGACAGCATGCCTGGAGTCTCACCATATAATAATCTTCAGCGTGTCAATTATCCCAAGTTGACTGATGAGAGGACACATTCTGGGAGCCAATTTGCTTGAGGTTGTACAGCTAATTATATGAGAAGATGAGATTGAACCTAGCCCTGTTTGGCTGTGAGCTCTCCTTTTCTGTATCACTGAATACTTCTCTAGTAAGCCACACTGCCTTGTATATGCTAAAACCAGATCTGGTATTCTTTCTGGGTTTGCGCAGCACTAGGGATTGAATCCAGGGCTTCACATTTGCTAGGCAAGTGTTCTACCCGTGAGCTACATCCCCAGCCCTTGTTTCTAATTTTTTTTTTTTTTTTTGAGATAGGGCCTCACTAAGTTGCCCAGACTGACCTCAAACTTGGCAAAATCTTCAGCCCCAGCCTCCCAAATAACTGTGATTCTAGGTGTGAGCCACCATGCCTGGCTGGGATCTGGGATTTCTTCTATTACCAATTGTGTTTCTGTCCCCCTTACTCTCAACCCCAGAACCAGCCCTTGCCTCATCTTGAGTCTTCCCTTTCCTGATTTTCACACTTCCATTGCCACTTAGCCCCGTGGGAGCTGACTCCTCTGTCCTCCTGCATCTCTCCCATCCTCTTCTATCATTTACTATCTTTCTTTCTTGGAGTAAGGAGGGAAGAAAGAAAAAAAGAAGGGAAGGAGGAAGGAAGGAATCACTTTCCTAAGGAAGAATACCTTGAGCTCCATTAGGGAGCAATTAGTTTCAGGAGTGTGAGAGCCCCCCGCGCCCCCAGTCACCTGCTTCACGACTAAGACATTAGTAGAGCTTCCCGCAGTATAAAATCCAATGAAGCAGCCTCGCTGAAAATACACCTTCATTTACAGAAAATTTTAAGGGTTATTATGACCCACCACCTAGTTAATTAATAGTATATGATCTAACGTATACAGCCTTAAACTATAATTATATCTTCAAATCCATGGGAAATCCACAATGTATTTATAGTATGATCAAATTAAGAATATTTTACCCAGAATATTACTTTTGTTTCCCTATTATATCCAACTACCATCTTGTTTTGAGACTACAAAGGAAGACATAAAGACAGCCATGGTGGCACACACCAGTTTGATCACAATTCTTGGGAGGTTAAGGCAGGAAGATCGCAGGTTGAAGGACAGCTTCATCAACTTAGCAAGACCTTGCTTTAGAATAAAAAATAAAAGGGCTGGAATTGGAGCTCAGTGGTCGAATGCCCTGGGTTCAATCCCCAGTACCAAAAATATGGCCTAAAGAAGTTTATTCTGCTCTGGGGCGCAGGGTATTGCTCTAAGATTTCCAAGTGACATTTACGGACTTGCAGTGTTACATGTGGGAGGCTCAACAATTCACACTTTATTTCTAAAGCAAGATTTAACATGTTTCTGATTAAATTGTAGCACGCCAGAGCTCCTGAGGATGCTTCAGTGAAAGGTGAGAAGAAAAAGCCATTTCCTTAAAATGGAATTATCTGATAAATAAAAATGTTTCCTCGCTTCTAGAATTGAGAATTGAGTTAAGGAAATTTTAGGTCATGAGAGAAATGTTTTCAAAATACCAAGGTAAGGAATGGAATGAGCTGCTAAAATAATTTGTTTTTAATATTCTCAGTGAGTTTAAGGATTAGAAGAGGAAAATATTTTTAATTACTTTATATAACATTTTGAGAGGGAAAAAAGACAACCTAATATATTTTTCCATTAAGATGCTAAATTTCAACCTTCCACAATTTCTGCTTAGTCATAGAAAAGGCATTATGGAAACCTGCCATCAATCCTGGTCCCCTTGTGTGCTGTCAAAACGACCCTGTGCATGAGTGGTTAGCCAATGCAGGAAAAGGAATGGAAAATGAAAAGTGATACCCAAAACTAAGTAGGGAATGCTAGGAAGTGCACTTAGAATGACATGGGCTAGGCAGCTCTGTAACATTTGCCAACAGATAGGGCTGTGTCAGGATAGAAAACTGGGCCATTTGTAACTTGGAATTCTTATCAACTTTCAAACTTCAAGAGTCACATGACTTAGGACAGAACCTTATTATGAGCTTTTTTTAATGCTTTCTTGTTTGAGGGAGCTTTATTTTCAGTATTCTTACTTTGTAGTTGGAGTCAGACTCCCTGAGAACACCATAAGTATCTTCATAATTTGGGAAACCACAATTTCAAAGAGAAAAAAAAGAGAGAGAAGAAAAATTGTTATCTATCGCATCTTTGAAAAGCAAAATGCATTTTTAAAAATCAAAATCCATCACAGCTAAGCCTATTGTAAAACATTAATACAATTAATTTAGTGGCTTTTTAAAATACCAAGTAGACACATATTTATAATATAAGAGATCTTACTCTTCCACTATGTTTTAAACAAGCTGCAAGAGGACACTCCTTTGTTCAAACTCAGGCCGCCAGCTAAGAGCTGATTTCAGCTGCTGAAAACATAGCCAGGTGCTGGTGACACACACCTACAATCCTCTTACTTGCGAGGCTGAGACAGGAGGATCACAGATTTTAGGCCAACCTCAGCAACTTACTGAGACCCTCAGAAACTTAGCAAAACCTTGTTTCAGAATTTAAAAAGGGCGGGGGGTATAGCTCAAAGGTAGAATGCCCCTGCCTTCCCTACTGGGGAGGCTCAATCCCTAATACCAATAAGCAAACAAACAAACCCACAGCCAGGGGTGACCTGGAAGAACCTGGGTGCTAAGCTAGTTGTGGCGTGGCCTCACTTCTCCTACAGGGCTGACTTAGATGCAAGAAGTGAAGAGAGTTACCAGGACATGCAATGTGGTTTCTCTTCCAAACTTAGACCCTGTGAGTTGACAAAGATTCCCCATGGAGATACAACCTAGTGCAGCTGTATTTTGAATTTTCTGTTATCTGTTCCATTAGCCACGTGACTTTTGTTATCAGTTAAAACAGTTTTGTATCTCTACCTAGCCCTGGTCAAAAAAAAAAAAAAATGGTGAAAAACACCCTTTGAACTGATTTTTTAAAAATCAATGGTTTTGTTTGGGAATTTTATAATCATTCTTTCAAAAGCTAGACTCTTAGTCTATTATTTCAAAGGCTTTCAACGATAGTGCCTATATAAAAAGACAGTGATTAGAAAGTAAAATCCTCTGAAATTCCAGACACTTTTGTGTCACCACTATTATTCAAAGTCTCTACATTGAGAAGTATTTCAGAATGTAATTATTTTTCCATTAAAATATGACACAGAAGCACTCAGACAGGATGAAATCATTTTCTCGCTCACAGTTTTAAGTAAGAAGTCTGAACCTTATCTTGAACAGTACGCTAACACTCCTATGTCTGAAACCGAGCTTTTCCTTTGACATTTCCGTTTCATAGACGTTTTATCTTTAGCTTCGGTAAAAGCTTTCTACCCTACTTGTTCAAGTATTTCTTTTTTTTTGCACAATTGTATATTCCCTCCTCACAATGAGAAGAAAATCACCAAAAACATTTCCTGAGGAGTTCTAAGAATATCAGCTCAGGTTACTGGGGTGAAAAGAGTGTAGAATTAAAGCAGCCTTTGGCTGTTTACTCCTGACAGAATCCATCTTGCAGTCCAAGGAGCCGAAGCCAGAGCGCTTCAGGTCCTGGTGAGCTGCATTCCCTGCACCACCCTCTCCCCTTCCTCTTCCTCTTCACTGCAGTCTCTCCCTCTCCTACTAAAATAACTTTGCCTCAAACAACAACAGAAACCCACGTTTAAATTTATAATCTACAAGTCTAAGAATAGGCCTTCATTCATTGGTTAGGAAAGGAGTCGGTCCTTCTTTCAGAGGGACTTGAGCTTCAAATCTAAAACTGTAAAGTAAAATCTTAGAGTGATACGTCACCTCTTTCACTTTCTTCTTTTGAGGGGAGGAGACAGGGGGGCTATGGGTGCGTCGTAATTACACATTGTAATGAGGTTCAGCATGATAGAAACACACACATAGTACTTGGTGTGTTTCTCTCCAGATCCCATTGTACTCCCTCCTCCTCCCCACACATAATATTTGTGTGTTTGTGTGTGTGTGTGGGGGGGGGGTAATGGGGTTCCTGGAAGCCCTTCTACCTCCCGACTACACTCCCAGACCAATTTTTTTATTTTTGGAAACAGGGTCTCTTAAGCTAGCGAGGCTGGCTTCGAACCTGCGCGATCCTCCTGTCTCCGCCTCCCAAGCGCGGAGATTACAAGCGTGCGCCACCACGCCCGGCGCGACACATAATATTAAAAATGCTATTGATCACTTCATTTTACAAAACTATGGTATGTCCACACAATGGAATTTTATTCGTTCATAGAAAAGAACAAGATTATGTCATTGACAGGAAAATAGATGGAACTAGAGAATATTATGCTGAGATCAGCCAGTCTTAGAAAGTGAAATATGTCTTCACTCATGTGTGGAAGCTGGAGGGAAACTGGAAGACAATGGGACTTCAGATTCAAGGAGAGAGACCAAGAGAATAGTAGGAGGGGATTTGGGGGAAAGAGGGGGGGAAGTAAAAGAGCAGACCTAATGAAACCGCTCACTTTCTTCTTTTTGAGTAATCCTCTCTTATGCATTGTCCTCAGCATCCATTCATATAGTATTGAACTAAGCATTGTTTTTTAATTGTGCTTTTCTTTCCCCAACCACTTCCTTGAAACTATTTTTTTAAAAACTTATTTTTTAAAAAAAGGAATTTTACAAATATTCAGCATAATTTCTTCTGGTATCTCTTTTATTTTGACTTATTTTTTAATAATATTCACTAATTGCCAGGCATGGTGGTACACACCTGTAATCTCAGTACTTGGAAATGTGAGACAGAAGGATCACAGATTTGACAACAACCTCAGCAAAATGTTGAAACTCTCAGTTACCTAGCGAGTCCCTGTTTCAAAATAAAAAGTAAAAAGACCTGGGGGATGTAGCTCAGAGATGAATGAGTTTCTAAGAATTATTAATAATGCATAGCCCTGTATTAGTCAATGCTCTCTTTTTAGCTTCCACTTCCTTAATGTAAATGAGCTTCACTTACTTGATGACAAGGTTCTCTTAATGCCAGAACACAATTTCTTTGAGAAAAAAAGAGAGGTTGGGGTGCAAAGTAGACTTTCAGAAAGGGGACCTAAGCAGAGCTGCCTCACAAAGCATCAGGCGCACAGAATAATTCACTGTGAAATGTGTCAGAAACACAAGAGGACCGCCAAAGGGCAAAATGGGCTATTTCTACAATCTTCCTACAATTTATGTGGATGGTGTGCTTTCTGCTTGTCTCTCATTATGTAATTTCTCTTTGACCTATGGATTACTTTTAATAGTAATAATTTTTCAAATTCACCCATGTTCTATCCTGGTATTACATACTACTACATATATTCAATCAATAACTTATTTTTAATATATAATTTTATTGCCGCATTGCATCATTATGTACTTCAGACTGATAGTGGCATACATGCACATAGGACTTGGTGAGTTTTCCTCCAGCTCCTTCCCTACTACCCCTCTTCCCCGTACATGATATTGAGACTGGCATTCGTTTTCTCACATATTTTCATAATGTTAATGGAAGTGATTTCTTAGTTAATTATGCTCTATTCCTCTCTTCCTCTAGACCACTTCCCTGGCTCCACTGGAGTTTCTCTTCCATTATTTAAAGTTCTTCTAATATACTAATTTTCTCCCTCGAGAAAACATATGACCTTTCACTTTCTTTGACTGGCTTATCTCACTTAATATAATTTTATCCAGGTCCATCCATTTTCTTGCAAATGACATAATTTCATTCTTCTTTATTGATGAGTAAAATTCTACTGTGTATATATACCAAAATTTTGTGATCCATTCATCAGTTGATGGACACCTAGGTTGGTTCCATAATTTGTGCTGCTGTAAACATGGGAATGCATATATTACTTTATTTCTTTGATTCCAGCCCTTTTGGAAAGGTAACCCAAAAGTGGTATAGCCAGATCATATGATGGATTCATTCTCAGTTTTCTGAGGAATATTCACACTGATCTCCATAGCAGCTCTACTAGTTTGCAATCCCATGAATAGTATAGAAGAGTTCCAATTACCACACATTATCTCCAGCATTTATTGTTTTATTTCTTTTTTTCTTCTTCTTCTTCTTTTTTTTTTTTTTTTTTTTTTTTGTTTCGGTACTGGGGATAGAACCCATGGGCATTCTACCTCCAAGCTCCACCCCCAGCCCTATTTTTTATTCTTTATTTAGAAACAGGGTCTCATTAAGTTGCAAAGGGCGTCTTCTCTTTTTTTTCTCTTTGAAATTGTGGTTTCCCAAATTATAAAGATACTTATATTTGTGAACCGGATTACAAACATGTGCCACCACATCCAGCTTGTTTGACTTCTTAATGATTGTCATTCTAACTAGAGTTAGAGGGACTCTCAGTGTAGTTTTAACTTGCATCTTCCCTGATTCCTAATGATATTGGACATTTTTCATGTATGTATTTATTAACCATTTATATTTCTTCTTTTGTGAAGTGTCTATATCAATTGTTCATTTCCTGATTGGGTTATTTGTTTTTTTAATGGTAAGTCTTTCAAGTAATTTGTATATTCTAATATTAGTGTTCTGCCAGAGAAATATCTGACAAAGATCTTTCATTCTGTAGGCTCTTGATGGATTACTTTGATAAGCACAAACTTTTTAAGTTTAATGCTATCTCATATACTAATTCTTCTTTTAATTTCCTAAACTTTGAGGGTCTTATTGAGAAATTTTCTACCTGTGACTTTATGTTGGAGTATTGGACCTATGCTCTTCTTTAGTAATTTCAGTCTTTGATCTAATTTCTAGGTCCACCCATCTCAAGTTGACGCTTGTGCAGGGTGAGGAGTAGGGAGTTAATTCAGTTTTGCTACAAATAAATAGATAACCCATTTTTTCACCACCATTTGTTGAAAAGGCAACAAACGTTTTCCCCAAAATATGTTTTGGGCACTTTTATTGAAAATCAATTGGCTACAGTGTGTGGATTTGTTTCTTTTTCTATTCTGCTCCATTGGTCCATGTATTTCTTTTTGTGCCAATACCATGTTGTTTTTATTACTATAACTCTGTAACATAATTTAAAGGTAGGGACCCTGTGGTCCAGGCCTCTGGCCCCAACACTGGGCGGGTGGGCAGGGGCTGGCAGGGCACCCCTAGGCGACCCCCTCCCCACCCGGAAGGACCCTGTGGTCCGGGCCTCTGGCCCCGACCCTGGGCGGGTGGGAAGGTGCTCGCAGGACACCCTTAGGTGACCTCCCTTCCACCCGGAAGGACCCTGTGGTCCGGGCCTCTGCCCCTGACCCTGGGCGGGTGGGCAGGTGCTGGCGGGACACCCTTAGGCGACCCCCTTTTCACCCGAAAGGACCCTGTGGTCCGGGCCTCTGGCCCCAATGCTGGGGGGGTGGGCAGGCGCTGGAGGGACACCCTTCGGAGACCCCCTTTCCACACAGAAGGACCCTGTTGTCTGAGGCTCTGGCCCTGACCCTGAGCGGGTGGACAGGCGCTGGCAGGGCACCCTTCGCCCCCCCCCTCCACTCTGAGGGACCCTGTGGTCCGGGCCTCTGGCCCCAACCCTGGGCGGGTGGGCAGGCACTGGCAGGGCACCTCTAGGCGACCCCCTTCCCACCCAGAAGGACCCTGTGGTCCGGGCCTCTGGCCCCAACCCTGCGTGTTGGCAGGCGCTGGTGGGGCACCCCTAGGCGACCCCCTTTACACCTGGAAGGACCCTGTAAAAAAGGAAAAGAAAAAGAAAAAAGGAAAATATCGGAGAGGGGTCAAGGAGCCCGTGGCAGATGCCAGGATACTGGAGATGCAGACAAAACTTATCCAAATAAACTGGAATTATTGGAAAAATTCCCTGCTAAGGAGGACTGCTTCTTCTCTACATTGTTAAGAATCTTGGACATCACCTGTAAGGAGAGAGACTTTAGCAGAGACCAAGGAGAAAGGCGGTGCTGAAAGCGGTCTCCGTGTTGGTGGTAGAGACTTGTATTCAGGAGAAGCAGAAATCAGATCCTACCAACCTTATTTTTTTTTTTTTTTTTTTTTTTTGGAGAAATTAGACCAAAGGTCGAATGCTACCGTCACACATGCTTAGGAACACTGGACAACATTCAGAGTGGAAAAAGAGCTTGGGAAAGATTTGAAATGGTGGAGGCAGTGGCAATGGCAGTAGCCAGTACTCAGGGGAGGCAGAGATCTGATGCATTACACCTGGAACCTTTGAAATATTAACCCCAGAGGTAGAATGTTACCACCACACACCCTCGAGAACATGGGACAAATGGTTGGGTGAAGAGGGTGCTCGGATTAGAGCCTGCCAAGGGGTGAGGCCGGTGACAGACACAGCAAAGCTGGAATTGGAGCCTGTCGTGAGGCAAGGCCGGTGCTGGAGCTTCTGAGGCCTGGATCGGAGCCTTCTGAGGGGTTAGGCCGGTGCCAGGGCCAATGGCCAGCATCGGAGCCAGCTGTGAGGCAAGGCCGCTACTCGGGCCTCCGAGGCCAGGATCAGAGCCTGCCAAGGGGTTAGGCCAGTGCCAGGGCCAACAACCGGCATCGGAGCCAGCCATAAGGCAAGGCCGGTGCTGGGGCCTCTGAGCCCGGGATCGGAGCCTGCTGAGGGGTTAGGCCGGTGCTGGGGCCAGCGGCTGGCATCAGAGCCTTCCATGAGGCAAGGGTACTATTGATGCCTCCGAGGCCGGGATCGGAGCCTGCCGAGGGGTGAGGCTGGTGCCAGGGCCAGCATGGCCGGGATCGGAGCCTGCCGTGAGGCAAGGCCGGTGTGGGGCCTCCGAGGCCAGGATCGGAGCCTGCCGAGAGGTTAGGCCGGTGCTGGAGCTAGCGAGGCCGACATCAGAGCCTTCCGTGAGGCAAGACCAGTGCTGGGGCCTCCGAGGCTGGGATCGGAGCCAGCTGACGGGTTAGGCCAGTGTCGGGGCCAGCAAGACCAGAATCGAGGCCTCTCATGAGGCAAGGCCGCTGCTTGAGCCAGCGAGGTCTGGATCAGCCCACTGGGTAGCCAGGCCACAACTGGGGCTGTCAAGAGTGGGATCAGTATTTGCAATGCGGCATGCACAGAGAAATATCACAGAAAATTAAAACCAGATGCTTCCCCTAATCAGCAATAACTAGGAGGAAACAGGCAACAGGAAGCGGTCGAGCTATAGAAAGGGCCCTATAGTGAATCAATTAAGGTGACCAATCAGAGGGTATGGAATAGGGGAGAATGAAGCCTCTTTAAAAAGCAGGAGGTACATAAACATATGTATCAAAGTTAATCACCAAACAAGCACGGGATCGAGGGAGGGGGAGGAAATGGGATGGGGGCTGGATGAGGGCTAATTGGCTGATGTGTGCTTGTGTATCCTCTCAAGTCTTGTATTCCAATGTGATGTATGATTACAATGCACCAATAAAAATAAATAAATAAATTAATTAATTAATTTTGAAAAAAAATAAAATAAAGTTAGGCATTATGATGTCTCCTCTATGATTTTTATTGCTGAGAACTGCTTTGTCTATTCTGGGTTATTTACTTTTTCCATATGAAATTTAGGACTGATTTTTCTAGCTCTAAGAAGAATGGCTTTCATATTTTGACAGAGATTGCATTGGCTCTGTAGATCAATTTTGGAAGAATGGCCATTTTGATAATATTTCTTCTCCCTATCTAAGAGCATGGGAAATCTTCCCATCTTCTAAGATCTTCAATTTCTTTCTTTAGTGTGTCATAATTGTCATTGTAGAGGTGTTTTACCTTCTTGGTTAGATTTATTCCAAGATATTTTATTGTTTTTGAGGTTATTGTGAATGGAATTGTCTTCTGCATATCTTTTTCAGTGGATTCATGGTTGACATATAGAAGAACTTTTAAGTTTTTAATTGATTTATCTCCCTATTTTACATAATTTGTCGATCAGCTCTAGAAGTCATTTGGTTAAGTTTTTGGGGGGCTTTCTAAGTATAGGATCTTGTCATCCGCAAGTAGAAATAATTTCAATTCTTCTTTTTCTAATTTCTATTCCTTTGATTTCCTTCTCTTGCCTTAACACTCTGGTTAGAGTCTTGAGTACTGTATTGAAAAGAAGTGGTGGTAATGGGCATCCTTTTTTTGTTCCTGATGTTAAAGAGAATTTTCAAATTTTCCCCCATTCAATATGATGTTGGTTTTGGGTTTGTTGCATATTGCCTTTATGATATTGAGGTAAGTTTCTTCTATTCCTATTTGATTTTCTGAAGTGTTTTTAATATGAATAGGTATTGGATTTAATCAAATGCTTTTTCAGCATCTATCGATGATCGTGTGATATTTGTACTTAACTCTATATATGTGGTGAATGACATGTATTGATTTGTATATGTTGGACCAATCTTGCATTAGTGGAACAAACCAACTTGGTCATGGTGCATAATTTACTTGATATGGTTTTGAATGAATATTGTTGGTATTTTGTTTAGAATTGTTCATCTATGTTCATCAAGTATATTGGTCTGTAATTTTCTTTATTCTATTGAGTACCCTTTATTCAGTTTTGATATTAAGGTGATACCTATAAAATGAGTGTTGAAGGTTTTCATCTCTTTCAAATATTTATGAAATATTTGGTTTAATTTTTCTAGAAAGGTTTTTTATAATTCAGCTGGGAATCTGTTTGGACTGGAACTTTCCTTTGTTGGAGGACTTTATATTGTTTTATCTCTGCTTGCTATTGCTTTCTACATCCTCTTGATTCAATTTAGGGAGGTTGCATGTGTCTAGAAATTTGTCTATTTCTCCTATGTTTTTCAGTTTATTGGAATATAAATCTTCAAAATAGTCTCTGATGATTCTCTGGTTTCCCTCACTGTCTGTGGTAATTATCTCCTTTTTAATTTCTTATATTAATAATTTAGACTGACTCTTTCTTTCTTTTGGTTAAGTCACCTAAGGGTTTTATCAATCTTGTTGATCTTTTCAAAGAACCAGCTTTTTGTTTTGTTGATCTTTGGATTTTTGTTATTGTTGTTGTTAGCTATCTCATTGATTTCTTCTCTGGTTTTAATTATTTTTCACCTTCTACTGGTTTTGGTTTTCTATTCTTGTTTCTCAAGGACCTTGTGGTATATCATTAGGTTGTTTAAAGCCAAATTGCAAAATGGCTTCTTTTTCACAATTAAAAAATAAAATCCTGGCACACGCTTGTAATCCCAGTATTTGGCAATCTGGGACAGAAGGATCACAGTTTGCAGACAGCCTCAACTACTTAGTGAGGCCCTTTGCCACCCATGAGACCCAGTTTCAAAGTAAAGAATAAAAACTAGGACTGGTGGTGTAGCTCTGAGGTAGAATGGCCCTGGGTTCCATCCCTAGTACTGCAAAAAATAAAATAAAATAAAATATAAAATAAATCCCACAAAGAAAATTAATAGTATTATTCATTAGTGGCACAAGCAAAATACTTTAGAAATAAAAAGGGAAGTCGGTGTAATGTAACTCACATGAGTTTGAGTAGTACACAATTCTGGCATCTCTAGATGTTAAAACACGGTCCTCTTTCTCAGCATCAAGTTGATAAACTGACAATTTTTTTTTCCATCTGAACCAATTTCAAAGGGACATTTATTCATTTCAGCATCCTTTGACAATTAAGTTGCTCATTCATGGAATCCATAGTTCTCAATGTTCGGTGCATGTGGAAGCTCAGTAAGTGCTACTGACTGGCTAGATTTTGAGTGCTTCAAAGTGATCATGATAATAAATGAATCTTGAAGTTATAATGAGCTTGAAAAGGGTTAGATATTACTTATCTACAGGAAAAAACAGTATCCATTTGAAAACTGTATCCTCAACATTTTATAAATGTCATTCTTTGGGGCACTTTTCTTTATCCATATTAATTGAATATCATAGAACTCAAATACTTTGTTTCTACCCCATGCCAAAATTAAAGAAAAGAAAGAAGGTACCAGAGACATAGTATGATTTATATTCAAGAAAAAATGCAGAACATATAGTTTCTTATGTAGGAGATAATTTTTGTGGGAACATATTAAATAATTAGTTCTAATTTCCTAAAACCCCCAAAGGGTAAAAGTACCATAAAACCAAACAGTTGGACTGTTTCTTCTTCAAACTCTATTAGAAATAGACCAATAATATTAGTCTCATTAACTTTCATTAAACTCAGTGGGATTGATTTCCATTCTTTTTGATGGGTATTCTTCAATGCAACAAGTCAGAAGTGAGGAAATTACCATAGTTTTTAGTATCTGGAGCAAGATATCAGTGCAGGTATTGCATATGTAGTTCTTGAACCACCAGGTACAAACTTTGTAAAATTACATTATATTATAAAATTAACTCATTGTTAATCAGGTTTTAAGAAAGTTCTGTTATTCTACAGATAATGATTTACAAAACAATGCTACCATTGTGGTACTACAAACTAATACAACCACCATAGAGATCAGTATTTCAGGAGGCAGAGACTCGAGGACTGTGGTTCGTGGATAACTTCAGCTACTTAGCGAGGTCCTTTGCAACTCAGTGAGACCCTGTTTCAAAAATTAAAAAACTAAAAAATAGGGCTAGGGGTATAGTTCAGACATACAATGCCCCTAGGTTCCATCTCCAGGACTGCAACAAAACAAAATAAAATAAAACTAAAACTAAAACAAAAAACTAGGAATGGAGCCAGGTGTGGTGGTGCATGCTTGTAATTACAGTATTTGGGAGGCAGAGACAGGAAGAGCGTAAGTTCATGGTCAGCCTCAGCTACTTAGAGTAGCCCTCCCAATCTTAGTGAGACCCTGTTTCAAAATAAAGAATAAAAAATTGGGCTGAGGGAATAGCTCAGAGGTAGAACACCCCTGGATTGAACCCCACGTACTGTAAAAAAAACAACTAGGAATGAAAACAGCATATGACCCAGCTATATTATTTCTTGATATATTTCCCAAAAAGTTAAAAATCAGAATATTATAGTGATGCAGGCATAGCTTTGTTTATAGCAGCAAAGTTCTCAATAGCCATATTATGTAACCAACTCAGGTGTCTGACAATAAGTGAATGAATAACAAAAATGTGGTATATATAAACACAATAAAACTGTACTTGGGCATAAAGAACAACAAAATTATGTCATCTGCAGAAAGATGGATGAAACTAGTGAATATCGTGCTAAGATCAGCCACTCTCAGAAAGTCAGGGGTCATATAAACATATATGTCCTCTCATATATGGAAGCTAGAGAGAACATAAGAAACAAAAGGGACTTCAGATAAATGAGGAGAGAGACAAGTAGAATAGTGGAAGGGGATTGGAGGAGGGAGGTGAAGAGAGTGAAAAGGAGGACTGAGAAAGAAAACAGTTCTAATAAAGGCATAGCCATATAAAAGGTATTACTACCAATCTCACTAATATGTACAGGGTGGGGGAGCCGCAGGTGGGATACAGAGGAAAACATATAGGCGCTGTGTGTGTGTATGCTTGGATCACTTAGAACCTCACTATGTGGTATAAATACAATACACCAATAAAAGTATAAAAATAAATAAAATACTCCTACCACACAGAGATCTGCTGCTGAAGCACTCTAGATAAGAGGAACTCAGTCATTATATCAAAGAAGAGGGAAGTCAGCCAGGCATGGTGGCGCACACTTGTAATCCCAGCATTTGGGGGGCTGAAACTAGAGGATCGCGGTTCACAGACAGCCTCAGCTACTTAATGAGGCCCTCTGCAACTTAGTGAGACCCTGTTTCAAAATAAAGAATAAAAAAATAGGGCAGGGTTTGTACCTCGGAGGTAGAATCGAATGCCCCTGGGCTCCATCCCCAGACTCGCAAAAAAAAAAAAAAAAAAAGAGGGAAGTGGAGGCAGCGGGGAGGGAGCTAGAGAAGCCTTCCAAATGTTGTGTGTTTGTACGTCTCTATCACTCTGAATTTCATTATGAAATATGATTACAATTTACCAATAAATTTTTTAAAAGAAGAGAAATAAAGAAAAATACAGACAATTTCGCCTTGAAGGCAGTCAAACAAATCTATTTCTCATAAGAATATAAAGAAAACAAAGGTGTGTTTGTGGAGGGAGACTTGTTAAATTCTTTTACTGAGAAGCCCTGAATGTGGCTAGCTGACATTAAGATCAGAATTGAGTTGAAGCTAAATGGATTCTATGACAATTTTCTTTCTTCTCTTGAGATTTTTTTCAGTGCATAGTTCACCTGAATTAATTGTATGAAGCATAAATTTTAAAAGAAGAGAAGTAATTCCTGCCAGTGTTTGAGGGATAGCAGAGAGTCCAGACCAAAAACCTCCAGAGAACCAATTATTGGTTTCTAGACTTAAATGTTGTGTATGAAACGTTTTCATCAAAGAATATAAATGTAGAAGCCGAAGGTGGCTGTTTTCTTTCATTACTGTTATAATCCAGTACCTTGTCTGACCCAATCTCCATGATGAAGTTTGTGTCCTAATACATGACAACATTTGTGGCATCCGGAGAGCAGTTCTGCCCAGGTAATGGTCATGGTGACTTCTTCATCCGCACCCGAACTAGCCGGCCGCTCGAACAGAGAAATCAAGGCAGCCATAAAAACAATTGCCTGAACCTTGAGTTATTGAAAGAAACACAAACTTAGGCAGGCAATGTTAAGAAGATTCTTTGTTCTTTAAGATTATTAAGGAACAGAGAAGAATTAATATTTTCAATATTTTTTAAAATATTTAGGCAATTATAGTAAAAGACTGAACAACTATAAGGTTGGCAAAGCACTTACCAAGTATGGCTTATTACTTGCTTTAAAATACATTTGTCCCAGACATGGCAATTCCAGTACTTACGAGGCTGAAACAAGAGGATCTCAGGTTCAAGGCTAGCCTCAGCAATTTAGCAAGGCTCCCAGCAACTTAGTAATACCCTGTTTCTAAATTTTAAAAAATAGAAGTAGGGCTGAGAGTATAGCTTGGAGGTAGAATTTTTCTTGGTTCAATTCCCAGCACCACACAAAAATAAATTAATTTTAAAAAAATAAAATATACTTGTCATTAAAAATTAAAAGAATGAAAAGCTTTCACAATTATGACAGGATGGTGTTCAAATTAAGCTGCTTTTGAGGTCTCTGGCACATTCCAAAATCATCTGGTAAGTAACAATCTTTCACATATAGGGTGAAATTGAATAGGAAAAGAAAAATCATTGTATTCAGCTGGATCTCAGTGTTACCCTTTCTAAAATATCTATCCCTTGGTCACACGATAAAAGAAGCAGATAGTCCCTAATTGGCTAGTACTGAGAATCTCAGACTTATGAATAAAAGTCAGAACAATTGATGATATTTAATATTAGATACTTATTAATATTGTGATCTATTTAATAGGTTAATCACTCTATGGAGTAAAGTTAGCAAATTTTATTTTTGAGAAAAAATGTAACAATACACAGACAAAAACAAGCACATATTACCTCAAGCATGCACATGCGCAAGATAAAAAGTTGCTTTTATAAGCAAGAAGATGAATCATAATCGAATCTATCTCTTTCCTGTTGAATACATGTGATTTTATAACCTAGAGTGCAGTCCCACTAGGTCACCCCTGTGATGTTTTAATTTCTATTTTGAGCTACAGTCTGGTGACTAAATCCATACTGTTCAATATTACCCTTCCATCACTTACCTTTCCAGTTGTGTCCCCGAAAGAAAGAATTGATTGATTGGCATCGAGAGGATCATACCAATAATCCATGCAAATTGGTGTTCCTTTCAGACCTTGGAGTTTATATTGACAAGGAAATTCTCCTTTGGACTGCAGATCGTAGAAACAAATCTCTTTACTTGTAAAAGCCACTGCTATCTAAAGAAGCAGGGTAGAAAGTCAAAAAGTATTTCTAATGGATTTGGTGCAATCAATATGCAAAGTGGACATGCAAATCTAATCTTCAAATCAGAACGTTGTTCCCTGAGTCTTTTACAATATTGCAAAGGTGTAACACAATGGCACAGATGTACATTATTCTAACTTTGCACTTTAGCCCAAAATTTTTTTCAATAAAAGCATTTGAATATCATCTCTTCTCTATTTCTACTTCACACACCCACCAACATCTTCCATCTATGGGAGTATAGACGACTAACTACATAGGAAAGACGAAGAGGGAGCTGTAGTATCACACACCATAACAGAAACCTCATTAGCCATATTTTATAAAGTAAGCAGAGACTTTCACAGAAATCAATTGATAAACTACAAGCCATTCTAAGTCACATAAAATCCTAAAGGCTATTTTACAAGGTAAATGATTAAGTAACATGAAAACCAGTCAGTAGAAACTGTCCCTGTTGAAGCCCATGCATTGAATTTGTTAGACAAATTGTTTTTACCTCAGCTATCTTACATATGCTTAAAGAACTAAAGGAGTTGGTGTTTATGGCACATGTGTTAATTCCAGTTGCTCAGAAAACTGGGGCAAGAGGATTGTAACTTTGCTGGGCATGTTGGAACATGCCTGTAATCCCAGTACTTGAGAGGCTGAGACAGGAGGATCACAGGTAGAAGGATAGCCTCAGCAGGTAGTGAGACTCGCAGCAACTGTTTCAAATAAAAAATAAGAATAAAATAAGAATAAAAATATGGAGCTGGGAATGTTACTTGGAAGAAGAATGCCCTGAGTTCAATTTCGAACACCACAAAAAGAAAAAAGGATTGAAAATGTGAGGCCATCCTCAGCAATTTAACGAGACCCTGTCACAAAATGAAAAAATAAAGTTTTGAAAAATGACTGGGGATGTAGCTCAGTGGTGACAGGTTGGGTCTCTCCCCACAGGGGCAGGACCTAGAAAAGGAGGAGACTCTGCTGGGCGATATCGCAGGAGACAGGCGATGTCTCAGGGGGGCGTGCCTATGTGTAGCCCCACCCACAAGACGTAAACCTTAAAAGGAAGGGCATTTCCTCTCTAAGCTGCAGAGAAGCTCGGAGGTCTCCAGGAGCCGTCCAACCCCTATCCCGGATAAGAGACCACATTAAAATTCTTTTCGGTGCACTGGTCTCTCTCACCTTTTTACTACATCAAAAACCTACCAAGTGGTAGACCACTTGCCTATTGTATATAAGGCACTGAGTTCAGTCTTCACTACTGTGACAAAAAATAAAATAAAAGAAAATAAAGAAAATAATATCTAAAGAACTAAATTGAAATATGAGAATGATATCTCACCAAAATGAGAATATCAATAAAATTATACAATTATTAAAGAACCATCTCTGTTTTAGTTGGAGTATTTAATAGGTTTACATTTAAACACTTAGTGTGATAAGATAGTATTTACATTTGCATTTTTCTTTTTTCCATTTATTTATTTTTGGGGTGTGTGTGTATGTGGTACTGAGGATTAAACCCAGGAGTATTCTACCTTCAAGCTATATTCCCAGCCCTGTTTTATTTTTTATTTTTGAAACAGTGTCTCCTTAAGTTGCAGACGGCCTCACTAAGTTGCTGAAACTAGTCTAGGTTTCATGAGGTCTTTCTATCTCATGTACTGGGATTACAGGTGTATGCCACCTCACTCCGCTACATTTGCAGTTTTCTATAAACAGAGCCCCAAAATACATGGAGCAAAATGAAAAAGAGCTGAAGAGAGAAATGGACATTTCAACAATAAAAGTACTCTGCTTTCAATAATGGAGAGAACAAGCCAGCTGAAGGTCAACAAGAAAATAGAAGACAAACATTCTAAGTCAACTAGATCTAACATGTTTCTAGAACACATCACCCAACAACAGCAGAATATATATTCTCAAATGCACATAGGACATTCTCTAGGAGAGAATGTATAGTAGGTGATAAAATAAGTTTAAATAAATTTAAAATATTTGAAATGATGCAAATTATGTTCCCTGAAACAATGGAATGAAATTCGGACATTCATTCAAATGTGAAACTCACAAAAAAACATGAAAATTAAACAATACTCTTAAATAAGCAATGGTTCAAGGAAGAAATCACAGGAACATGAGAAAATGCTTTGATGTAAATGAAAACAAAAACATAATAGGCAAAAACTACTGAAACCAAAGACATTATAAGGAGAGAAAACTGCAAATCAATGTCCCTTATGAATATGTAAAAAATTTCAACTAAATACTAGCAAAGAGAATATAGCAAGACTCAAAAAAGTTTATATAGTATGACCAAAAGATATTTAGCCCAGGAACATAAAGAATAATTCAATGTAAGACACCATATTCACAGAATAAGGAACAAAAACTATAGATAGAAAGATCAACAGAAAGACAGCATTTGACAAAATCCAACATTTTCTTGATAAAAACACTCAACAAACCAGGAATGGAAGGGAAATTCTATTTATATGACATATACTCTTTTATATAGGAAATTCACAAAAATTTAAAGAACAAACAAGTTCAACAAAATTGAGAGATAAATGTTTATTTTTTTAGTCTATTTTAAAAATGTGTTCTTATCCAATGAACAATCTAAAAATTAAATGACCAAAGGCAGTGTTAGAAGAATGCAAAGACAAAACACAGATTGGGATGTGATACTTATAAAGTGCTCACCTGATAAATCTTTATATCCACAATAATAATTCTCAAATCTCAACAATAAAAAACCAAATCCAATAAAAAAAATAGGCAGAATATTTGAATAGACACTTTATCAAAGAAGATACACAGGTAGCAAAGAAGAAAATGAAACATGATCAAAATTGTTAGTCATTAGGGATAGGATACCAATCCAAGCCTTTTAAAATGACTAAAAGAGAAAAGAGTATCTGATCCTATCAACTGTTGATGAGACTGCGAACCCTATACACCAATAAAAAATAAAGTACTGATACACAGAACAGCATGATTGATTTCAAAATAATTATGTAAAATGTAAAAATCCAGACAAAAAAGGAGTACACAGAGTATGATTCAAATTTTAATACTCTAGAAATGCAAACTACAGTGGCAGAATGCACACCAGTGATTGTCTCACAAAAAAAGATGGAGAGGCCTCTAAAGATGTAAGGAAACTGCTCAGACTAGCCTCCAACATGCAGTCCTCCCAAGTACTAGGAATACAGGCTGGTGTCACCATGCCCAGCTACAAGGAAACTTTTGAAGCCTGAGAATATTCTCATTATCAACATTGTACTGTTGGTTGTACACAAGTCATGTATGTATTAACAACTATCCACTTGGGGCAATTTTAAGATGTGTGGTGAGTTTTGTAACTGTACTTAAATAAAATTATTTTAACAGAAGGGTAATATTCTTTAAGATTCTTTGTAGAACAGGTACAAAGGCAAAGCTAAGATTTAGTTAGCCCTAAAAAGAAAAAAACACCATGGGCAAACATCAGATGATAACAACAAAATGCTGTGCACAAATGCAAAAATAAAACTGGACTAGCATCCTATCTCAATCTTTAATCACTGTCCTTTAATGCTTTTGAGCACTGGTTCCCATCACTCAGTGAGAGGTCTTGGAGTCAATGTCAGAGCCACTGAGGAAATAATGAAGATATATGCACAGGCTCTCAAGACCTGCTGCCTCAGTTTACAAATCTTGACAACACTAGGTGCATCTGATGCAACCAAGGGCAACCATGCAACTTTTCCCCCAGACTCCCATCCTTAAAGTGGAAACAACATGTACTTGTGTACTTGATGGTCATGGGGGAAGAGTGGGCAGGCAGAGCACGGCCCAGAGAGAGTTATGGGGATGATTTTTTTATGGTCCCCGGCAGTGGAGCACACAGTTCCCACTAAACACCCGACTCTTTAGAGAAACAAAGTCTTCTTTTGAGTCTAGGTCTGGCATAAGAAATATATAAGACAATTCTGGAACATCTTGTCATACCAGGAAGCAAAGACGCTTTCAAAGACTGTTATAGTTATAAAAAGACTCAGAAGCTAACTTGTGTTAGTTCCTACTGTCTAAAGATGGCACCATTTTTAGCATGAGATAATAGTTCAGTGGATTAAAAATAGCAATTTTTAAACTCATGAATTCTCAATTTTACTGATAACAATAATGACAATGGTATTCACTGTGGATCTTTAGAAAACCAGTTCATTATTTTGCAAACTGGTAAATAAAAATGAAGAATTGAGCACTGATACCTGCCTTTGTTATGCCATTTGTATCACATGATAACCAAATGGCTAATGAATTTTTTTCTATAGAGGTATTCCAGATTATAAAGGAAAGGAAATGATGAAATTAGAATATCACCTTCTGGCAATGCTTAATAAGTGAATGGATCTAGAAATAATCAGCAATAAGTGCTAACATCTCAAGATAAGCAACAACCAGGTACGTGTTCCCATGATTGAAGATCATTTAACTGCCTCTCCCAAACAAACAAACCTAGCCAATTGTGACATACACCTGTATTCCCAGTACTTAGAAGGCTGAAACAGGAAGATCACAGGTTCAAGCCCAGACACAGCAACTTAGCAAGACCTTTATCAGCTTAGCAAAACCCTATTTTTTAATTTTATTTCAAAATTAAAAATAAAGTAGGACTGGAGGGTGTAGCTCAGAGGTAGACTGCCCCTGAGTGTTCTATCCCCAGTACCACACACACAACAAAAAGCCTGAAACTGATTGAGGCCTTAAACTTGACTGCCAGTTTGCTAGGAATAAAAGGTAGGCATGTTAACCAACCTCATATAAACACAATCTGCAAATTTTAGATATGGAAAACTGCAAAAACAAATACTAAATTTTTTAACAAAAATGTCAATTGTAATAGGCAAAAAGTGCAAGAAAAAAAGAAGAGATGGAGGATATATGTAGATGAAGGGCCATAATCAGAACTGAGGATATAGCTCAGCGGTAGAGCACCTGCTTAGCACACACAAAGGCCTATGTCCAAATCTCAGCACTGTACACCAGAGAGAAATTTAGACATATCAACTGTTCACAAAATAGACCTTAGTCAAATCTTGATTTAAATTAAAATTATAAAACAATCAGGGAAATATGTATATAACTTGATATTTATGTTAAGAAATATTGCAATTGATATTAAGTTTAATACTTGTATTTTGGTTATTATATTTTAAAATAAGACATATTTTAGAAGTAACCAAACTGTTCACAGATGAAATGATTTTATGCTTCAAATCTTAAGTATGGAGTCCTAGATGAAATAAGATTGACTGTGACTTGGAAGTGGTTATAAGGGTGGATCCAAGATACATCAGATTCCTAAAGCTAGTCTCTCCATTGTGTTTACATCTGAAATTGCTTGTGGTAAAGTTTATCATCTGTCACTTAAAATAAGGTAGTAAGAATGTGGACTCTTTAAGCTACAACCTCCCCTACAAAGATTTTTTTTACACTATCTTATCTTGTTCACAGATAGAGTTAGACAAAGACATTTGAATTAAGTAGGCTCTACTGATCAGAATTAAGAACCACTGACTAGCACAGTGGTTCAACTCAGATGAGAGTTCCCCGCAATGGTATTTAGCTGATTCATACACTGAAGCAGCCTGTGCATGGACCTGTAGTGCTGCTGTAAACCATAAAGGAGAAGAGTACTTCTCAGCTTTCAATGAAGCCTGGCCACTCTGGGGAAAGATCCAAGAGGTGAGTTTAAGGCCCCCAAGAGAACAGCTTGGGAAATACAACACCCCACCTAGTTCTAGGCATATCTAGTTAGATGAAAGGGGCCAAAAGCAGCCCCTCATCACAGCTGGTGTTACACTTGATTTTGATCCGGAGCTGGAGCACATCATTCCCCTGCCCCTTTATAAGCAATAAATTCACAAAAACTTTGTACCTTGTTTACATTTTCCAGAGAAACAAGACTTGTCACCCACAGGTGTTTGAGTTTGGTAGTATCTGAAGTGATGGGAAATGTTTCTTGCAGCTTTAAATTCTCTTTCCAGATTCCTACCAGGCCTTCTTTACTGATCGTCAGATAATGACTTGAGCTCTTTAAGAAAATGACTTTTTGAATGGTGTCCTTGTGTTTTCCTGGGAGGAATTCCAGGCCCTTCCACCGGGGAACTACCGCTGCTTTGGTTCGTTCATCTTTCTCGTAAAGTGATAGCAGTATAAATGAAGTCAGTTTGTCCCAATTAATGAAGCCATCTTGAGCCACATCCACTTTGTCAAAGAGCTCTCCGTAATCCTCCTGTGTGCCCCAACCAACAACCTCTGTCATCTTCTGCATGAACTCTTCTCTAGACATACAATTTTTTTTCCTTGGCTCTGGGGCCTATAAATAGGAAAAATAAAATAAGATCACCATAAAGGAAATACAGATACAAGAGCATCCTGTTACAGTCATCTTTATAACTGGAAGAAGTAGGCAGGAAAGTCAGAAAAGATGTGTTGATGGAGACAAGGGCAGAAAGATATGGGGCAATAAGCCAAGGAATACAGGCAGCCTCTAGAAGCTAGAAAAGGCAAGGAAAGGATCCTCCCAAAGCCCCCAGAAGGGAAGCAATTCTGAAAATACCTTCATTTTAGACCTGTAAAACCCATTTGGGACTTCTGATTTCTGGAACTGTAAATTAATACATTTGCAAGTTGAAGCCACCAAAGTTGAGCTAAGTTGTTATAGCACCAATAGGAATCGTATACAGCGTTTGACAGAAAATGGGTAAGTCCCTGAAAAGGACTAGCAAATCTAGTGAAATTAGTCCACAGTAAAACTTGAATCCTGGGCAAGGAGTCCAGTTTGGTAAATATACCATGATAAAGAACAGATGCTACCTGCAGCTAATGTGTTCTTCATAATCTATAAAGTATCTGCAAAGTCTAAAATAGCAAATACTGAATCATTGTTCCAGGTGAAACACAGGGCCAGGTTTCTGCAAAGCTCTGGCCATTCTCTTTTCATAAGCAGTTCAATCCATAATTTTGTTTTATGAATATTTTTATAAAATACTTTCTTTAATATTACTGTTAATTCACCACAGTCGATGCCTGAATGAAGCTGACACACATACTTACTTCAGGAAGGCACTCCACAGCCTCCTTGGACTATGGAACACTAAAACCACTTCACCACTGCACACCTGGGGCCCATTTTTTGTGTGTGGTACTGAAGATTGAACCCAGGGGCATTCTACCTCCCAGCTACACCCCCAACCCTGCTTTTTATTCTTTATTTTGAAACAGGGTCTCACTGGGTTGCAGAGGCATTCACTAAGAAGCTGAGGCTGTCTGCAAATCACAATCCTCTGGTCTCAGCCTCCAGAATATTGGGATTACAAGATTATGTCACCACACCCAGCTACTTGGGGGCCATTTTAAACAGCAAAATTGCCATCAAAAAGTTCAAAAATATGAAAAATGTGGCACTAAGTAGATATGGAAAGGATACTTATTTACAGTATGAAAGCTGGAGCCAGGTGCAGGGTAACATCTATCATTCTAGTACCTGGGAGGCTAAGACAGGAGAATCACAGGTTTGAGTCCAGCCTCAGCAACTTAGTAAGACCTTCAGCAACTTATCAAGACCCTGTTTCGAAAAACAAAAAAAGGGGGTTGGGGACATAGCTCAAAGTTAAAATGTCCCTGGGTTCAAGTCTCAGTACCAAAAAAAGAAAGAAAGATGAGAAGAAAAGAAAAAAAGAAGATATGGAGGGAGGCAAGAAGAAAGGAAGGAAGAAAAAAAGAAAGGAAAGAAAGACAAAATGGAGGAAGGGAGAGAGGGAGGACAAGTGTGCTGGAACAAGAGGGCAGAATATTGCCTTGAATGAAATGTGCTCACTGGGAGGATCAAATTTTTCACCAGTTTCCTAAGGTCTACAATGGACCATGGGCGTGCTTTGGGTATTGATTGAAGGTTACAAATAAATGGTCAGAAGTAGGAAAATTCAAAACTGCAAAATACATGAATATTTAGAATAAGTATGTAGCTTAATGTTGACAGGCTGTTTAGTTCAGTGAGATTTGTGATGAGAACATCAACTTTTCTTACCATGTTGGACCCAGAGGGTCAGAATTTACCACACAGGAGGCAGCATATTATAGAGCAGGTCAAACAAATGTAGGTTTAATCATGTCTCCACCAGTATTGTAAAAACTATTGACAAAAGATCCAGAATAGCCAAAGCAATTCTTAGCAACAAAAAACATGCAGGAAGCAGCACAATACCTGAATTATAACTATACTACAAAGCCATAGTAATAAAAACAGCATGGTATTTGTACAATAATAGACATATAGAGCAATGGAATTGAATAAAACCCTCATGGTCTAGTCACTTGATCTTTGACAAAGATGTCAAAAAAATATATGCTGGAGAAAAGATAGTCCTTTAAACAAGTGGTACTTGGAAAACTGATTAACTATATATAGAAGAAAAAAATTAAACCCCAACCTCTCAGCTTGCACACAGTTCAATGAAAAATTGATAAAAGACCTAGAAATTAGACTAGAGACCTTGCAACTACTAGAAGAGGTCATAGGACCAACTCCCCAACATAAAGGTGCCAGTAGAGACTTCTTCAATAAGAACTCCAAAGATCAGAAATAGAAACAATAATCAATAAGTGGGATTTAAAAAGCATAAGATAAAAAAATAAGCTTCTGTATACCAAAAGAAATTTGCAAGAACCTAAAGAGAGAGCCTACAGAATGGTATAAAATCTTTGCCAGCTACTCCTCTGATAGAGGATTAATAGGTAGACTATATGAAGAACTCAAAAAATGTAACACTAAACAAAGAACCCAGTTAGAAATGCGCAACTGATCTGAATAGAAACCTCTCAAAAGAAGAAATACAAATGGGCAATAAATATCTGAAAAATGTTCAACATCATTAGCAATCAGAGAAATGCACATCAAAACTACACTAAGATTCCACGTAACTCCAATTAGAATGGCAACGATCAAGAATTCAAACAATAATAAATGCTGTAAAGGATGTGGAGAATTAGGAACCCTTACACTCTCTTGGTGGAACTGCAAATTAGTACGGCTGCTATGGAGATCAATGAATACAGAGGCTTCTTAAAAAACTAGGCATGGAGCCACTGTGTGACCCAGCCATACTACTTTTGAAGATCTTCCCAAAGGAATTAAAGTCAGACTATTACAGGGCTGCATGCATTTCTGTTTATAGCAGCATAATTCATAATAGCTGGACAATGGAACCAGCCTAGGTATCTGCCAATAGATAGATTATGAAACTATGATACACACAATGGAATTTTACTCAGCTACAAAAAAAAAAACAAAATAATATCGTTTGCATGAAAAAGAGATGGAACTAGAGAATTTTATGCTAAGTGAGATTGGCCAGTCACAGAGAGTGAAGGGAGATATGTTTTTACTCATATGTGGAAGCTAGAGAGAAAACAGGGAACAAAGAGGACTTGAGATAAGTGAGGGGAGACCCGAGCACACTAGTGGACAAGGAGTTGTGGATGGAGGTTTATGTATGAAGTTATCTGTATCAGGAGAAATATTACCTATGGGGAGTAGGAAAGCACACACGTGCAGTGTGCATGGATATTCGTGTCACTCTGAACCTCACTACGATGTATAATTACAATGCACCAATTGCAAAAAACCTACTGGCAACCTATATCACTGCTGATCCTTAATCACTCCATCTGTAGAACGTGTATAGCAGTATCAGTGACAATAAAATTATTATGGGGATTAACTAAGATATTATGTGCACAAGGACTTAGTAATCAGATGTTGAATAGAAGTTAGCCTAGGGTTTTTTGTTTGTTTGTTTGTTTGTTTGTTGCAGACCTGGGGTTGGAATTCAGAGACATTTGACCTCCGAGCTACACCCTCTGCCCAATTTTTTTATTATTCTTTATTTTGAAACAGGGTCTCACTGAGTTGCAGAGGGCCTCGCTAAGTAGCTGAGGCTGTCTGCAAACCGCGATTCTTAGGTCTCAGTCTCCCGAATGCTGGGATTACAAGCGTGTGCCACCATGCCCGGCTTAGCCTAGGTTTTTAATTAACTAAATTAATTTTCTGAAAATAGTTATCATCCATACCTTTAAACTAGTCAAAAGTCCATCAATCTTATCTTTATTAAATTGTTTTTTCTTGTAGAAAATTGAGATAGATGGAAATTTCTCAATGACCCAGATTTTCAATGGAGAGAAAGAAGTCTGGACCTGAAAACCTTCCATCTGAGTCAGAGCTGCAAGCTGTTTTTGAAAAGGAAGTCAACATTGATCTTTCTTCTATTACACAATGATACCCATCCCTTGCATATACATCTTATAGTCTATTACATAATGATATCAATCTCTAAAATATTTATATTATAATCTCATTAGTAAGACAGCATTTTAAAGCAAATCTAAGTGTATTTTCTTCCTAAGAGCTAGTAATTCATTTTTATTTCTAAGAACAGGAAAATGTTCTAACAAATACTGAAACAATTTCTTTTTTTACACTCAAGAATGTGAAGTTGTGAATATAGTCACGTAAGTAACACATTTTCTTCCCCAAAGTAACAATTAACTACAAGGTTTTTTGTACATTAATACTGCTCATAGGCACTGGGGGAGAGAAATGAGAAACACTCCCAATTTTTGAAATTGATTAAAAGTCCAGTGGTGTGTGTGATCTCCCTAACATTGTCCCTGTCCACCCACTACCATATTTGGTTTGAAGTTTTAAAATTAGACCATGCTTTTTAAACATCTTTGGTTAAAATTTAAGAATTTGCCTTTACTAAAAATCCCACCTTTGTAGGCACTGTGGCACATAGCAGTAATCCCAGGACTTGGTACTTGAGAGGCTGAAATAGCAGGATCACAGGTTCAAGTCCAATCAAAGCAACTTAGCAAGACCCTTAGCAACTTACCCTGTTGCAAAATAAAAAATAAAAAGGGCTGGAGTGAGGAATAGCTCAGAGGTAGGGTGATTCTGGGTTTAATCCCCAAAATCAAAGAAAAAAAATCCTAACTTATTTTTAAAAGTATTATATTTCAATCAGTATATGCACTGTGTATATAAATTCTATTTTATGCCACCTTGAACAAATCGGATAAAGGTACAACAAAAGTACTTGTTATGGTAAGGCTCATGTATAATGTTGTCTTATTAACGAGATTATAATATAAATGTATATAATATATAACCTAATATAGAGAATATAATATAAATATAAATATAAATAATGTCTTATTAATGAGATTATAATATACATATTTTAGAGATTGATATCATTATGTAATAGACTAAGTACAGCAAACTTCAGAGGTAATGATTTGAGGAAGTGATCAGATCAGTGGGCTCTGGCCTCATAGTATATCAATTCCTTGAAGGATTCCAACTGAGTGGACTGTTGGGGGTGGGAGGGGCTGCTGAAGGTAGAGCCTCCTTGAAGGGGAGGGAGTGGAGCCTTGGGGTGTGGCCTTGAGGAAGTGTCCTGTCCTTGGCCCCTTCCTTTCTCTCTGTGTGAGCTGAGCAGCTCTTCTCAGCCACCCTCTCCACCAGGTGTTCTGTCTCACCACAGTCCCAGAGCGATGGACCCAGCCAACCATGGACCCATAGCTCAGAAACCAAGAGCCAACTTAAATCTTTCTCTTTTTTTTTTTTTTTTGTTTTTCTAAAGTATTTTGCCAGTGATGAAAAGCTAAAATGGCACTTGATCTTTTACATAAGCTTACAAGTACAAATGCATGAATGTTTATCATCCAACTCATTTTATCATTCCATCTTACACATATTGTACGCTGTGGTAGGAAGATTTCAGGATAGTAGCTGAAGCTCTAATCCTCAGCTTCCACTATTGAGTACTTAAATAGAAATAAAAATAATCAACTCTTAGGGCTGCTCTTGGGATTAATTGATAAATTCATGTGTTTATAGTGCATGGGATAATTTAATATGTTTATAGCACATTTATACTCAATAAGTGTTAAGCCCTAGCTAACAGGATTAAATAATATTAAGGAGCCGGGCATGGTAGTGCCCACCTGTAATCCCAGTACTTAGGAAGTTGAGACAGGGGAATCACAGTCTTGGGGTCAGTCTCAGCAACTTAGCAAGAACCTCAGGAACCTTAGTGAGACCCTGTTTCAAAATAAAAACTAAAAAGTGCTGAAGGGGCAGCTTAGTGGTAGAATGCCTCTGGGTTCAACCCCCAGTACCAAAATAAATAAATGATAATACAAATATTAAGAACTGTACAAATTGAGTCATGATGCCATCGATGACTTTTTTGCAACCATTTAATTTGCCTCTGTGTGTAGCGTGCGTGTGTGTAAAGTTCTGAGGTCTTAACAAATGTTTATATCAGTAAGTCGACCTTCTCTCTCAGAAGTGATAGTTTCGCCTGTTTTCTCTGAAGACCAAATACTCCCAGGAGGCTCCACCTTTTCGCTGATAACCTGAAGTCTCTCCTCCTGATCTCGTCTGGCACAGAAGCTGGTTTTGAGGTTAGTATGAGCTAAAACCGTACGAGCTCTTCCAGCTACCTTTTACTAGAAGCACAAATAGAAAACAGTCCTAAATAAGGCTGCAGAAGGCAAAGTTGACCTGCTCCCAGACACCTAGCCCATTTCACGTACTCAGTACCAATTCCCTCAGCTTAGGAACCAGCTTCCAGCCTGCCCACAGTCCCTCACAGTGCTGTTCTGAGCTGTAGGTTAGGCCGGGTCTGCGCTGGACATCTGGGAGGAGGCAACTCCGTGGGGAAAAAAAAAAAAAAAAAAAACCTCAGATAACCCTTCAATATAAAAGTGACCTTGCATATACCATGATTTTATTGTTACAAATTCTGAATTCATATTAGGGTCAGTAAGGCGGCAAAATAATGTATCTTTGAGGCATTGTTGCAGACACACACACACATATACATATACATATACATGCATGTATATGCATACGCATATATATTTAAAATAGTATTAATTAGGTTAGTATCTGGATTTCATGCCTGCATTTGCCACAATTATTTGTTCAACCTTAAGCCGGTCATAATATCTCTCAGGGTTTGCATGAGACTCCAATAAGATGATCCATATAAAAGGCCATATTTAAACAGTTCTGTTCAAACATTCATTACTGTTAAGGTTGTATCCACATCAAGCAGAATTCACAAACATATATTAAGTATAAACAGGAAAAAGTAAGAAATCTAGGAAATTTGAATTTATTATAAAACATAGAACAGGATATTATTAATTCTCATTTCTTTCAGTTGAAAGTTTAATTACTATGGCATTTATAAAACCTCATAAAACCTTTTTATCAAAAAATATTTTTCAATTTAAGGGTAAGCTTTTTTAGAGACACATTCTTTCACTCCTACTAATATGATTATTAATGTCAATATTATGTATGGCCTTTTTAAATTAAAAATTAGTAGTCTTGCCTCTTAGAACAAACTCTTCTAATGCAGGTGAAAGGTATATTAGCAATTAGAACACATTCTCATTCTGTTCTTTCCAAGAACACTTGTAAATTTATTTTGCTGCATTGATTTAACTATTGACTAAGAAAATATCCAGTTATTTTTTCCAATTATTCTTGTGAGATTCAAAAAACTAATATACTCAAAATGTCTGGTTTGTTATCTCACTAGGAACAACTTTAGACCTTTAGAAAATCTTTCTGTCTTCCAGAATCTCTTTCAAAGAGCATTATAAAAATCATGTACTTAGCCCAGTAATGGTGGCACACACCTGTAATCCCAGTACTTGGGAGGCTGAGATAGGAGCATTATAGGCTCGTGGTCAGCCTCAGCAATTTTACCACGACCCTCTTTCAAAGTAAAAATTAAAATAGGGCTGGGAGTGTAGCTCAGAGGTAGAATGACCCTAGGTTCAATCCCCAGTGCCAAAAAATAAAATCATTTTCTTTTGTCTAGAAGCATTTTCTGTGTCTACCCAGTACTAGTGAGCTGTCTGTCTGCTGTTTTTGAGCATGAACTCTATAAATTTCTCTGAGCTTTGTTAGATTTGGATTTTATTGTAACATATGAAAACTGTGCTCTAAACTAAGTTAAAACTCGAAAAAATATATTATTTGTTTAAAACTTTATGCTTTTCTGTCATTAAAGAGTTCATGTAATCAGGCATGGTGGGACACACTTTTAATCTCAGTACTTGAAAGACTGAGACAGGAGATCACAGGTTTGTAGCCAGCCTTAGCAACTTAGCGAGGACCTGCACAACTTAATGAGACCCTGTTTCAAAATAAAGAATAAAAAAGCCGGGTGTGGTGGTGCATGTTTGTAATCCCAGCATTTGGAAGGCTGAGACTGGAGGATTGCAGTTCCCAGACAGCCTCAGCTACTTAATGAGGCCCTCCACAACTTAGTGAGACCCTGTTTCAAAATAAAAAATAAAACGCTGGGCGTGGTGGTGCACGCTTGTAATCCCAGCATTTGGGAGGCTGAGACTGGAGGATCGTGGTTCATGGACAGCCTCGGCTACTAAGTGAGGCCCTCTGCAACTCAGTGAGACCAGGTTTCAAAATAAAAAATAAAAAAAATAGGGCAGAGGGTGTAGCTCGGAGGTCGAATGCCCCTGGGTTCCATCCCCAGACCCGCAAAAAAAAAAAAAAAAAAAAAAAGAATAAAAAATAGGGTAGGGGGTGTAGGTCGAAGGTTGAATGCCTCTGGGTTCCATTCCCAGACCCACAAAAAATAATAATAATAAATAATTTTTTAAAAATGGGGTTGGGGGTGTAGCTGGGAGGTAGAATGCCCCTGAATTCCATTCCCAGAACAGTGAAGACAAAGAAAAAAGGAGAAAGAGGAGAAAGAGGAAAAGAAGAAGGAGAAGGAGAAAGAGAAGAAGAAGAAGGAGGAGAAAGAGAAGGAGAAGGAGGAGAAGGAGAAGGAGAGGAGAAAGAAATGAGGGGAGGAGGAAGAGATCATGTGCTTTGGCAACATGTAAGCATGCCATTGTACTTAACAATTATTTATTTTTTGCACAAATACCCCATGATTGTAAGAGAATATATAGATTAAGCTCAGAATCAAAATGCACAATACTATTCTGCCTTTTAGATGTTTTTCTAGGCAAAAATAGAAATTGTTATGGATTATTTACCAAATAGTTTCATGATAAACATATATATTATACTTCTGTTTACAAATTGTAATATACATCATAGCAAGATTCAAAGTAATACAAGCATACATGCAACATCGCTTCATGCATTGTCCTCTGCACCCCAACCCACTCTTGTCTCCTCACTCCCCATGAAAATTAGTGAGATTGGTAGTGATGTCATCAAATACAGACAGAACATTATTTTAACTATAATAAACATATCTTTCACGTTGCTTCTTCCATTTATACCATGAAGCTTTGACTCTTATACGTTGGTCTTTAACATCACAGTATTCTATGGAGAAGACATGCAATAATTTATTACATCTATTATTAAACTTTCAACTATTTTCTATGTATTAGCATCTTATATAAAGAACCCTGCAACAAATGACCCTATGCGTGCATCTTTGCTCGATTGTGCAATTGATTCCTGAGAAAAATTCCGCAGAAGCAGAATTGCTGAGACAAAACAATTGTACATTCTTAAAGTTATTTTATGTCATGCTAGATCCTCTTCAAAATAGTTGAATAAATTTGCATTCTCATCACTAAAGTAAGAGGTTGCCTATATTAAAGACCCTCACCAATTTGGGTATTATTATCTTTAAAACTCATGTATTATCTTTAAGCAGGACATGGTGGCTCATGCCTATAATTCCAGTACTTGGGAGCCTGAGACAAGCACATTGCAGGTTCAAGACCAACTTCAGCAACATGGTGAGACTCTCAGCAACTTAGCCAAACCCTATTTCAAAACAGAAAATAAGAATGGCTGGGGTTGTTGGTTGACGGTAGGATACCCCTGGGTTCAATACCCAGCACCCCCCAAAAAAGACTTGTCAACTATGCTAAAAAAAAAATAGTTCTAGGAAACCTTAATATACACTTTTTGAAAACAAAGAATAATATACTCTCCAAGGAAACACTTAACTCTATCTTTCAAACTCTGTCAAGCCTTGTCAGTGTTGTTTTTATATATTTTTCTCTTTTCTAGAGCAATACTTAATAACTAAATGAAGAAAGAAAAGCTTTCTTGTTTTTTACCTACTCTGTAAATAAAAATTTTGATGAGGCAAGAATACAAGTCCAAGTTGCAAACCATGGAAAGACCACAATCCAATTTTTTCTGAACTTCGGATATTTCCTGAACTGTCGAAGCCTGGCTGTAGGTTATAGCATGTCACTGGCCTTAGGTGCTGTTCCCTCATCCCATGACATTTGCTTCCAGATCCAGGAAATAAATGAATAAACATCAAATGGTGAACTGAAGTATTGGCACTCATCCACCCATTCATTGATTTGTTCATTAATAAATAATGAGTATATACCCCATACAGGGCAGCATGGGCTAGGTTCATTGATTCATTCAACAAATAGTCATTACGTGTGTATTCTATGCCAGATTCTATTCAAAACTCTCAACTTTAACTTTGGACAAGACAGACAAGGTCAGTGCTCTTCAAATACTTCCTCTTTGGTGGAAAGCCTAAGTGTGACAGTCACAATAAATGACATATTGTCCTAGGTTACCAAAATAATAAAGTTGCAGGCATCACACTACCTATACTTGATTCTCACTTCAAGCCAAACGTAGCACTCAAGCCTGCTGAAACATCCTATAAATAGAAATCTCACAGGGATCAAAAACTTTCCCTTAGATTGTAAGTTCTTTGCTTTTTATGCAAGGCTTCTTTCTCTCTAGATGAAAAAAAAAATATTTTATCCTAGGATTTCAGAAATTTGTTTACTCTAGTACCTGCTAGTTTCATCAACCACTTCACCAAAATTAATATTTCCTTTGTCAGACATTTGGCATGATTTAGGGGTAATGTTCCATGACAGCTGAGTGAGTGTATGCTGATAAAATATATCCTCTTCTCCCATCTCTATAATTAAATTTAAAATTAACATGCTGCTCTCTCGTTCCACTTGCCTCGATTTCCCTTGGTTACAGTGTGCATTGGTTATGAATATGTATTAGGGTTCTCTGTCAAGCCCTGCGAGTATCTTTTGGAGCAGAAGATTAGCTGTGTTATTTTAAAGCAGCTGCACAGGCTTATTTTATCCCCTACAATTTTACCACCAAAGAACATTCAGGAGAGACTGAACAACAGGAGAGACTGGTCTGCTAGCTAGGGTTTGTAGCTCTTTTTTTTTTTTTTTCCTGCTTCAGTAGATGTTGTCTTTAATTTTTGTTTATACTATGATATCAGTGATACAAGAGCTCACCAATGCAAATTGAACTAAAGCATTGTGACACAGGCACCCGATTGTGATGCTGCACACTTTGCACACTTGTTATTCCAGTACTGAGAAGGCTGAAACAGGAGGATTGCAGGTTGGAGGCCAACCTCGACCGTTTATCAAAAGTCTCATTAACTTATCGAGACCCTTTTTCCAAACAAAAAATAAAAAGGGCTGAAACTCAGAGTTAGAATGCCCCTGGAATTCAATTGTCAATACTTAAAAAAAAAAAAAAAAAAAAAACACAGGCTCTAAAGTTTGGAACTGAATTCTCTCAAATCAAGAATTTAACAATTAGGTTCTCTATCCAGCTGGTGAATTAGAGGTAAATTGGAACTGCAGGGGAAAGCAAAATCAATCACTCTGTCTTCCTTTTAAGTCTATGGAAGTTTGATTTTCTGCTCTAGATCTAAGCTGATGTTTTTCATCATTATCTCTTTTACCTAAGCTAGAAACGTAGGGGAAGAGCCTGGCTAGGGGAAAGCCATGGCCAACCAGCAGCTGACTTTTATGGATTCTTGCCAGAGCCAGACAGCAAAAATAAGGATTCCAAAGAGAGGAGTGAGGATGAAAGACTTCAAGCATGGGAGGAGGAGGATCGCCAGTCTACTAGGTCAATATCTCTACTGGCCGACAACCGGGTTTAGTCTCTTGTGGTTATTTATACAGTTTCTAGCTTCAGGTTACCCCAGAATACAAGAAAGACAAGTCCAAAGTACACATAACACGGGGCAGGTCAAACAATACCCTGGTGCAACACAAACAACACAAACCTAACCTTAGCTCAGACAGAACAATAGCATCATTAGTTCTGAGAGAGTCTTAATTACTTTGAAACCTCCATGACCCCAAACCTTGTTGACTCTGGGAAGAAGGACAGTCAGAAGTATTCTTTTAGTAAAGATAAGGGGAAGACCTTAATGGCTCCCCACAGATCCTCACCCAGAAATCTCAGGAAAACAGCATAAAAATAGACTTTCAAAATAATTGTTGTCCTTACGATATAAGCCATAAGATTATGGCCAAAAAAAAAATATCACACATCATGAGGTACTGAATTCATGGCACGTTGGAGCTAGAAGGAAGTTTAGAGAATCTACAACAAATCCATCATTTAAAAGGAAGAAGCTAGCCGGGCGTGGTGGCGCACGCTTGTAATCCCAACATTTGGGAGGGTGAGACCAGAGGATGGCAGTTTGTGGACAGCCTCAGCTACTTAGAGAGACCCTTCGCAACTCAGTGAGACCCTGTTTCAAAATAAAAAATTAAAAAAAAAAATGGGCTGGGAGTGTAGCTTGGAGGCAGAATTCCCATGGGTTTCATTCCCAGTACCACAAAATAAAATAAAATGAAGAAGCTGACAGGAGGACCATAGGTTCTACCTCAGCCTCCGCAACTCTCTACATCTCTATTCTCTATCAGATTCACATGTGCCCAAGTCAGCTGTTTACTTAATTATTCAGGAATTTCTTTTTAGAAAGCATTTACAATTTAACAGACGAAACAGAAAGGTTTGGGGATGCAAGTGTAGGGTGTAGTGGGGAATATGGGAGAAAGGTTTAGATTTCTGCAATGCACAGACATCCATTATTAAAAGTCATTTTAGCCTTCCTGCCTATAGAGTTATCTTGGAGGTTATTTTTCTGCCATGCCACCCTCTGCCATCTTGCTGTTTCCCATTCTCTATACCTCCCCTGTCACTATTTTCTCCTCTTCCTCGCTATTTGATCAAATAACAAAAGAAGTTGGGCAAGGGCTTCAGAATCCTATAATTATGGCACAGGGGTTTGAGCCAGTGCTACCATATCATCAAATTTGGGAAGTTCCTGCCCATGAATTTATATGATTTTGAGTTATAGGCTTATGTTTTATTTTGTTTTTCTGGTGCTGGGGATTGACCATGTTGAACCCAGGGACATTCCACCTCTGGGCTACATCCCCAGTCTCTTCTATTTTTTTTTTTTTTCTTGGTGGTACTGGGGTTCCTGGAAGCCCTTCTACCTCCAGGCTGCACTCCCAGACCTATTTTTACATTTTTATTTTGGAAACAGGGTCTCCTAAACCAGTGCGTGCGCTGGCTTTGAACCTGCGCGATCCTCCTGTCTCTGCCTCTCAAGCGCGGGGATTACAGGCATGCGCCACCACGCCCGGCTTCTATTTTTTAATTGCTTTGGAAACAAGCTCTCCCTAAGTTGTTGAGAGCCTCACTGTGTTGCTGAGTCTCATTTCAAACCTGCTCTCAGCCTCCCAGGCTGATTACAGGCATGCACTACCATGCTCAGATAAGTTACATGATTTTAAGTCTCTGTAGAATTTTTCTCTGTTGACTCTTCTCTACTTCTAAGAACATCTGCTACCTACTCTCTTTGGTTTACAAAACAGCTATGTGTCTTGGTTTTCTTCTAACATATCTGATCACTCCTTCTTGATCTCTTTGTAGGCCCCATTTTTTCTGTGTATCTCTCTCACTTAATACTGTATTTGACTTATATGTTCCCATTCCATGGCTTCAATGTCATCTAATTGCTGAGATTGCCCAAAAAGATATGTTTAGCTAAATCTCTCTTCTGAGCACTAAATCTTCATATCACATTTCCTACTAGATATCACAACTTGAATGTGCCATATAGAAAATTCAAATCAACATTTCTAAATATCGATTAGCCTCTATACAAAAAGAATCCTTCTTTCCTTTTTCCTTCAAACAGTGAAGCATAATACATCTGTTAAACAAATGAAGATAGTCTCCATGAATTATTTGGATGTACATTATAAGTGAACAAAACTAAAGTGTAGTAGAAAATAAAGATATATCAAAATCTCAGGAAAACATTCAGTTGCTAATAAAAATGGTTACCAATGCAGAATGAAAGGGCAGAAAAAGTTAGGGAGAAGTGTAAAACTTTTCTAAGTATTTATTTTTATGTGCTTTTGACTGTTGTACTATAAAAATACCTTATGTAGTAAACAAAATAAAATCAAAATGACTGTATTTAGTTGTATAATTAATATATACCAACTTAATCATGTAGCAAGCCAAAAATACAAGCACATGGTAAAATAAATTAATTTTAGTAATCTCTAAGCCTGGTTCTCTGATGCAGGCACCCTTAGAGAAATCTAATGTAAGGACCAAAAATATATATATAAATAAATCATGAATACCTTTTTTCTTAGAGTGGTATTGATATAATAAATTTTGAAACAAGTTTTTATGTATTATAGGATACAGCATATGCATAAACACATTGATGCTGCTAGAACAAAGGCTCAAAATGTGAACAAGTGGGAATATAAAACTCAAGTATGAAATGGCAGAGAATGGGAAAGAATCCTCTGGCACTGGAATCGAAGATGTTAATATAAATTCATCATTTCGAAAACTATCAATAGGCCAGTCGTGGTGGCACACACTTGTAACCCCAATACTTGGGATGCTAATACCAGAGAATTACAGGTTCATGGCCAGCCTCAGCTACTTAGTGAGACTCTTCACAACTTTGTGAGACTTTGTATCAAAAATAAAGAATAAAAAATAGGGCTGGGAATGTAGCTCCGAGGTAGAATGCCCCTGAGTTTAACCCTCAGTATTCAAAATATGTTTATTGATCAATGACATATATATATATATATATATATATATATATATATATATAGAGAGAGAGAGAGAGAGAGAGAGAGAGAGAGAGAGAAGTATATTCTAGCTCTGTCAATTGAAATAACCTAGAACAGATGTCATCTCCAGTAGCAGTGTGCACTCAAAACAGATGTCCATCTCGCTAACCCCCCCTGATACAGTCCTGGTGAAACGGGGCTTCTTGAGGAGAAACACGGTGTTTCCTTAAGATGAAACAGAGTTTCTTGAGAAGAAACTTGGCGTTTCCTTACCAGATTCTTGTCTCCAGTGAGCAAAGAATGACACCCACAGACCGCAGGAAGGGGAGTAAAAGATTTATTGAAAGCAATAGGGAATAGGGAAAAGTGACCGAATACCCCTAAGGAGCTGTCGGAACTCTGAAGTCCAGCAGCTGCCTTCAGGACAATACTTGAGGGTAGCCCAAGCCGAATACCTTCAGTTGCAAGCTGCTTTCTCCCAAAGTCCACGCGATCTGCCAGAAAGGAATAGGAAAAGTGGCAGAACACCTCTAAGGGCTATCGAGGCTCTGGTGTCCAGCAGCTGCCTTCAGGTCACTACCCGAGTGTATCCCGGGCCAAGTGCCTTCAGTTGCAAGCTGCTTTCTCCCAAAGTCCACGCGATCTGCCAGAAAGTGCAGGTCACCCCTAGGGGCCCTGGTCGGCCTTGATGTCCAGCAGATGCCTTCAGATCACTACCCGAGTGTGGCTCGGGCCAAGTGCCTTCAATTGCACTCCACCTTCTCTCAAAGCTAACGCGACCTACAAGAGAGAGAGAAGCTCCCCAACGGGGTGGGGTTCCCAGAGTGGGTAACCATCCTGGTGACTGGTCTAAGGGTTTATATATCTCTGCATGTCTTCTATTGCTTGGAGTTTGGGAGTCAGCTTTCTTAAAATTTGCATAGGGTATTTGCATGTCCTTGAGGGGTCTCCTTCTTTCAGTAGAGGTGTCAGACTTGCTCCAGTGATGTCTCCTGGGTTTGTTGATTAGTAAACAGATGGTTTTGTGAAGCTTTGGTCATTCTTATCTCTGATCCTTGGAAGAGCTGATCTCTTTTAGGAGCCTTGGAAGTTCATTACTATTCATTGCCCCTCAGGAAATTAAGTTTTTTTCTACCAAGGCTCTTCCCTATCTGCCTACTTCCCTTCTACCTCCTCACTGGCTTGTTGTTCCAGCCTCACCTTTTACTTTTTTTACCCTCTGCAAATGAGTTCTATGACCCCTGCAAATGGATTTCCAAATGCACCATAGCCCTTTAGTCCAAACAAACCATACTTTCTTTTTAGGAACTTACATCCTCAGTCCCTATTCTATTTACTTGAGTGATACCCTGAGCTCATATGGCAGCCTGGAAGTTACTTCCTCCAGAAAGATTCCCAGAGACTTCTCCCTGGGCTCCCTTCACACTGCTCTCTCCCTCTACAGCCTAACTGTGAGTCTCCTTTTGCCATAGCCCTTCATGAGGGAGGCCTGTTTCTAAGTGGTTTTCCATTGCCACGGGGTAAACATGCAATAAACATCTGTTGCAAAAAGAAGGAAATTAGTTAATATGTTGGAAATAATCTCTTCTGTGTTGCAGAAGATATATTTATCCATGTCATTGTTGAGAGCAAGTTTGGGTAGAGAATTATAGTAAGGAAAGATGTCAATGAGTGTAGAATAATAATGTATGAGCTGGGCATGGTGGCACAAGCCTGTAATGCCATTACTTGGAAGGTTGAGAGAGGAGGATTCCAGTTTTGAGGCCAGCCTCAGCAACTTGCCAAAACACTGTTTGAAAAAAAAGAAAAGAAAGAAAAAGGACTGGTGGTGTAGCCCAGATATAGAATGTCCCTGATTCCAATCCCTAATACAAAAAAGTATAAAATAACTTTGGAAAATTATAAAATTTTTAATAGAGATCAACAACTAAGTAGAGACAAAAACTGACTATCAAACATTGGGCAGCCGGGCGTGGTGGCGCACGCTTGTAATCCTGGTGCGTGGGAGGCGGAGACAGGAGGATTGCACAGGTTGGAAGCCAGCCTTGCTGGCTTAAGAGACCCTGTTTCCAAATTTTAAAAAATATAAAAAATAGGTGTCTGGGAGTATAGCCCATGGGGTAGAGGGTTTCCAGGAACCCCAGTACCACACACACACACACAAAATAAAATAAAATAAAATAAAACCACATTGGGCAATGTAATATTCTAGCTCTGCCCAAACTAAAATAGACAAAGATAAGTCCTCTATTTGGGATCTTGTTTTTTTCACATATAAAACGAAGAGTAAAATAGCTATCCATGGTATCTCTTGTAATGCAAAAACTCAAAGAAAGGGGGCTGATAAATAAATATTACCTAGTAGAAGGAGTGTGGTGGCCCAAACCTGAAATCCTAGTACTTGGGAGTCTAAGACAGGAAGATCACAGGTTGCAGGCCAGCCTCAGCAACTTAGCAAAACCCTAGCAGTTTACCAAGACCCTGTTTCAAATAAAAAATGTAAAAAGTGGGGATGTAGCTGCAGGGAGAATGCCCCTGAATTCAGTTCCTAATACCACTAAACAAATAAATAAATAGATCTACAAAATTAAAAACACTGCTTTTAAATTCAACACTATTTAAATTCTAAATTATTAAATATATATTTAGAAATAGTACTGCAGAATCTTTGTCTTTAAGATACATTGACACATTTTAGTAACATTTATCATAAGCATTGAATTATAGTATAAATAAGGTGTCCACAAAGTACAAAGTCTCTTTCTTTCTTTCTTTCTTTCTTTCTTTCCTTCCTTTCTTTCTTTCTTTCTTTTTTTTTTTTTTTTTTTTTGTACTAGGGATTGAAGCCAGGGCCATTCTACCACTGAGCTAACCCCAAGCCCTATTTTTTTTCTTCTTTATTTTGAAACAGGTTCTCACTAAGTTGCAGAGGGCCTCACTAAGTAGCTGAGGCTGGCTGCAAACCTCAATTCTCCTGGCTCAGCCTCCCAAATACTGGGATTACAAGGGTGCACCACCATGCTCAGCTCTACAAAGGTATTTCTAAAACTAAATATACTTCACAGTTCTATTTTTCATACTTGAGGTCTCTACAAGCACATAAAAGTATACATATTTTATGTGCATATGATTATGCACTATTCTATAATTTTCCTATTTTCACTGAGCAGTAAATCTTGACAATCCTATATAAGTGTCTCTTATTATTTTAATAGCTGAGTTGTACAACTACATCATAATTTATCTATCCTTGATTTCAGGTTGCGTAAATAGTCCAGTTTATGGGTACAATTATATCCTTCTCTATACTTCTGCATATACTCTTCTTCTCTATAAGTATCAGAATTTATTTAGGGTAGCTGGTAGAAACTGAATTGCTGATTTAAAAAATATACATGTGATACATTTTATATTTGATATATATTGGTTAATTGCCTGCCAAAAATAAACTTTGCCAACAATAGTCTTAGCAATTGTGCCTATTTTCCTGACTCTGTTAACAGTGAATACTGTTGTTTTTTTTAATCTCTGACAATCTGAGAATGAAAAAAAAAAAAAAAGAAAACCTTCCTTCCTGATTACAGTAACCTTTCAAATGAATAAGGGGCTATTCATCAAGCACTTTCCCTTGAAGGTATAAACTATATTACATGTAAAATACTATATGCAACACAGGTATGTGAAAATATGGATAGAAGTTTTTATCACTGAAAAATGCAACATTACAAACAGTTATTGTGAAGAGTGCATTTAGGCAGATGGGCCTTGGTTGGAGAAATACCATGTTTAGTTTCTATTTATTGCACTGGTAATAATGCATTCCTTCTAATTTTTAATGATTAACAGACTATTAAGTAGAATAAAAATGAATAAATTTTATGACTGTCTACTCTCCTTTTTTTTTGTTTTGTTTTCTTTGCCTCCTACATTTTTTCTTATCTGTACAGTTAGAGGATTTTTTTTTGCCCTCCAGTCCCTTGGAGTATTTTCCTTGGGTCCAGTCTTAGATACTCTGCTTTCTCATCCAGATATCTCATCTCATCTGCACCCAGGGTCTTCCCTTCCAGATCTGTGTTGACATCCTCTTCCACTGACTTCTCTCTCATAGTTTGCCTGATATTTCTCTTGTATTTAAACAAATAATGGCATTATATTATATTATATGGAGCATCTATGATAAGAGCAGTAACAGGAAAGTTTGAGAAAATAAGATCTTTGTAAAGTGTTAATCCAGCCTCAGTAATCAGAGAGAGCTTTCCTGAGGTAATGGTATTTAAATATGAATTAGGGGTAACAGTTAGCTGGGGAATTGTTGGGAAATGGGAGAGGAATTATTTCAAACTGAGACACCAGCACTTGATAAACCCTAAAACAGGAATATTTTTGAGCACATAAAATGTGATCGATGTGGCTTTGAGTCACATCACTTTTGAGTGATGTTCCAGTGTTTGATGATTTGTGGACCGACTTGTTGGACCCGTAAGTTCAGACCCAACATCTCTGTGTGTATATTTGTGGGCAGGGGAGTTGGAGGGAACATAGCCTTGGTGGAAAGGACTCACTGAAGAAAATGGATATTCCCATTCTACACGGTACTAGAACAGGAACATAGAACTATAGTCCTTAGACTAGAATGAAAAGAAAAAATAAAAGATATTTTCTGCTTTTGCTGGGGCCATGAATCAATTGGGTGTATGGATTTTAAGGAGTGAATGTTATGTGAATTTTCAGGGTCAATCAAAGAGTTGAGAGTAGCCCCTTCGTCACATGAGTGTGGCCAAATTGAGGATAAGTACTGAACAAGGTAATAGGAAAGCATGAGAAAGAAGGGTCTGAGACAGCATTGTCCAGGGGATCTTTCTGCAGTGGCAACAATGGCCTATATTCTCCACAATCCAATATGGTAGCTACTTGAAATATGACCAGTACTTGTGAGAAACTAAATTTTTAAAACTTTATTAAGGTCCTATGGTATTTAATTTATATAACCACAGAGCTGGAGGTATCTTGTTTCATCATAGCTGTGGCTATTGAGAGATGCAGGTGTACAGCTAGACTAATGTGGCAGCTTGGCCTCAGGTGTTTGCACACATGATAGGTAGGAGGGGTAGAGAAAATAGCAGCTCAGTGGTCTTCAAGAGGAAATGTCGGCCCCGGGAGAATCAGGATTCCATTCCAGTAAATGCATAAAAGGAGATGAGTCCTGATGAGGGAAGAAAAGGCAACAGGATTTGGTCTTGAGCAAATGTGATACAAAGCCTTGAGAAAAGATCAGAGATCACCAAGAGACAGCTGTAGGCCTCCTATTCCTAGCAACAGAGCTGGAGGTATCTTGTTTCATCACTGGGATGCTAAAGTTGGTTGATAGGACAAAAGTGATGTTAACCTGGCCTAAATCACAGTTCTTGCACTATCCATTTTTCTTTTTTTCTCATATAATCTTCAGGAAATTTGCACAGCAGCTGTATTTTTCCTGACCTACTGGTCTAAGTTGCACAAGTGAATAGCAATGGGCATCTTTGCCTTCTTTCTCTCTCCTTTTTAACAAGCTTCTTAGTTGCCTTCTCTGCTCCAGTCCTGGCCAAGCTCAAGGTTAAAACATTTGCTCATCAAAGGCACTCCTCTGACTCACATTAACTATTATTTATAAGCCTCTGTTACAAAACTACACAGAGAAATTGGAAAAGGTATGAAGCTATTAGAACTTGTCACAAATTTCAACACAAAGAATGCAGCATTTGGCAAGACCCATTTTTCATTTGTATTGACACACAACTTCACTTCTTTGAATCGGTCAGGACACAATTTGCAATCCGTCACCCATGGATTTTAATAAGACAAACAAAAGCACCAAAGAAACCTCCACCATCTCCGACTGTGCCAGCTTCAGTGGTGTTGGATTTTTCCTTATGCTATCACATTAGTGTTGAGGAAAGGGACCTGCAGGACCACTCCGGTTTTTCTACTGCCATCAGAACTAGGGGTGACAAAGGCTCTCACCCGCTGCCTTTGTTTAGCAATGATGAATTGACTGAGAATACTGAATGCACTTTGTACTACGTAATAGAGTTATTGATTAAGCTTTACCTGTTCATTTTTCTCACGTCTTTATTGAGATGCTTTGGAAAGGAAAAAATAGTAAGAAAGCAATGTGTTACCTTTATCTTTTATTTTTATTTTTTAACTTTTCTTTACATTGATTTTATTTAGGAGTCTATTATTTGCTGATTATGCATTAAGTCCAAGTTACCAGTGCAGGAGACTGAATACTACTAATTTTAACAAGCTTGTTTTTAAATAAAATCTTTATCCTATTTATTCTTGTTCCTTAAAGACCCAAAGGAAAGTTGTCTTGTGGTCAGTGACAGTTATGCCATACAATGGGCTGAACTGACAACCTACCTCCGAGTCCTTTTTCTGCCCTGTGGGGAAATTCAATTAAATATGTGTGAGCCTCTATCTCTTATGTGTGACCAGGAAATAAAAAATAACTGCCTGCCAATATTCCAGGCTGGTGAGAGGATGAAATAACATCATGCTCTTAGAAGTGTTTTATAAAATCCTTCCATACTTTAAAGGCATTAAAGTTTTACTCATCATTTTCACCTCGATTGATTTCCAGAAAGTTTTAGTTGGGTACATAAGCTATAGAAGCATTGAGGCAAAGATACAAAAACAAGACTCACATAATGAAAATAGCAGATAATTGTTCCAGAATATCTTAGCTAACACAGTTGTATGCTCTAGGTGCGGTGGCATACTCCAATATTCCAATAGTTTGGAGGTTGAGACAGTAGGATTGCAGATTCAAGGCTAGCCTCAGCAATTTAGCAAAATCTCAGTTCAAAGTAAAAGATAGATTAAAAGGTCTGGAGATGTAGCTCAGGGGTAAAATGCCTTGAACTCAATACCCAGTACCAAAAAATAAAAATTAAAAAGAATAGTTGTATAGCCAGGAGTCACGGTGGCGCACACTTGTAATCCCCGCACTTGGGAAGCAGAGATAGGAGGATCGTGCAGATTCGAACCCAGACGCGCTGGCTTAAGAGACCCTGTTTCCAGATAAAAAAATATATACAAAATAGGTCTGGGAGTGTAGCCCAGAGGTAGAAGGGCTTCCAGAAACCCCAGTACCACAAAAAAAAAATAGTTGTATAAATTGAAAATAAATTTAACTTTGAGCTAAGACAAAATGCAAAACACATTTTTATACCCTTAAACTCTAAGGGGATCATGGATGAGATTTTTTCTGAGAACACACCTATCTTTTATAGTTAGGTGTGGCCATGTGACTTAATTCTACCCAACGAGGTGTGGGCCTGCCCATCCCAAACCTTCACCGCCTGCTCTTCTTTTTTTTTTTTTTTTTTTTTTTTTTTTGGTAGCCCTTCTACCTCTGGGCTACACTCACACTCCCAGACCTATTTTTATATTTTTATTTAGAAACAGGGTCTCCTAAGCCAGCGCGCGCGGCTGGCTTTGAACCTGCGCGATCCTCCTGTCTCCGCCTCCCAAGTGCGAGGATTACAAGCGTGCGCCACCACGCCCGGCTACCGCCTGCTCTTCTATGCACTTCTCCTTCCTATCAGCTTGATGTAAGACAAGCTTGGTAGACAGAAAATGGAAAAATCCTGGGGACTGAATCCCTACCTGAAGCTATTCATTAATTAAAAATACCTGCTTTCTACTTTATGTGTGCAATAAATCAATCTCCATCATGTTTAAGCTATCATATATTGCTTTGTAATGCTATAACAAAATACCTGGGACATGTTACGTAAGAGGTAAAGAAAGGTTTATTTGGCTTTGGTTCTAGAGACTCAGGTTCTAGATTGGATGGCCCCATTGGTTTGGGCCTCTGGTTATGGTGCCATATCATGATTTGGGTATTTGATGATTGTGGCAAATCATGGTAAAAATGTGTGGTAGCAAATCAGGGTGAGAATGTGAGTTCAGGTAGAGAGGCTAAAAGACTAGAGCCCCACAGTCCTCTTTAAGGACACACCCTCAATGACCTAAGGATGTCTGACTAGACCCCAACTCTTAATGATCCATCTGTATTGAATCTATCCAATGGCCATGTGTGGCATAAAGACATGCTGGTCAGCAATACACCACACACATGGTGATAGTCTCATGAGATTGTATCACCTGGTTCAAATACCTTCCAAGATGTTCTCAAAGTGATGAAATTGCCTAACAATGCATTTCCTGGAACAAGCCTGTCAATCAATGACACATAACTTTATTTTATACAAACTTACACCCTATTAAAAACAAAAACTTTCTAACTTGGAATTATATAATATCCCACTTTGTATTTTAACCATTAGTCTTATCTAAGAAAAATATTTAAATGATCTTCATGAGCTATCTTATATTTTACCAGATACAAAATCTAAGTATTTTGAGAAAAGGGAATTAAAAAAATGAGTAATGTTTATGTGTTTGATATGGTGACACTTGGTGTGGAAAGGAAAGAAGTGGGGATAAGCATGGTTCTGGAACAATAACATGTCCTGCAGTGTCTGTCCATTTGAGCACCTCAATAGTGGGCTTGCAGTGAGCAATGACAAGGCCTCGAGAATTATGGATCCTTTATAATTTGGGAGGAGACCTACTAGTTTAGAAAGGACAGATGGCCAGGCATGGTGGTACATGCCTGCAATCCCAGTTCTTGGGAGGATGAGACTGGGGATTATGGGTTAGAGGCCAGCTACATCTACTTAGAACCTCAGAAACTTAAAGAAATACTGTGTCAAAATGAAAAATAAAATAGGGTTGGAGGTATATATCAGAGTTAGAACACCCCTGGGTTCAAGCCCAGTAAGGGAAGAAAGGAAGGGAAAAAAAAAAAGAAAAGAAAAAGCCAGGCGTGGTGGTACATGCTTGTAATCCCAGCATTCAGGAGGCTGAGACAGGAGGATCTAGGTTTGAGGACAGCCTCAGCTACTTAGTAAGGCCCTCCACAACTCAGTAAGACCCTGTTTTAAAATAAAGAATAAAAAATAGGGCAGGGGATGTAGCTTGGAGGTCAAATGCCCCTGGGTTCCATCCCCAGACCTGGAAAGAAAGAAAGAAAGAAAGAAAGAAAGAAAGAAAGAAAGAAAGAAAGAAAGAAAGAAAGAAAGAAAGAAAGAAAGAAAGAAAGAAAGAAAGAAAGAGAGAAAGAGAGAAAGAGAAATGGAGAAAGAAAATAAATGCAAAAGCAGGAAAAAGCCTAATCTGACTTTCCACATTTCCTTAAAGCCTGGCTTGCCTGGCAGAATATCAGAATCCTCACCTTTGCCTTGTCAAAGCAAAGAATAGTTCATAGGTTCTGCTATCAAATATGTATCTTCAGGCATCTTGGGAATTTTCATAAAGGCAATTAAGGATGAAGATACCATACATTTTGTAAGTGTAATTATTTAATTTCTCCCAGGCACAATTTTAGGGCTTGTTGAATTGACTCCAGAACTTTCCTGGCCTTTTGAGATTAAGGTATCACAAGCGAATTGTGTCTAAATTCCATTCGCTTCTAAGACAGATTTGTTCCAAGAACACTCACCGGACAGTCTCTGGGGATTTCTTGCTGGGATGTTTACTGTGTCTTTCTCACGCTGAACTATTTTGAGCATTTCTACTCCGAGCATAAATACCTCCTTCATTACATGCAGCTTGAGTTTTCATTTGTAGTGATAGTTTATACTAGCAGTTTGGTAGGGCTTTTAAAAATGGTAGCATGCATTAGGACTACTGGACAACATCCAGAGAGGAAAAAGAGCTTGGGAAGGATTTGAAATGGTGGAGGCAGTGGCAATGGCAGTGGCCAGTACTCAGGGGAGGCAGAGATCTGATGCATTACACCTGGAACCCTTGAAATAATAACCCCAGAGGCAGAATGTTACCACCACACACCCTTGAGAACGTGGGACAATTGGTTGGGCAAAGAGAGTGCTCGGATTGGAGCCTGCCAAGGGGTGAGGCTGGTACTGGAGCCTCCGAGGCCGGGATCAGAGCCTGCCGAGGGGTTAGGCTGGTGCTGGGGCTAGCAAGGCCGAGATCAGAGCCTGCTGTGAGGCAAGGCCGGTGCTGGGGCCTCCAAAGCCAGGATAAGATCCTGCCAAGGGGTTAGGCTTGTTCCGGGGCCAGCGGCTGGCATCGGAGCCTTCCGTGAGGCAAGGCTACTACTGAGGCCTCCGAGGCTGGGATCGGAGCCAGCTGAGGGGTTAGGCCAGTGTCAGGGCCAGCAAGACCAGAATCAGGGCCTCCCATGAGGCAAGGCTGCTGCTTGAGCCAGAGAGGTCTAGATCAGTCCACCGGGTAGCCAGGCCACTACTGGGGCCGTCAAGAGTGGGATCGGTACTTGCAACGTGGCATGCACAGAGAAATATCACAGAAAATATAAACCAGATGCTTCCCCTAATCAGTAATAACTAGGAGGAAAGGGGTAACAAGAAGAGGTCGAGCTATAGAAAGGGCCCTATAGTGAAGCAACTAAGATGACCAATCGGAGGATATGGAATAGGGGAGGATGGAGCCTCTTTAAAACCCAGGAGGTACATAAATAAATGTATCAAAGTTAATCACCAAACAAACATGGGATCGAGGGAGGGGGAGGGAATGGGATGGGGGCTGAATGAGGGCTAATTGGATGATGTGTGCTTGTATATCCTATCAAGTCTTGTACTCCAATGTGATTGATATATGACTACAATGCACCAATTAAAAAAAATAAATAAAATGGTAGCATGCAGTAGATAAGGTAAAATCAGTTCCTGAGTGTCTGGGCCAGAACAGATATGCCAAAAGATGAAGCAGATCCTGGTGTAGATAGAAGCAGTGTAGAACCAAATCGAGAGAGGCCCCAGATCAACAGGCTCAAATTGAATGTCCAGAAAGAGGCAGAATTCCCAGACACGTAGATGTCAACAGCAGAAATATAAGGAAGAAAGCACTGGAATATCTACACACTCAGTTTCTCAAGAGAAACTTAATGTACAGCAACCCAATGGAGCTTTCTGAAGATCTCATTTTTCTTAGACTCTAGATTTTACTTCTCATCATTCCTATAAAATCAGCAACCACAGCTAGTTTTTCTCATATGATAGCTGCCATTTGAAGCTTCTATGGAAATGTAAAATATGGTTGACATCAAAATAATATGAATATCCAGAGACCATATCATTTCTCTAAGCATTACAAGTTCTACAGGAAAGTTTGAGTAACAACCATTTTACAATTCTATGAATAATACAAGTTTTATTCCCTTCAGGTGGATGTATGGCCTTTGACACCCATCACTTGAAAGAAAATTAAATCCACAAGCTACTTTTCTAGTCTTTCTACCCACGTAACTTCTTTGCTCCAAAAAATAGGATCAAGACATCAATTAGAATCTTTGCCTGATAATAAAATGTGAAGTAGGAGATGGGGAAACTATGCTCTTTTGCTCCTCTGTGGGAATATTTGCCTTTGCAACTCTTGTTGCTACCATTTTTTTAAATTGCAACTAAAAGAATGTAGAACTAAAAGAATGTAGAACTAAAAGAATGTAGAACTAAAAGAATATAGAAATTGCAACTAAAAGAATGTAGAAAAGAATGTAGAAATTCTAATGTCATTAGAAGCTTAATTTCCTTTAGGAAATATATGAATTGTAATCTAGATAATGTTATAGGTCATGTTGTTCAACTTCTATTTACTGACTATGAAACACTGAATGTTATAAGCACTTAGTATGTGTGGCAAACAGGCTTCCAAGTGCTTTCCAAGTACTATCTCAATTAATCCTCACAAAAGATGCTATTACCCCAATTTTAGAAATAAAGGAAACTGAGGCTCAGGGATGCTGTTTGCACAAAGTCACATTGCAACTGGCAAAAGTGGTTATTCAAATTTGGGAAGTCTAACTCCTGGATCTTAAACATTAAATGATTCTGACTAAATTATACCATTGTACAATGAATATAAGTAAACTATTACTAAATTTAACAAAGATTAATTTGGTGTGTTGTGTGATATTTAACTTGGAAATACACGTAAAACATTCAGCACACAATTCAAAATCCAAACTTCCTTTCATTTAAGCATTGCCACTGTTGGTTGAGGAGATGGACTTTAACTAAATTCTACACCTCTTCAACCCCCACATGGGCAACCTGTGTAGAAACAAAGCGACAAAACGAGAAAATATGAGGCAATCTGGTGGCAGAATCCTGGGATTTCCAAGTGAGTGTCTATGGTGCTTGGACCACAGGCCTGGAGAGTTCAGCCTTGCAGAATCGCTGCCCATTGCTCCCCTCCCGTGGCCTGCAGGTGGCGCTATACCCAGGAACACGCGGAATTAACACCCGCATCCCTGGTGGATGGGTCCTCCTTAGGTGTTGGTGAAGGATTCAAAGTTCATGTTTGTTCAAGGGTCTAATTTATAGTACTGGCTGTATATTTGGATTGTTTCAGTTTTATGTTTGTTGGGTGTGTTAAAAATGGATGAACTTCATTTTTTTTTACGTTTTAAAGATATTTATTTATTTATTTTTATTGGTGCACTGTATTCATACATCTTAGTGGGATACAAACTTTTGTAAACATACATGCACACATCGCCCAGTCAGTCCCCACCTGATCCCCACCCCATTCTCTCCCCATCCCTCCTTCCCATGCTTGGCTTAATGGTTGACATCTAGTATTATAGCAATTTATCCAAAATTAAAAATGATAATTTCACATAACAGTTTCATTTGTCTGATTCCAAGCTTTTGATGACTTAAAGATAACATTTCAATATTTCTTTTGGCTTTCTTTCTTACCAGAGAATATTTTTTTTCTATTTTTTTTTTAGGTGAAACTATCATATATTTATATATTTATTTTTCAGAAAAAAATCTATCCTAATATGGAATATGGACTCTAGATACCCAAAACGATCTTGAAAAAGAACAAAGCTAGAAGATATATATTTTCTGATTTCAAACCATATAAAGCTACAATAATTGAAACAGTGTAGTACTGTTCTAAAGGCAGATATATAAACCATTGGAGTTAAATAAAAGCCTAGAGCTAAATTCTTACCTATATTGTCAAGTTATTTTTGACAAGGTTTCCATGAACATTTGGTGGTGGAAATAATAATCTTTTAACTAAATATTGTTGAAAAATAATACTTACATGGAGAACAGAATCTCGCTCTTAGAAGATGATCATTCCAAAAATGAACGCATAGTTTCTAATCTAAAAAAAAATATCCGACAGCAGGAATCTGACATTGAAGAAATATGGGCCCATTTTAAGAGAGCTAACCTAAGAATAATTGGAATAGAGGAGGGAAAAGAAAGTGAAACCAAAGGGATCAACAATCTCTTCAAGGAAGTAATAGCAGAAAATTTTCCAAACATAGAGCAAGAGGTTAATACACAGGTCCAAGAAACTTATAAAACTCCCTTTAGACAGGATCGGAGAAGAGGATCCCCACGCCACATCATTGTCTAAATGACCAATGTGGAAGCCAAGCAGAGAATCTTAAAGGCAACAAAAACAAAGGGCCAAGTGACATTCAGAGGCAAACCAATTAGAATCACTCCAGACTTCCCAAACCAAGTCATGAGAGCCAGAAGGGCTTGGAGTAACATATTCCAAAGTCTGAAAGAAAACAACTTCCAGCCAAAAATTTCCTACCTAGCAAAACTTTCTATAAAATTAGATGGAGAAATAAGAAGCTTCCATGACAAACAGAAACTGAAGGAATTTTTGTCTTCAAAACCAGCACTAGAGAAAATACTCAAAGAGATTAACTACAAAGACAAAATAGGTAACACACACCAGAACCAGAGAAACAAGATTTTCCATCCAACAGACAACTAAGATTGGTTACCTGTGGAGATTCATTACTTATGTTAGACTTTTACCTATCTCTAAATGGTATTGTTTGCCTTTATTGTTGTTAATTTTTAGGATTTCTAGTTGGAATATTAATATACCTTCAGATATAGCATTTGGAAATATTTTATCCCATTCTATTAGTAACTTTTAACTCTGCTTACATTGTCTTTGGATATACAATATTTTTTTATATTTTAGGGAGTTTGTATACTCTTCTGTTGCCTGTGCCATTGAAATCATATCCAAGAAATCACTGCCAATTTCAATGTTGTGAGATTTTATGACCCAGATTTTCTTCTAAAAGGTTATAGTCTTAAGATTGATATTTAGGTCTTTTATCTATTTTGAGTTAATATTTGTATATGGGATTAGGTAAGGGTCCAATTTTATTCTTTTCCATGTAAGAACTTCATTTTTTTTAAAGTACACCACAAATCTAAATTTAAAAAGGGCCATAGGGCCTGTATGTTCATAGAAGCTATTAGATGTCATTCTTTCTTTTTTTAATCCATCAATACCTGCTTTTCCAACTGATAATTTCAAAATAAGTGGTCCAACTTATAAAAGTTTAATAGAAAGCAAGTGACAACCAACAAAATTCCATAAGACTCAATTTCCCAGTTTCACTTGGGATAGTGAAGACTACTTTGTAGTTTGAAAAAACATCCACTCCAGCCTTCTGTAGTGGTTTCACTAACACAGCCCCTTACAATATTAACATTCCTAACACTGAAATTCTTTGTGTTCTTAGCATGTAAGCAAACAGCCACATACGAATTCGTGTGTGTGTGTGTGTGTGTGTGTGTGTGTGTGTGTGTGTGTTACTGAGGATGGAACTCAGGGCCATTCTACCTCTGAGCTACACCCCCAGCCCTGTTTTTTTTTTTTTTCTTTATTTTTGAAACAGGTTGAAACAGGAAAGCACCTCACTAAGTAGCTGAGTGTGTTCGTGAACTGTAATCCTCCTGTCTCATTCTCCCAAATACTGAGATTGTGAGCATGCACCACCACACCAAGCCTGATTCATTAATTTGATGCTATATATTTTTTGTCCTCAAACTATGAATATGTTTGCTATGTCTATCAAAATATGTCAACTTTAGCTGAGCATGGTGGCTCACCAGAGTGCGTTGGAAGCTGAGACAGGAGGATCACAGGCTTGAAGCCAGCCTCAGCACTTAGTGTGAACCTCAGGAACTTAGCAAGATCCTGTTTCAAAATAGAAAGGGCTAGCTGAGTATGACAGTGCGTGCTTGTAATCCCAGTACTTGGAGGCTAAGACAAGAGGTTCACAGGTTCTTGGCCAGGCTCAGCTCCTTGTGAGGCCATTGGCAACTTAGTTAGGCCCTGTTTCAAAATAAAGAGTAAAATAGGGTTGGAGATGTAGTTCAGAGGTTGAATGCTCTTGGGTTCAATTCCTGGTGCCACAAAAACATAAAAAATTAGAAAAGGCTAATGTAGCTTAAAGATAGCATGTCCCTTGGTTCAATTCCCACAAAGGAAGGAAGGAAGGAAGGAAGGAAGGAAGGAAGGAAGGAAGGAAGGAAGGAAGGAAGGGAGGGGAGGATGGAGGGAGGGAGGAAGGAAGGGAAGGGCCAAATTTATTTGGGGTGTTGGTTCCCAGCAGTACTAAAATCTTTTAGACAAATGCAGTTAGATGAATAGTGAATATATAAAGCAAATAAAATGAGAAAAGTGTAAGAGTATATTTTTGCTACTAAATATAATAATAGATTCTGTTATAAAAATTATGTATATTATTGGGGCATCAACTTATCAACACAGATGGAATATAATTTGTTACATAAAACAGGATATAACAAAATTTCAATGGTTAACTGCTCTTTTCTTTGTAAAATAGCTAAAGATTAGAATGTATGCCCATTACAGGCCAATCTAATTGCTAGATTTCATGTTTTATTAATTTCAAGGTTGTATTCCAGAATATATTTTGTGTCTGCTTCAAATTAATAGATACTTCAAGTACTCGCTGGTGGGCTTTATGAAGCCCTGAGATTATACAGATTCTGTTTCTTTTTAGTAAACATAATGAATTAGAAAGAATGGAGGGTCATGCCTGCCCAATTCCCCAGCACAGAAGGGCATTTTCCATCTACTCATATTGAAACTAAGAATCATTTCCATATATGCTGTTCATTATGCATAGCTGCAGAATTCCAAATTAATTAGCTAAAGTAGGGACAAGAAAATTATTTATTTGTAGTTAAATTCCTATGGTTTATTTTCCATGTGGAATTAAAATGCAAACTTTTCATTCTGTTTTTATTGGCATTGCTCCAAGATTGACAAGCTGCATGGGATGCTGGTCCTTCTTTTGGGATCTTGGGACAACAAAATGCCAAAATCAGCTTTGAAAAAGAGATATGCCACTCTGGGTGAAGCAGTAGGAAATGTTTGCAAACTGGACGTGCACAATTGCATTTGCCTAGTTTCACATCCATATCAGAGGCAAAAACATTACTGGGGGCTTCCTAAGTAATTTGGCTCTCCTCATTCACCACCACGATCTTTGGTTTCCTAAAATATGTTGATATCTAAGAAAAAAATCTGTCTAAAAATTAGTTTTCTAACCTTGATTGTTATGATATTGATGTGCAAAAATTTCAAACAAAATATTATTATTCTTCCCAAGGAATTGAACAAATTGACAGACATGGGATGTGAAATCCAGGCCTTATTCATTCTTCTCAATTTCCTGCTTTAACCATCAAAAATATTAAAATAGTTTTAAAGAAAAAGCTCTTTCTAGATCATCATGGTGTCCTTTATGGGCTGCTTAAGTTCTCTGGTCAGCAGGCTTGACACTCACCTCGAAGGCCATCTGTATTTTTGCAAAGTCCTCTACGCTGAGCTGGTTTTCCAGCAGGCCCGCGCTGTGGTCCTCATTGGCAGTCACCCCTGTCCTCCCAGGGGACCCGAGCCTGGGCTGGGCCTCCATGCTTAAATCAAAAGCAGCAAGCAGGTGACTTGGAAGCTTCACCTGTATTCAGCAGCCTTCAACTCTGTTTTTGATTTTGTTTCTTTTTTTTCTTCTTAAACAGGTGCCTTTAAGAAAAAAAAAAAATTTAGCCATAGAATTCCAAAATCAAAGTATAAACCTTTCAAGGCATGCAATTAGGAGAGAAAGATTGAAGCCTAAGTAGGAAATGAAGGCCCCTCGCTTACTTAAGTTTATTTTCAAAACCCACAATCCACCCTCTTTATTCTGTTTAACCTGGCTTGATTAAAAATGTGTAAAGCTTCCCCCGTGTTTATAGCAACCGACACTGGAAACACCTTCTGATCCTCATTTCAATACCTTAGAAAAACAACTTCTGGAAATCTCCAAGGCTAACCTTGCTTATATTCACAGGCTGGGCTTCTCAATGCCTTTTGTCCTCTGGGGCATTAGGCACCACAGCTACCAGATTGTCCCACCAGTGCAGGGTTTGCCGCTGAAGGCCACCTCTCACACAGTGTGGACTTGTTTGCTTCATCTTTTCCTGATGCCTTTGTATGTTTCCTGGCAACCAATACAAAACCAACTAAAACTTTTCCTTCCCTCCACACCCCCCCACCGTTTCCCAACAAATTAAAGCTTTGAATGTGCCACAAAAGTGTTGCATTATTTTATAAAAGGGGGGGAATAAGCCCACTCTTTTTTCTGTAAACTAAATCTTGTATTTTTTCACTTCTAAGAATATCTTTTCTATGAAGCACATTACATCATTATGAAACAGTATGATGAGTCAAAGAAAAGAACTCAGCATTCAAGAATTTCATGTTTTCTGCAAAGAATGCATCTTTTTTATTCAATAAAAATGTGTTCCTTATATCCTATTTGCCTTTAATGTTTTTGTTTGTTTGCTTTTTTTTGTTTTTTGTTTTGTGGTACTGGGACTGGAACCCAAGGGCACTCTACCCCTGATATACACCCCCAGCCCAATTCTATTTTTTATTTTGAAATAGGGTCTCACTAAGTTGCCGAGGCTGGTGTTGAACCTGAGATCTTTCTGTTTCAGCCTCTCAAGCTCCCAAGTGCTGGGATTATAAGCATGTGCCATCATTGTCATAGATAGACAGACAGACTAAAAGTCTTCAACTCACTGAAAATGTAAAAAAAAAAAAAGCAAAGTATAATGAAACATAATAAACCTAATAACAAAACTGATAATGTTATCACTAGGTCAGCTAATAAAAATGAAAAGGATAAAATTTTACTTTTTAATTTATTTTTATAGTGTGTTTTTATTGGTACCTTATAGTCTCACACCATAATGTAAATCCTGTTGACAATGACATTCATGCACACAGCTTCACAAACCACACATAGCAGAACACGACCATTCTCCCCATCTTATGATGGAAATGGCAAAAAAATGTACCAAAGGCCATTGGGAGAAGCCAGTAAGACCATGTGAAACGTGGCAGGATGGCTCCCAGGCTTCGGAGCTGCATCGTAGATGGACCAGGTGCCTCTTTGCACCCTATGTTCACCTTTGTGAATTGGAAGGTTGGCTACACATGATCTCTGAAATCTCTTTCAGCTACAAGGGTCTGTGAGGTGATATTCAGGAGGTGCTCAGAGATGCCCAGCACAGAGAAGAAGGCTTTCTACCATGATTCCTATAGCAACTTCAGAAGCCAGGTGAGGTGGCACACCCTTGTAATCCCAGCATTCCAGAGGCTGAGACCAGAGGATCATGGTTCACTGACAGCCTCAGCTACTTAGTGAGACCCTCTGCAACTCAGTGAGACCCAGGTTCAAAATAGAAAAAAGTAGCAGGCGTGGTGGCACACACTTGTAATCCCCACACTTGGGAGGTAGAAACAGGAGGATCACGCAGGTTCGAAGCCAGCCTCGCTAGCTTAAGAGACCCTGTTTCCAAATAAAAGTGTAAAATAGATCTGGGAGTGTAGCCCGGAGGTAGAAGGGTTTTCAGGAACCTCAGTACCACCAAAAACAAAAACAAAAGAAATAAGGAATAAAAAACAGGGCAGGGGGTATAACTCGGAGGTCGAATGCCCCTGAGTTCCATCCCCAAATCTGCAAAAAAGTAAAAAAAAAAAATTATCAGTGAATTTTAGTGATATATAATAGTAAAATTCAAAGTGAAACAAATACACACGTACACATCACTTTGTGTATTTCCTTCCCCAGCCCACCCTGCTCCCCTCCTCTTCCCCCAACTCCTTAGTGAGCTGGTAGTGATACCTTCATGTATGGACATAGCATCATTTGAACTCTTTCCTTCCTTAGTTCTCCTTTATTCCCTCCCCTGGCCCTCTTCCACTGTTCTACTGTTCTCCCTCCTCATTTACCTGAACTTTCTTATGTTTTCTATTTTCTTTTGAGTTTCCTTATGATAGAAAGCATATGACCTTGGACTTTCTGCGACTGATTTCACTTAGCATAATCTTCTCTAGTTCCATCCATTTTCATCAAATGACATAATTTTGTTCTTTTCTGTAGCTGAGTAAAATTCTATCGTGTGTACTTACCACATTTTTGTTATCCATTTATCTGTTGATGGACACGTAGTTTGGTTCCATAACTCTGCTATTGTGAACTGTGCTGCTGTAAATATAGATATATGTGAATCACTATAGTATCATGACTTTAATTTGTTTGTAAAGATACTGAGGAGTGGAATAACATTTACTTATGCACCCCTTAATCCATTCAGATATCTTTCCACCATTTGTTCAAACATTCATTAAGAACTTAGGTCATGTGTGGTGGCGTACATCTATAAGCTTAGTACTTGGGAGGCTGAGACAAAAGGATCACAGGTTCAAGGCCAGCTTTAGCAGCTTAGTGAGGCCCTCAGCAACTTAGCAAGATGCTGTTTCAAAATAAAATAATAAAATTGGGCTGGAGGTGTAGGTCTAAGATAGAATTCTCCTAGGTCCGATCCTCAGTGCCTAAAACAAAAAAGAACCCAAAGTACATCAAGTCCTGGCTTGGGCCTGATACCTTCCTCTGTAGTTTATAGTCTGGTAGAGTCTGGTGGAAACAATTATCTGTCTAGTTCATCCTCCTGGCCAGTTCCAACCTATTTCTATTTATAATGCTGTTCTGAAAAGGATTCTGAAGTGACAGGTAGGCTCAGAGGAAAAGATAGCTTTAGAGATTATAGATATATATCCCTGAAAGAGAAGGGCAGAGGAGGCAGATTTACCATAAGTGTACCTTTCTTGGTATAGTGTTTTGTATGTCAGAAAAGCATTTTTAAGATCCTCCAATGTCCCTATCACTCTGAACTACATTATGATGTGAGACTACAATTCACCAATCAAAGTATATTTTAAAAAAGACCTGCTAATGTAAATTTCCCTATCTCACATGGGAACAAAATTTGTCTTCCTACCATTCTAAAGAGTCCTTTAATAACTGTAGATCAGCTAGACCAATACCATAAGTGTTTGTGAAATATTTTATACTGTTATTCTGCAAAACTGGGCTTAGTTCAGTAACAGACACTAATGAAGAGAGGAAGAAAGAATAAATAGAAAACATTCTACAAAGCTGCACCAGAGAGGCAGGTATCCCACTGGTTGATAATGCAAAATTCTCTAATTATTCCAGGACCGCCAAGCTGCCTGGCCTACTTAGCTTCCATAAAGATGCAACTCTAAACGTTTTCATTAGTCAGACTGAAAAGTATAATAAGCAGCTAACAAATTACAGTAGAAGTCAATCAATTGATATAGTTTTCTTTCTGTAAAATTATGGCATTAGAAATAATTCTTGATGGTAACGTCTTAAATGACTCTAGCCTTCTTTGTAATCATGTGGCTAATTTCCAGGTTAAATTTCTGCAGCACCATAAAATCCATAACTAGCTCCTTGGCTGCTGAAATTTATGTTCTTGCCTGCTGTGAATCAATTATGATTTGGGGACAGTCTGATCCAAGCCAGTCCAATACTAGGCTCTATAGGGAATGTCACAGTGACAAAGATGGTCTGTGCTCTCGACGTGTTGACAGGTAGTCCAGAGGGAAGGCTAATGAGTTGATACTTGCTCCCTTTTCCCGTAAGGTGAGGCCAACCCTCACTCCACAGCAGAGCACTGAGCACCAAGAGGGCCCAGGCAGCTGATGCAGCCACCTGCTTCTGATTTGCTTTGATATCATGAGCACACGCCAACCTGTGACCTTATTCCAGCTTTACAGTCCACATTCAAATCCCCACTTTGCTCTTCTCCTATAATGATGCTTACTCAGGTAAATACAGACCTTTCTCTGTAATTCCTTCCCTCTGTGTTTTCCCTTCTTTTTGCTTAAGTTTGCTTTTACTAATATTCTCAGTTTTTGCCTAGAATTCTCTCTTCACCTCCCCACCTGAACTGAAACTAGTTTTCTCTAACCCCATTCACCACCAAATTTTTTTTTTCAGTACTAGAAATTAAATCCAAGGGTATTCTACCTCCAAGTCATATACCACCCTATTTTTTTATTCTTTTTATGTTGCTGTTTTTGTTTTGGCAGGTCTGGTGATGGGACCCAGGGCATTCAACTTCCAAGCTACAACCCCTGCCCTATTTTTTATTCTTTATTTTGATACCATGTCTCATTGAGTTTCAGAGCGCCTCACTAAGTAGCTGAGGCTGTCCGCGAACCAGGATCCTCTGGTCTCAGCCTCCCGAATGCTGGAATTACAAGCCTGCGCCACCATGCCCGGCTTTATCCTTTATATTTTGAAATAGGGTCTCACTAAGTTGCAAAGGGCCTCACTAAGTAGCTGAGACTGACTGCGAACCCAGATCCTCCTGTCTCGGCCTCCCAAGTACTGGGATTCCTAGCATACGCCGCCACACCTAGCTTGCCACCAAATTATCTTAATACCAGGCTGCTCCTTGCTCCAGTCCCTCATCTCTCTTGTAGAGAAATAGAGTATCTTCCTGCTGTCTTCTCGCCTCTGAAACCCACACCTATCCAACATGGCCCCAGGGACCAAACATCCCACTCAGTTTAAAGGCAACCTCCTCCCAGGGCCCAGGGCTAAGCACCAGCCCAGGCTTTGGGCTCTTGTAAGCCTTTAGTAAATACTGGCTTCTTTTCTTTTTGTTCCTAATCTTCCCAGTTATAATTAATTACTCCTTCCACTCTACAACCACAGCATTCTGTTATTCTTTAGCCATAGCACTTTTTCTTTCTGCCTCTTAATACAGTTAGTTGTCTATGTATCCCTATCTCGCACTAAATTAACTTGCTAAGAACAGGAATGAATGTCTGTAGGCTTACATTGCCCAACACAGAGCTTTGCCTAAACCACAAAACAGCACAGTGAGTATGCCCATTTGTGCAATAACACGGGCAAAACTGACATTCGCCTATGACCTTATCTATCAGAGAAAGGCTCAGAGAGTAGGTGACACTGAGTAAGAAAGAAAGGCACAATTATACAATACAGAAAGTTTATGCTGGGCATGGTGTAGGACACCTGTAATCTCTGTACCTCTGTACTTGGGAGGCTGAGACCAGAGGAATGCCACCTGTTTGATGCCAACTTCAGCAACTTAGCAAGAACCTCTTTCAAACTAAAAAATAAAATAGAGTTCAGGCATGATGGTGCATGCTTGTAATCCCATTACTTTGGTGGGGGGTGGGGTCAAAACAGGAGGATTGCAGGTTTGGAGCCAGCCTCAACAATTTAGCAAGGCTCTCAGCAACCTAGCAAGGCTCTTTTATTGTTTTCAAATAAAAAAGGGCTGGGGGTATAACTCAGAGTTAGAATGCCACTGGATTCAATTCCCAGTACCACAAACACACAGAGGAAGAAAGAAAAGAAAAGAACATAAAATTTTACAGCTGGGCATGGTGGCGCATGCTTGTAATCCCAGCATTCGGGAGCCTGAGACAGGACGGTTTGCAGACAGCCTCAGCTACTTAGTGAAGCCCTCTGTAACTTAGTGAGACCCTGTTTCAAAATAAAAAATAAAAAACATAGGGCTGGAGGTGTAGCTCGGAGATAGAATGTCCCTGTGTTGCCCGTTATAGAAAAAAAAATTTACAAGAGAAACAAAACTTGAGATTTGGTCTTTAAGCCACTTAACAAAATGAACTATTTAAGCACTTTGGAAAATAGTATCTTTTTTTTTTTTTTTCGGGTCTGGGGATGGAACCCAGGGGCAATTGACCTCCGAGCTACACCCCCTGCCCTATTTTTTATTCTTTATTTTGAAACCGCATCTCATTGAGTTGCAGAGGGCCTCACTAAGTAGCTGAGGCTGTCCACGAACTGCGATCCTCCAGGTCTCAGCCTCCCGAATGCTGGGATTACAAGCATGCACCACCACACCCGGCTTCCATTTTTATACAATTTCTGGGTAACATCCGAAAAAGTATTGAGGCTCTACTGTGTTTCTGTCACTACCATAGGTATAGGGAAAGCAAAAATGAGGAAGATAAATATCTGTGCTCACCATTGCTCACATAATAATAGGTGCTGGTTTTAGATTAATCATAACTTTGAAATAGCAGGTGTTCTGCTAACCTTAGGCTACATAACATTTGCCTCTTTTTGATCTGTTGAACAATATTCAAAGTAACAAAACTGACTTTTTAAGTATTTTAACACAGAATTTATAATGTATCAAAATAGTAAAATAAATAAATATATAGTTTAAAATAAGTTATCATTATATGTTAAATCTTAGTCCAAGCAAGCAGTGGTAGCCAAATAATATGTGTGTTTCAAATATATGTATTTCACACATATATTTCACAAACATATATTCTAAATATATGTATTTATAAAGAGGAAGAGAGAGAGAGAAAGAGAGATGGAAGTAGAATGTAAAATTGAGAGAAAATCCTAATGATTCACTTTACTGTTTCTACTTTTTTGAAAACAGACAACTGTGATTTTATCAGTAGGCACTTAGGACACCCTGAAATTCATATTGAAAACCAGTGCTAAAAATATTCTCAAGCTCAATCTGTTTACGCAAAGTCCAGTGGGCATCCCCAACTGCAAATCTCTTTTGAGCGCTCTTTGTTTTAAGCATTCTCTTTTAATTCCAGTGTCCTTGTTCCTAGTCATGTGTCTAGGTCAACAGCAGAACTGTCAGTAGAGAGCCACTTACTGAACTAGGTTAACAATTCTGCTCTGTCCTCAGAGAACACGCATGCTACTTGGACTTTCAAACTTGCCACTTGGGACTTTTGAACGGTTTGTCAAAATCACCTTGATATTGAACACTTGCATCCATATATAGAACCACTAAAAAAACAGTCATAAAATCACTGCATGAAAGAAGTCACTGAGAATCCAATATGCAACCTATTGATTGCCTCCTTGAAGAAAGACAGGAAAAAGGTAGGTTGAAAACAAAATTATTGAGTTTCTCGTATATGCCAAATGTTGTGTTCAGCACTTTCACAAATGTCATTTTTTGTCTCATAACATCCCTGAAAGATACTTAATGTTTTTAATGTTTTATTGTTTTTTAACTGATGAGACAACTAAAGCAAAATTAGCCATTTCATTTAGTTTCATACAACTTGCAGATTGACATGAGGATGCCATGAGAATGAGGCCAGTTCTTCTGGCAAGAACTCTATATTTGTTATTCCACTAAATTCTCCTTGAAAATCCTGAACTCAAGGCATTACTAGTAAAGTTATCTCTCTTAAACAAAGAAATTGAGGCTTAGGCTGAATAACTTGTCCAGGATCACCCAGAAAAAAAAGCAGCAGGGCTTGAATTCAAACCCCTGCATAGGGTAACCTGTTCTATACCACAGTAAATTCCAATCCAGTGTGAGAGCTAAGATGTGCAAAAAGTAAAGAAATACAATTGGGCACACCAGGTAATAAAGCCAAAAGTGTTTGAAAATTGGAGTTAGAATACCAGCTTCAAGGACTTCCGGGAAGATGGCGAACGAGAAAAGCGGGGCTTAAGAGCCCCGCTAACAACCAATCTCCATTACCACAAAATCAGCGCCTTTCATAGCCAGAAAACACCATCACCAGAGAAACAAAAAAATCACCAGGCTCCAGAGAGAAAGCAGACTGTGAACAGAGCTCTGAGCCACAGAGGAGATAACCGGCCTCACGCCCGAGGACGCGGCAGCAGCGCCATACTGCCGGCTGCAGCGGCGACTTCACCGGACAGCTACAGCAAGCCGAGGTGAGCTGCTGCGGAACAGCCAAGCGGGATTTCTCGCCGCAGGTAAAATCTAAAGCTCCCAGTGGCTGAGCTCAGCACATGCTGGAGGGATTCAGAGTGGAAATCAAAACCAAGAAGAAATACGCCAGTCTCACGGCCGAGGGCGTAGCAGCGGCGCCATATTGCCACCGGCGGCAGCAGCAGAGAATTCACCAAATCAAGTACAGCTACATCTGCGTACTCAAGAACAATGAGTCAAATTGCTGGCCACAGAGGAGAAATCCCAGTAATGTACTCCCTGGGACTTGGCCCAGTGGGGGAGGGGCGGTGGCAGAGATATCACACCATAGGAGAACGTGCAACCTGGCACCCCCCATAGTTTAAAGCAGCCTCTATCGACTCTCTGGGTCGGAGACTCTGTGATACAACCCAGTAAAGGAGTAGTGGGGTCTGAGATACTACTGACTCGAGATTCAGAACACCTTAAGTGAAGTCATAGTGACCCAAGGGAAGAACCCAGAGAAGGCACAAACTTCCAAAATCATGGGAAAGAGGAATAATACTGGAGCAATGAATACCCACAACCCCACAACATCAGAACCCGATAAAACAGAAAATCAGAGATTTCTAGAAGATCAAATCAGGAAAATAACTGTAGAAATAATAGAGGTGCTTCGAAAAGAACTCAGAGAGAGCCAAAAAGAGATAAAGAATGCAATTAATGAAGTAAAGGCCTCAATTCAAAGCACAAACAACCGATTAGACCACATGGAGAACAGAATCTCGCTCTTAGAAGATGATCATTCCAAAAATGAACGCATAGTTTCTAATCTAGGAAAAAATATCTGACAGCAGGAATCTGACATTGAAGAAATATGGGCCCATTTTAAGAGAGCTAACCTAAGAATAATTGGAATAGAAGAGGGAAAAGAAAGTGAAACCAAAGGGATCAACAATCTCTTCAAGGAAGTAATAGCAGAAAATTTTCCAAACATAGAGCAAGAGATTGATACACAGGTCCAGGAAACTTATAGAACTCCCTTTAGACAGGATCGGAGAAGAGGATCCCCATGCCACATAATTGTCAAAATGACCAATGTGGAAGCCAAGCAGAGAATCTTAAAGGCAACAAAAACAAAGGGCTAAATGACATTCAGAGGCAAACCAATTAGAATCACTCCAGACTTCCCAAACCAAGTCATGAGAGCCAGAAGGGCTTGGAGTAACATATTCCAAAGTCTGAAAGAAAACAACTTCCAGCCAAAAATTTCCTACCCAGCAAAACTTTCTATAAAATTAGATGGAGAAATAAGAAGCTTCCATGACAAACAGAAACTGAAGGAATTTATGTCTTCAAAACCAGCACTAGAGAAAATACTCAAAGAGATTAACTACAAAGAAGAAATAGGTAACACACACCAGAACCAGAGAAACAAGAGTTTCCATCCAACAGACAACTAAGATTGGTTATCTGTGGAGATTCATTATTTATTTTAGTCTTTTACCTATCTCTAAATGGTATTGTTTTCCTTTATTGTTGTTAATGTTTAGGATTTCTAGTTGGAATATTAATATACCTTCAGATATAGCATTTGGAAATATTTTATCCCATTCTATTAGTAACTGTTAACTCTGTTTACATTGTCTTTGGATATACAATATTTTTTTTTAGGGAGTTTGTATACTCTTCTGTTGCCTGTGCCATTGAAATCATATCCAAGAAATCACTGCAAATTTCAGTGTTGTGAGGTTTTATGACCCAGATTTTCTCCTAAAAGTTTATAGTCTTAAGATTTACATTTAGGTCTTTTATCTAGTTTGAGTTAATACTTGTATGTGGGATTAGGTAAGGGTCCAATTTTATTCTTTTCCATGTAATTATTATGTTTCAACAATATTTAGTTAAAATATTATTATTTCTACCACCAAATGTTCGTGGAAACCTTGTCAAAAATAACTTGACAATATAGGGAAGAATTTAGCTCTAGGCTTTTATTTAACTCCAACGGTTTAGAATAGTACTACACTGTTTCAATTATTGGAGCTTTATATGGTTTGAAATCAGAAAATATATATCTTCTAGCTTTGTTCTTTTTCAAGATCGTTTTGGGTATCTAGAGTCCATATTCCATATTAGGATAGAGTTTTTTTCTGAAAAATAAATATATAAATATATGATAGTTTCACCTAAAAAAAATAGAAAAAAATATTCTCTGGTAAGAAAGAAAGTAAAAAGAAATATTGAAATGTTATCTTTAAGTCATCAAAAGCTTGGTATCAGACAAATGAAACTGTTATGTGAGATTATCATTTTTAATTTTGGATAAATTGCTATAATACTAGGTGTCAACCACTAAGCCAAGCATGGGAGGGAGGGATGGGGAGAGAATGGGGTGGGGATCGGGTGGGGGCTGACTGGGCGATGTGTGCATGTATGTCTACAAAAGTTTGTATCCCACTATGATGTATGAAATCAGTGCACCAATAAAAAAAAAAAGATTCAAACTATAAAAAAAAAAGAATACCAGCTTCAAGTTACTCACATGTAGCATCAATATTAGTACACAGAGAAAGGTAAATTCCCTGCAACCTTGAAGAGATTAAATAGGGCTTCACATAGAAATTAGAATATTGTAATTATGAAACAGAATGAAGGAAAATTATCCACATCATGGCATTTCACATGAAGTCAAGATTCTATAATCATTCTCATTGCTTCTAGGAAGGTCTTATGCCTGAATTCATTCCCACAGAGCAATTCTGTATCGATATTTCAAGATTAGTTATTAAATGCAAAGACTGTGTGTGTAGTGGAGGAAGTTGGAAATTACTTTGAAAAAAAATTCTGTGTAAGGATTAGTCAGAGCTAATGGAAGTTGTAAAAGTTTTTTTTCTAAGAAGAGCTGGTTTTCTTGGCACTGTGTAAATCTATATTCAATAACAAAAGAAATGGTACCCAAAGTAGTGTAACTACTTTCTGCCATAATGTGACTATCAGACTGTCTGAATCCCCTAAATAGATGTTTTATTTAGCATTAAAAACACTATTCTAACACAACTGTAATCCCAGTACTTGAGAGGCTAAGAGGATCACAGGTTCAAAGACAGTCTCAGGAAGTAGAAAGACTCTTTGCAACCTATCTAGACCCTGTTTTGTTTCAAAATAGAAATAAGAGTGTTGGGGGTATAGTTCAGAGGTAGAATGCCCCTGGATTCAATCCCCAGGGTCAAAACAAAGCAAAATAAAATAACAACAACAAAAACCTATTCTACTAGAGAAGTAGATTTTATTTTTATTTTTATTTTTTGGTGGTACTGGGGTTCCTGGAAGCCCTTCTACCTGTGGGCTACACTCCCAGACCTATTTTTACATTTTTATTTGGAAACAGGGTCTCCTAAGCCAGCACGCGCGGCTGGCTTTGAACCTGCACGATCCTCCTGTCTCTGCCTCCCAAGCACGGGGATTACAAGCGTGCGCCACCATGCCCGGCGAGAAGTAAATTTTAATTAAATGTGAACTCATGACATGTCTTAGCCTTAAGTGAATACACACACACACACACACACACACACACACACACACGCATGTCATACAGATACACACATACACACACAGAAAGATGGGGGTGGGGAGGTGGAAAGAGAGAGAGAAGGAGAGGGAGGGAGAAAGGAAGACATATAAGAGTAAAAGACTGAGAATTTCTCAGTCAAGTTGCCTCACAAGGCGAGTGTGGGCAGTTGTGCTTTGGGTAAGCACAGAATAAAAACATCTCTTCAAGGAACAAACGCAAGGGACAAGAACTTTAAGATTAGAATCAGAAGATGGGGGGTTTCATTGTGAGAATATAATTAAATATTTTCTGTGAAAGGATTAGCTTATCTTAAAGTAACTCCAGTTTGTAAAAATCAACATTTTGTAACCTTACGTAAGTTTCTGCTTCTTTGTAAGTTTCCATTTCCTGAAAACTGCAAATGTCAACCCCTCCTCCAGCATTCCATTCTGAATTAATTAGCCAACCGCATCAGTCTGAGAAACCACACTCCCACCAGTAAGAGTAAGGTATAGAAATGTGTGTTAGGGATAAAAATTGTGCAAACTTCCTGCTCAGTGTGCTTGCTTACCAGACTTTTGTTGGTGACACACTCTTTGAAAAAAGTAAAAAAAAAAAAAAATTTGCCTTGCTGAGCAACTATCAGCTATTTGCTTCTATTGCTGGTTCATATTTTCCACAATTTGGGGAGCATCCAAAATCATCACCAACGGGGTCACGGGGACCCCTCTTTGGAGGAGACTCATCCTACTGCTGAGTGCAGTGGTCTCAGATGAAGGAAGTGATGCCACCCTCTGGGCCAACACCCAATTCATTGAAAGTCAACCAGCAATTCAGGAAGGACTCTAGCAAGCACTGCGGAGACCAGAAACTCCACGCACAAATCAAGGCACAAAAACTTTGGAGAGAAGTACATAGTACCTTGGTGGTCAGAATATCTCAGAGATTGTGTGTGTATACTGGTGGGGACACACATCAGGTAGTTGAGATGGTGGAGTGCAAGAAACTTTCAGGACTGAGAGGCATCTCAAGACACTAAACAAGTGTGGACTCCTGATCCAGCTACTGGTTCCCTGAAAGAGGCTAAGGGGCCCAGCCAGAGACAGAGGAAGCAATTTGAGCCTCAGAAAGGGGAGTTGACCCTCTATTGGGGGAAAAAAAAGAAAGATATCTAAAATAACAAGATTAACGACGAAATCCCTTTTCTTAGTTTCTTAGGCCTAATGCAATATTGGGGAGATACTTAGGGCCTTAAGTCAAAAAGAAACAGATGATTAAATATTGCTGTTTCATTTGGATACAAGAAGAATCCATTCTCAGACAACCAGTATTCTGACCAAAATTTGGATTAGATGAGGATTGGTTTTGCCAATTGTTAATCAAATATGTCAAAGATACAAGTCCTGTCACTCAGGAAGAAACAGATTCTACACTCTGCTGGAAAAGGGGCCAGTATTCTTATTCCCTAGGAAGGCAGAAGTGAACAAAAACAAGAAAAAGAAGGCAATTGAGACCCTCTTGACCATTTATCTCTTCAATATAATTCAAAGAAATCCACAACTAGCCCACCCCAGACCACTGACAGAGAGAAAAGGAAGGGAGGCAACCTGGGCCGACCGCGGCGCCCCTCGCCTCTCCCTTCACTGTTTCATCCCTCTCTTCCCTGAGGGAGAGGAGAAATTAAACAAGGTAAATGAGATCTTCAAAATTTCCTTTTTACTTCTAAAAAAGAACAGCCTCAGGCTCTTTACCCCCTTAGGGAAGTTCCTTTAGGTGGAGGAACCATAGGATTTGCAAATGCACCCCTCACCAGTTCCCAAGGTAGAGCTCTAAAAATAAAAGAACCTAAGCCTCTTCTAAAAGATCTCCATGAGAAAATGAACCAGCTAGATGTGTTTGTAAGACACCAGATTTACATGTGGACTAAACTAATGTCCATTTTGGACATCCTTTGTACTGGAGAAAAGAGAACCACAATTAGATGAGCAGCCATGGCCGCATGGCAACAAGGTCATCCGGCAGGTCCTCATCTTTGAGCTGCTGAGAAGGGAAAACAAAAGCCAAAAACTCAAAGAATGCTCTCCACTCTAGAAGAGGTAACAACAAGAACTGGCCCTAAAACTTTGGGGAGAAAAATCCTCAACCCAGGGACCTCTAAAAGGGAGAGGAATTCAGGGACCACTTAAAAAGAAAGGGAAAAATAAAAGTCACCATTATGGAAAGGAAGGCCATTTTAAGAGAGAATGTCTGGGTTTAAAATGGAAGAATAGGTCATACCCCTTGTAACAGTGCCACACCAAAACTGTAACGGTGCCCCCATTGGATGGCGAAACTGTAACGGTGTGAGATGGAGCCATAGGTCTTGTTCTTAGCTATGTTAGAAGAGAATAGACAAAACTCTTCTTCTATATGCTTAAGCAATTTGTATTATTACAAAGGCAGAAATAAGGGGCAGAATATTATAAAGCACGACATTGAGGGATGCAGTGGAGTGACCTGAAAATAAGTCACTGGAGTTTTGAACATTAGAACAGTGTTTATAAAGATTCATTTTCTCCTTTTCCCATCCTGCTTAGCCAATAGTCTTCTCACCTCCCCCTGACCTAATGCAGGCCCAGGCCCACCAATTATCTCCATGGTGTTAGCCTTTCTAGTTAGATTTATGACCAGGATGTGCAAGATGTGTTACTTGGTTAACAAGGTCAGGGGTTACATGGTATGTGCCCACTTTGGAGGAGGCCTGCACCATCCACCCGTGTCCTTGGGGAGTATTCAGCCTTTTTCTATTTCTATCTGCTAGAAGTTATTTATTATGTTGTAAACTTGTCTTTAAAGTATGGAGGCTTTGGGCTATATCTCTTTTGTGTACTTGGTAATTAGTATAGGTTCTCTTAAACTAAACTATGGTAAGAATTTAGTGTTTTTATTAACATTCCATGTTTAGCTGGGCTAACACCTAAATTTGACTGAGGTCAGTACTGGCTGCAGCTCTTGGCTGACAGCTTAGAGGCAGAAAACAGGATTTTATTGTTTTGCCTAAGTATAAAAGCTTATCCTTATTAGCAATTAATACAGATCTTATTATCAATCAGTATAGGCTCAATCCCCATCACCCCTCATTACCTTTAGTGAAGACTAGAGAATTCAGGGGCTCTTTTATGCAAAGGGGTCCTATCAAAAATCCCTTGATAAATCTGAAAGGGAGACCTAGCGGGGAGGAAATAACATTCTTGCTCAACACAAGAGCAGCTCAACCCTCCTCAGCCTATCACCATGCCTACCCAAGGCTAATAAAATGTTACTGATTTCAGGGGTGAAAGGGGAAAGATGTACTGTAGCTATATTTTACAAAATACAAGTTAAGTATAAGACCAGGTTAGCCAATTAGGATAATATTGTCTACTTCTGTTTTATGTTTAAAATGCCATGTCCTTTGTTGAAATTTTTGTGAAGATAACTTAAAGTGCTATATATCATTGTTTTATGTGGTTTATGTGGAGATTCTATTCATAAGTATGGGGAAACTAGGTAAATACCTTGGTTCTTGTAATCACAAAAAGAGAGAGAGAGAGAGAGAGAGAGAGAGAGAGAGAGAGAGAGAGAGAGAGAGAGAGAGAGAGAGAGAAAGAAGAGAAGGAAGAGGAGAGGAGAGGAGAGGAGAGGAGAGGAGAGGAGAGGAGAGGAGAGGAGAGGAGAGGAGAGGAGAGGAAGATTTCATTTAGGGACACAGATTGAGTGAGCATGGAGGTTTTTTGTTGGGTGAATCCACCAGAAAGGTCTCAGAGCTGGCTGGTCCAGGAGTGGAGAAGAGGGAGAGTTTGCCACGTGATAAGTTGTTGTGCTGTACAGGAATCCCACCTGCTCTTCATGCACAGTAGTTTGAGGTGGTTGCTTCTGGGTTTCACACGACAACTTAGTGCAAGTTTGCTAACTACACCTTGTTAGAATTTTTCTGCTGGTGTCTAAGACTGCAGAGTAAAGGCTGCAAGTTTCTGGCCATAGCTAGGTAGGGAAATCTCCATACCTTTTCTCAGGAGGGCCAGCCAGATCCTCCCCATCCTGTTTCTTTCTTAACTAAACCATTCACTAAGAATTTGCTTAAAGAACAAAGATTTTGCATTTGTATCAAGATAGTCACTTGTCTTGTTAGGTCTTTGGTTACTTAGCAAACTGTATTTTAGAGGAGTCAGAGTTTAAATATCTATTTTACAGCCTGTTAATAAATCAGGATAAATGAACAACTATTACTCAGATTACAACAGTATATATCTGTGACTAGACATATCCACACATCTGTGAATCTGAACTTTATCTAACCACTAAAAAACATATCAGAATCCAATGGCTAATAATTGGTTTGCCCAGACTTGTGATTTGTTTGCTTTAATCTAAGCCTTAAAATTTTAAAGGAGCCGGGCGTGGTAGTGCAAGCCTGTAATTCCAGTACCTGGGAGGCTAAAACAGGAGGACCCGGGTTTAGGCCAGCCTTAGCTACTTAATGAGGCTCTCTGCAGCTTAGTGAGACCCTGTTTCAGAATAAAAATAATAAAAAATAAGGCTAAGTGTGTAGCTTGGAGGTAGAATGCCCTTGGTTTCAATACCCATTACCGCAAAAAAAAAAAAAAAAAATCTTAAAGGGACGGAGGTAACCATCTATGTGAATTTCAAATATGCATCCAAGATGATACACACTTCTGGAAAGATTTGGGCAAAAAAAATGGGCCTAATCAATAGCAAGTAAAAAGATAGAATTTACAGAGAATTTGTTCTTCTAGTATTAGAGAAATATCCTATGTTGCAGAATAAAAAACTGCAGTTCATATCCTGGGCTATCAAAGAGGGGAAATTTTGGAGACTCTAGGGAATAGAATGGCTAGTAGGGCTGCTAAAGAAGCTGCCCAAAAGTCTGAGGTGCCTGCCTTCCACCTGACCTCAGCTTTGCCCCCTATAATGGTGACCCCAACATTTATCCAACAGGAAAAACAATGGTTAACCAAAATAGGTGCTGATAAAAATGAGGAAGGAAAGTGGAAACTACCAGATGGGAGAGAAACAGTTAGCAAACACACTATGAGAAAATTATGACTCATTTGCATAGGGGTAGTCATTGGGGATCCCAAGCCTTGTATGATCCTAGTTTCAAGGCATCTAGGTACCTTCTTCAAGAAAGGTAAAAAGAAGCCGGGCGTGGTGGCGCACGCTTGTAATCCCCGCGCTTGGGAGGCGGAGACAGGAGGATCGCGCTGGTTCGGAGCCAGCCGCGCTGGCTTAAGAGACCCTGTTTCAAAAATATAAAATAGGTCTGGGAGTGTAAAAAAAAAAAAAAAAAAAAAAAAAGAAAGGTAAAAAGAATGAATCAGATCCGAAAAAGACAAAAAAAAAAAAAAAAAAAAAAAAAAAAAAAAAAAAAAAAAAAAACAAGCTGAAGTTGGAAACAAAACTTCCCTGGACAAAATATCTTTCTACTGCCCTCCTATGGATTAAGACTGCCCCTAGGAAGAATATGAAATCTTATATGGTTTGCTATATCTATGAAATGTTATATGATTGCTGGATCTGGGGAAATCAACTGATCTTCCCACTATGGAGACCAAAGATCAGTTTCTTAAGAACTATATATTAATGTCTCTTCCACTCTGTTATCTCTTGAACTAAAAGGGCTTTTGGCCCAAACCCCTGCTCTTGAGTTCCCAGCTCACCACCATCAGCCTGAAGACTATGTCCTAATAAAGACTTGAAAGGAAAACAAGCTTGAGCCAACTTGGGAAGGATCACACCAAGTGATACTACTGAAAAGCTGTTTCCACCTCCCCACCCCTAAAAAGAAAAGGTTGGACTCATACCTGAGTAAAAGGGGCACTGGCTCCTGACCAAGAGGAACAATGAGTCATATGTGAAAGATACTACCAAGTTGACCTTAAAAAGACTTTGATATTAGGTATTACTATCTTGCTTGATGTTAATAAGAACAGGTGATAAATTGGAAGTATCCTAGCAGGGCATGGGTCAATATAATATAAAATTGGTCATCAAGCCAGGTGTGGTGGTGTACTCTTATAATCCCAGTAATTGAGAGGCTGAGACAGAAGGATCACACAGGTTCAAAGCCAGCCTCAGCTACTTAGTGAGGCTCTCAGCAACTTAGTGAGACCTTGTTTCCAAATAAAATATAAAATAGGTCTGGGAGTGTAGCCCAAAGTTATAAAGCCCCTCCGTTCCATCCCCAGTACCACAAAAGAGAAGGAAAGAAAAAGAAAGACAAAACAAAGAAAGAAAGGAGAAAGAAAGAGAAAGAGAGAAAGAAAGAAAGAAAGAAAGAAAGAAAGAAAGAAAGACAAAAGAAGAAAGAATATGGATGTGAATGTAGCTCAAAAATAAAGAAAAAAAAAGAAAAAATAGGGACTAGGGATGGTGGTGTAGCTCAAAGGTAGAATGTCCCTGGGTCCAATCTCCAGTACTGCAAAACAAAACAAAAACAAACAAATAAAATCGATCATCAATGTTATATCTTGCTTACTCTTTACTTTGTGGAAATTTAATCAATCAAAACTAATTACAAACCAGTAGGATGTGTATGTGTCCTAAACCTAGCCTTCTCAGGGACACAACTGGATATTAAATCCCTATCCTAGTTGGTTGATGTATGATGGACCACCCAGTATCAAAGTTAGACATCTTCTTGATGGGAATAAAATAAAATTTATAGCCATAACAAGAATTTATGGCCTAGGGGCAGATATGCTAGAACAGGACCCTCTAGGCCACTTCAATTTAAGATTCATTAAAGAAACTACCTCTACATTTTCTCCAACCCAAACCCTTGATCCAATCCCTAGAAAAATACCTAACATAGATCTTAACAATACAAATGTGCTTGAAATTACCAACTTAAGACAAAATACAGAAATACAGACAGAAGCGGGTATGATGTAGCATGCTTGTAATCCCAGTACTTGAGAAACTGAGACAGGAGTATCACTGATTTATGGCCAGCCTTAGCTACTTAGAGAGGTCCTCCACAACTTAGTGAGATCCTGTTTCAAAATAAAGAATAAAAAATATGGCTGGGAGTATAGCTCAGAGGTAGAATGCCCCTGGATTCTACTAGTATGCAGTATCACAAAAAAGAAAAACAGAAGCCAGGTGTGGTGGCGCACGCTTGTAATCCCCCACGCTTGGGAGGCGGAGACAAGAGGATCGCGCAAGTTCGAAGCCAGTTGTGCTGGCTTAGGAGACCCTGTTTCCAAATTTTTTTAAAATATATAAAGTAGGTCTAGGAGTGTAGCCCGGAGGTAGAAGGGCTTCCAGGAACCTCAGTATCACCAAAAAAAGAAAAAAGAAAAACAGAAATAGATACAGGATATCATGAGACTAAAGCTTGGATAGAATGGATCAGATATTCTGTCCATGCCTGAAATAAGAGCAACTGTCATGCATGTGCAACAGGAAAGCCTGAAGCCCAGGTAGTTTCCTTCCCACTTGGATGAGATACGGACTCTTCTAGAATGTCTTGCATATTGTCTTTGTTCCAAGATGAAACTTCTCAGGAAATGAGAGTTATACTTGTCTGTCACATTTCCTCCTTAAAGTTTGGGTAATTCCTGAAGAACCTATGTGAATCCAGGCCTCAAGGATATAAACTATACTTCCTGCCTCTCGGGAAGGGGAAGAAGTATACAAATTTTCTAGGTAATTGGTCCAGGTGCACCCATATGTTGATCTCATTTGAAGAGACCAAAATTTTCACTCTTAATGTTATAGGAGTTGATGTCTGGTCATATTGTAGGGAAAATAAAAATCCTGGCCATCTTGCCTAAAGATTGGAGCAGCACTTATACTCTTGTTCATTTGGCTATTCCTTTTACCCTAGCATTTCAAAATTTTAGTAATCTTAAACATTGAACTAAATGAAATACCCCAGAAGGATTATTTGGCCCATTTAAATATTTGCCATTGGAGTATCTATGGGGGAATTCCAAATGAATTTAAAGCAGGAAATCAGATAGAAGTTGTGTTTGAATTAATGCTATTTGGTGGTCCATCGTTTAAAAAAAAATGTAGGTTGGCTCAATTATGTGTAGACTACAATCAATAGAGAGTTGTAAATTATACAAGGGATGTGATAAAAGGCATGACTGAAGAACAGCTGCCAGCAACAGAATGACTTGGGAAAACTGTTTGGCTCTAGGTATGAGTCTAGCTGAAAGAGGTGGAGTTCGTGCCATGATTGGTGCTCAACACTGAGCTTTCATCCCCAGCAACATGGCCTCTGATCTGATGATGTAATCACTAAAGCCTTACACGGTATCAGCTAGCTAATTAAAAATTTAGGAACTGACAACGCCTTTACAAGTCTAATGAAGTGATGGTTCAGAAAATGGAAAGGAATCATGACTTCAGTCCAAACATTCCTCATTATAATATTAAGAGTAATGACCCTAGAAGGATGCTGTATACTCCCTTTGTTAGGGGCCTAATCCAGGGGCTAATAGGAACGACTCTCAAAATAATCTCTTCATTTTAGACACCTTCAGAAGCAAAAGTCATCACGTGCCAACAGAATTTGAAGAAAAAATTCATAATGTATAGCCGGGCGTGGTGACACACGCTTGTAATCCCAGCATTCGGGAGGCTGAGACCTGGAGGATCGCAGTTCACGGACAGCCTCAGCTACTTAGAGAGGTCCTCCACAACTCAGTGAGACCCGGTTTCAAAATAAAGAATAAAAAATAGGGCAGGGGGTGTAGCTCAGAGGTCAAATGCCCCTGGGTTTCTTTCCCAGACCTGCAAAAAAAAAATTCATAATGTATAATAAAGAGGTAGGAATTTTGAGAATATAATTATCTTTTCTACTAAAGGATTAGCTTAAAGTAATTCCACTTTGTGAAACCAGCATTTTGTAATTTTGTAAAAGTTCCTGTTTCTTTGTAAATTCCCATTCCCTGAAAACTGCAAATGCCCTACCTCTCCTCTGACATTCTGTTCTAGATGAATCAGCCAATCAAATAAGACTAAGAAACCATGCTCCCACCAGTAGGGGTATGGTACAAAAACCTGTGTTAGGGATAAAAACTGGGTGGACTTCCTGCTCAGTGTGCTTGCTTACTAGACTTTTGTTGGTGGCACACTCTGCAAAAAGTAAAACACTAGCCTTGCTGAGCAACTATGGAGTGTTTGCTTCGTTGCCAACCACAGTCCCCACATCATGCAGTCTCCATCATCTGGACATCTACACTCTGTGGGTTTCAGCTTCCACAAACACAAGTGGAAACAATAATTCCTACATACAAACTTCAAATAATTACTTTGAAGCTCAATGGAGTTCCTATATGTGAAAATATGTGCTAATCAGAAAAGGCTATTTAAGCCGGGCACGATGGCACACACTTGCAATCCCAGCACTTGGGAGGCTGAGACAGGAGGATCACAGATTTGTAGCCAGCCTCAGCTGCTTAGTGAGGGCTTCTGCAAACTTAATGAGACCCTGTTTCAAAATTAAGAATAAAAAATAGGGCTGGGGGTAGCTCTGAGGTTGAATGCCCTTGTACCACACAAAAAAAGAAAGGGCTATATAAATATTTGTTGGTTGTTTTATAATATTTTTATGTGACTAAGTCATCACCTGGTAATATCCATAGCCATCAGACATGGGCATTAACATTAAGGAGCATAAAGTCTAGAATATGACAGAAACTATCTACATGAATGATATAGGTAAAAATGATACAGATGAAATACCATGTGAGCTCAGTTAAGAAAAATATTGCTTAAATACAGTTGAGGAGGCATGACACATGGAGAAAGGATGGCTTTGGAAGAGACTGTCATGGGAGAAAGTTTAATTCCATGATGGGTCTGGAGGAGTTCCCAGTGGGGAAGAGAGGAGAACAAACTCAGGATCCCAGGGGTCTTTGGCTTATGTTATAACAAAGAATTTTAGCATGAGCCAGTCAGAGACATAGATATTTATTTAGGAAAGCAAGAAACACACATTCAAGGGAGCATGAGGACCTCCCTCAAAGTGAGAGAGGGGCCTTTGGGAGTGCAGGGTTCTTTTAAAAGACTGTTTCATTAGGGTGGGTAGGTATAAGGATGACATCAGTCAGGAAGAAGGAAAATGATTGAGGTGTTTTGTTCATCTGTCTTCCGAGTCCCGATGGAGCCTTTACTTTCTTCTGAATAAGTCTCTCTGTCTTGTTTAAAACTATTCAAAGACCATGAATAGCTAACAGTGTCCAGGGAAATTATTCTTTTGTTAAAACATTTGCAGGTGGGATGGCTAACAGTGTATGAGAAGCTGACTCTTTTCTCTGACCAACAGATATCTCTCCAGCTTAACTATTTTTAGGTTGCATAATTGACACTTCAAGGTATTTTGTAAGTGTGCTTCCAGTATGGTGCCCATGGCCACCTTTTCAGATCTTTTGTGTGGTCTTTGAGAGATGCTCAGGGTAATTATTAAAGACTTGTAAATTCCTCAGGACTGTAGGACTAACAGGTCTGGCTGGGGAAAGGTGATGGACCTGAGTTGAGGAATAGAGGTACTGGATAATGTCACAGGCTTCCTCATTAAAGTTATATAGTTGTTGTTCTTCCTTTATGTTTCCTTCATACATATTTATTTTATTTCTTCTGTCCTACCTCAAAATGACACTGCAGTTTGTGTTATAGCTGGTACTGTATGCCCTCAAGACGCACACATTCAAGTTCTAACAGGCAGCATCATGGAACATGACCTTATTTGGAAATAGAGTAATTGCAGTTAAAATTAAGTCGATGAGGACAGACTTTCATAGGTTGGGCCCCGAATCCAATATGACTAGTGTCCTTATAAAACACAGACGTTTGTAGATAAATGTGCACTCAGGGAAAGTCGTGGAAACGCTGCAGTTTTGCTTCCACAGGCCGAACAACAATAAGAGGCTAGGAGAGAGGCCCCGAATGAATCCCATCCTAGTGCCTAAAAGGAAACATGGACTTGGATGACTGTACATCAGACATTCAGCCTCTGGAACAAAGATACCATATATTCCTTCTGTTTAAGCCACCCACTTTGTGTTTTATTGTTGTGATATTCCTTGGAAACTGTCTGTTGATTATATGGAAATACAAGAAAGACAGTTGATGAATAAAAATGTATGTTATTAATGTGTATTATCACTAAACTAATATAAAATATCTAATATGCAATCATCATAATATATATACAATACTAAGGATCTAGCACAGTGCTTGGCATATAGCAGGTACCAAAAAGTATTTATTATTATTTTCATTGTGGTCCTGGGGATTAAATTCAGGGCATTCTATCTATGAGCTGCACCTTTAGCTCTATTTTATTTTTTATTTTGAAACAAGTTCTTGCTAAGTTGCTGAAGATCTGGTAAGTTGTTAAGACTGACTGTAAACCTACAATCCTCCTGTCTCAGCCTCTTCAAGTACTGGGTAACAGGCGTGTGCCACTATACTTGGCTCGAATAAATATTTTAACTTTTTTTAAAATAAAAAACTTTTTAAAAAATAAATATTCTAACTTTTTAAAAGTAAAAACCTTTTTTTTTTTAAAAAAAAGGAGATCTCAGGAAGAGGAAGAAATTGTCATCAAGTATGCTTTTAAAAACTGAATTCATACTCTTGTTCCATATTTTTTTCTTTTCAGGTCAACCCTCTACTTACTATTTTTTTTTAAATCAGTAAAGTTCACACTCCTGTGAAAAATGTTGCCATTTCACCTCTATTTACGCTAAGAAATTCTGTGTAGGAAAGCAAAGAAATAAAAGGGTGTAGGGGGGGAAGCAATAAAAAGAAATTCAAAACTTGTAAAAATCAAAGTTCTGAAACAAACTGCAGTTTAAAAGATTGAAAGCTGCAGTCCCAAGAGAGAACGCTGCCCGATAAATATTTCTTACAGAACATAGTGCTCCCGAACACAGCGCTCCTGATTAAATGCCCTGAAAACCAAGGGCCTCCATTTCTTCACAGCAGGAGCAGCAATTGTCAAATTAATATCGGAAACACATTCCTAAATCAAGTTGTTGCAAGCTACTCAGAGAGAAGTGTCTTAAAAAATGCAGATGGCGCTTTCGCAATCACAGCCTAGGCCAAATGTTGTCAGAGAAAATGGGTCTCAATTTACTCAATACATTTTGCTTCTGTAATTTGCAATATTAACTCTTGCCACTGTCTAAAGAAATATGAGATCCTTTAAAGGCAAGCTTTAAAACAGCATTCATGAAGGCTGGCATGGTGGCACATGCCCGTAATCTCAGTACTCAGGAGGCTGAAAAAAGAGGATTTCAGGTTCAAGGCCACCCTTAGCAAGTTCGTGAGAACCTATTTCTAAATAAAAAGGGAGTGTAGTTTGGAGGCACAACACCCCTGGGTTCAATCCCCAATAACAAGAAATTTTTTTAAAAGTCAGTCTTGAACTAGGGAGTTACGCATGTTCCAAGCAAATGGCAGAAGCTATGATTATTATTTTCATGTCCACCACAGCTGAGTGGAGCAGTAAGCTCAGAAGAAACAGCTCATCTACCTACTGGAAAAAACATAGCAATAGTAATGGTATGGTTTATAGCTTTACCATGCAAGATACTAAATGTAGGGAAGAGAGTTGAATTTTCAATGAAAGGGCAAATGATACAGATAATAACTGGCTGCATGACTTTAGTGAAATTACTTTAACTTCTCTGGTATTAGAATCTTCATCTGAAAAATTAAAACATTAAATAACACTTAAAAAGAGGGAGAGGAGGAGATGGAAGAACACTGAACTCTGCAGAAAAGATGTTATGTCCCAGGTAACATTATCACATTCATACTTAAAGCGCAGAAAACATGTCCATGAATATTGCAAGTGGATTTGTTTAATAACAATGACTAAAATCACATGGATTAACAAGTGGATCTGTCATTCAAGCATCTGTGTGCCTGCCATACGCTTAGCTCTTCACTATCTGCTTCTTTTACTGGACTACCTGTAAGGTTTTTAGCACTTGCTATGGGAAATAGATTTGCTCAAAAGAATGCAGTTTACAAGTATTTGTTTACTTGCCTAGTCATTCCTTTCTCCATAAATTGACTAAGCAGTCTGTATGGCCAAGATACTGTTAAGCACTGGTCATATAAAGTGACAGTGCTAGCTTCCTCTGCTCTCCTGAAACTTACGATCTAGCAGGTGAGACCAGCAGGGGCATGCTGTGTGGAGGTTCCTCAGAACACTTGGAATAGAACCACCATATAACCCAGCTATACCACTCTTAAGTATCTTCCCAAAGAAATTAAAGTCAAAAATATTATAGTGAGCCGGGCGTGGTGGCGCACGCTTGTAATCCCCGCACTTCGGAGGCAGAGACAGGAGGATCGCGCAGGTTCGAAGCCAGCCGCGCGTGCTGGCTTAGGAGACCCTGTTTCCAAATAAAAATGTAAAAATAGGTCTGGGAGTGTAGCCCGGAGGTAGAAGAGCTTCCAGGAACCCCAATACCACACACACACACACACACACACACACACACACACACACACACACACAAAGTGACTATGCAAAAGGTCAAGTCCCCCAGCACTTCTGAGGAAACACTACTGAAGCAGATGTTACCCTTGTACTTCTTTCTATTTCTCAAGAGCTTGGTTCTCTACCTTCAACACCTATTCTCTGCAGGAGAATATTGTACTCAACATTACGGAAGACAACTTACTTTCCCAGAGTCCTTTCAGGCAAAAATGGTCACATGACACAATTCTGGGCAATGAACCCATAAGTGCTGGGGATCCTGTTTAGGATTTTGCTTTACCTGACAAGACAGGAAAAGTGTTTCCTCATCCCCACCATCCTACGTGGAATGAATGTGCAGCCATGGAGGGCAAGACTGAAAATCTCAGAAAACCTTATTTAAGCCACATTGATGACATCAACAAATGTACTTTTTATATTTATTATGCAAAAATATTATTTATTTAAACATTGTCAAGTACTTTCACCTGAAATTTAACATATTGCTATAGATGCAAGGAATTAGAGACACAAGAGCAACATTATGTTTCTAAAAACCATCCGGGGCGGGCGGTGGTGATCTAGAACGGGCTTGTGTGTTGGAGTGTGTTCTTCTGCTTTTGGAGGATGGAGGAAGGTGGGGAGATGGGTGAGACCAGGACAGGAACATCAGTGCAGACCAGCATTCTGTATTCAGAGTAGAGCTGTACTTAACATCATTTTCTTGAGTTTTCTGCTTTTTATATTCCAGAAACAGGCCACACATGGGTGCTATCTGTGCTTGTTTTGTTTTTGTTTTTTCCTGTTACCTGGCAAATATCTGTTGTATGTGCTTTTATGTTTTCTCTTATGTAGAAAAGAAAAAGCTAAAAACCAGTGAAAATGGTTCATTATCTGTTTCTTCGTTAGTGACAGGTAGACTGTTAAAAAGCATTCTTTTCTAAATAAGAAGGGTATCAGTAATCCTTGCCTCCAGGACTCCTTGAGATTCTGATTAGCCAGGGGTGTTCTGCAACTGGCTGTGCAGACCAGTTGGAAGATGACCAGTGCAGAATGACACTGTCTACCCTTCCTTTTCTCTCTTCTTCATTTTACAGTTAAATCTAAAAACAAACCAAGCTGGGCTTTGTGGCACACACCTGCAATCACAGTAATTGGGAGGCTGAGACAAGAGGATTGAGGGTTCCAGCACAATCTCAGCAACTCATGAGGCTTTATTTCAAAATAAAAAATTAAACAATACTGGGAGTGTAGCTTGGAAGTAGAATGACTCTGGGTTCCACCTCCAGTACCACAAACAAACAAAAAAAAGGGGATATATATATTGGGAGAGATGAAGGCATTAAAAAAGTAAATGTAGTGTTGTAGTATCAGGAAAGGAAATATGAGCACATATATGTCCATACTCCAGGAGCTACCCAAACACAACCATTAGGCAATGTAGGTCAGGCTCTTTTGGTTATAAAGAACAGGTCCATTCGGGGAGCCAAGTGATGGGGATCTGTTAAACAATGGCCATAAGTGTCATTAAAGAGAGTGAAAGAAAAAAGAGTAAGGAGGAGGGAAAGAAAGCTCAGGAGATGTATTCTAGTACCTCCAACTTTGATACCATTTGGAACTGGGAGACCATTCTGGAACCAAACCAAGGTGGGGGATTAGGTTATTTTATGTCAGTAGCAGTCAACTGAATTTTTGTCTGAATGTAACTCAGGCAACTCTTGGGCTGTTTGTGTCTTCTGCACTTTATTTTTCCACTATCAACTGACAAGCTTCCCTCTGATGGAACTCCTTCACCTTCTGATGACCTGTGGTTTGCTTTCTCCTAACATTGGCTTCTGTGCGTCCCTTTCTACTTTAAACCTCATTGTAATCTTTTAGCTGCCTCTCCCACAGCTGACCAGTACTTTGAATTGCCCAGTTTGAAATCTGGACCAAGAATCTGAAGAAAGCCAAGCTTTTCATGGTTGAACAAAGAAAGCTATACAGCAGGGGTTATCTTAATGGCTGCGTGTGAGTCAGCGATTTTTGTCCTTGGATAAGGTTTCTGCCATTGGTCTAAGACTCTAATCATTGTAGTTGGGAAAATTCACATAGGAATAGGCAAGGTCCCTTTCTTTCAGCAATGAATGAGGTAGCCACCCATTGCTACCAGTTTTCTTAAGGAGTTTACAGAAAACCAAGGTAAACTTATCAGGCACTTGTAAGTACCATGAAAGAAAGCCAAAAATATATTAGTAGCTGGACATGGTGGTGCACACCTGTAATCCTATTCCTTAGAAGACTAAGACAGGAGGATCACAGGCTTGAGGCCATCTTTAGCAATCTTCAGAGAACCTCAGCAACTTAGCAAGACTATGACTCAAAATAAAAAATAAAGTGGAGCTGGAGATGTAGCTCAGAGGTAGAATGCCCCTGAGTTCAATCCCTAGTACCACAAGAAAAAAGAAATATGTTGGTGAGTATACTAGTGTGCCCAAATTCACTTCCTAGCCACGCTTGAAAAGCCAGACACATAGGAATAGCATAGAAGAAAATGTGATATTCAACAAGTTCTTGAATAGCTGACTTAATTTAGAAAGATGACTGCTCTTTCCCTGTGGTGGTATCAAATGACTGGGTTTATTTCTTTGAGACCTTAGTAACACATGCTTGATAAAGCTTAGCACTTTTGCTTACACTATAAATGTCAAACTGTCAAAATCATAAAAACTCTCTAAAACAATTTTTGGAAAGAGCTTAATAGAAAAGAGAGGTGTAAGAACATGATAAAAAGGTCAAGTACAAATGCCAATCAAAAAGTAGGCAAAGTAGACCAGTGTTCAGCCATTTCTTCCCTGAAGTAATTTTTTTTCCCCCCTTTGGTTCTGGAAATTGAATCCAGGAGCATTCTAACTCTGAGCTACATCTCCAGCTCGGCTTTATTTTTTATTTGGAAACAGGTCTCATTAAGTTGTTAAGGCAGACTGCAAACCTGTGATCCTCCTGTCTCAGCTTCCCAAGTACTGCGTTTACAAGCGTGTGCCACCACGTCCGGTATCCGTGCAGTAATCTTAATTCCACTTGGAATTTAATTTATGTAATCTCTTCTTTTTAAAATTCCATTTAGAATGATATTCTCTTAATAATTTGTAGCTTTCCAGCAATATGCCTAAATGAAAAGTTTTTTTAAGTACTATTTGTTCTTGTGTGTGTGTGTGTGTGTGTGTGTGTGTGTGTGTGTGTGTGTGTGTTACTGGAGACTGAACCCACAAGTATTCTACCTCTAGGCTATACCCCACAGCCCTATTTTCTATTTTGAAATAGGGTTTTGCTGAGTTGATGAAGGTTTCACTAATTGCTGAGGCTGGCCTCAAACCTGTGATAGTCCTGTCTCAACCTCCAACTACTGGGATTACATGTGTGCACTACCATGCTGGGCCTGTTTTCTTTCTTTTTAGTATTTTTACAAAGAAAAATACCCAAGTAGCTTAGTTATTTTATCCTGAGTTAAACATCTCTGTGTATTTATAAGATAATATTAGTTAAAATAGTTGAGAAGGGGCAGTGGCTCATGCCTGTAATCCCAGTACCTGGCAGGCAGAGACAGGAAGATCATAGGTTTGAGGACAGCCTCAGAAATGTAGCAAGACTCTCAGCACCCTATCAAAATTCTCTTTCAAACAAAAGCATAAAAAGGGCTGGTGGTATAGCTAAAAGGTAGAATGCCATTGGGTTCAGTACTCCATACCAAAAAAAAAGTTGTCCAGGACGTTTTCCTTATTCCTCTAACCTTTTTAAAATTAGTTTTGTAACTGAAAGACACTATATATGAATTTATTTTTGTCATCTTGAATTTTTTAATGGTCTCTCTACTCTCTCTCTCTCTCTCTCTCTCTCTCTCTCTCTGTGTGTGTGTGTGTGTGTGTGTGTGTGTGTGTGTGTGTGTGTGTGTGGTGGTGGTGGTGGTACTGGGGTTCCTGGAAACCCTTCTACCTCTGGGCTATACTCCCAGACATATTTTATATTTTTATTTGGAAACAGGGTCTCTTAAGCCAGAGCAGCTGGCTTCGAACCTTGCGCGATCCTCCTGTCTTCGCCTACCAAGCGCGGGGATTACAAACGTGTGTCACCATGCCCAGCTGGGCTTTCTCTCTTTTATTAGCATTAATTTTTATTAAGTAAAATCATCCATCGTAGGTCTCCATTAAAATATATGAAGATTCATCAGTTTTTCTTATTCTCCTCCCTGATTATTTTTTCTTTGTTTTTCTAGAAGAAAACAAAACAACAGCTCTATCTTCATTTATTTTTTAATGATTAACTCAAAACCTTTATTACTTCCTAACAAAAAGGCATATGCATACATGGTAGGAATAGCAGAAAGATTAATAAATTTATCTTAATTTAAACCTTCAGTCATCTCTGAATCTGTTCTATGGGTTTTCTGCAAGTAATTCATATTTGACATTAATGAAGTAAGTGATGCCTGATGGATGGATGGTTCCTTCAGTATTTATGAAGTGCCTACTAAGTTAAGCATTGTGCTGGATGCCTGGCCAGGTAATGTGTTGCCTTTTAGCTCCTGGATTCTAAATGTTTTTTGTGCATGTTTTAGAAAGAGAATGGCATTCTTCAGCATTATAATGTCAGTGAGGCACCAAATTAAGATGGCACCAAAACTCTCTTAGTCTAGAACTCATTTCCTCTGAGCGGGCTATCCACCAAATGCATGTTCTACATGGGAGCAGTTAGAGAAAATCAGGTTCAGGAAAAGGAACTGAAACATAACTAAAGTGTCTGCACCTGTTGAACAAATCAAGACCCACCCTGTTGCCCTTTCACTGTGTAATCTGTATGCCGACCATTTGGGGCTCAGACTTTGAACTTTTGTCCTCTGAGTCACTCTGGCAAATATAGACTCTCCTTCCCAACCTGGTCTCTTGGTTATCATCTCTCAGTGCCTGGCCTCCTGCAACACCAGTACTTGAGAGGCTGGGACAGGAGAATTGCAGGTTCGAGGCCACTCTCAGCAACAAAGTGAGACTCTTTAGAAACTTAGTGAGATCCTGTTTCAAAAAAAAGGGGGGGGGGCTGGGGATTGGCTCAGAGGTAGCATTTTTTAAAAAAAGCAAAACAAAATAACAAAAATACAAATTTTATTTACTAGTCTGATTTATTTTCCACTTAGAGTAGTTAATTTTTTTAGGCCTATCCTATCTGTAGGTAAGCAGTAGAATTTAGCTTCAATGGGGAAGTATGGGGTTAAGGTGAGGTCCAAAATATATGATTTATGTGCCAAATTTTAAAATTAAGGTAATTTTCTAGTCAAAACCCAAGTTGTATGATATTATTAATGATGCCACAATGATATTTTTCAAAATAATGGAGACTAGTACACATTATTTAAATTCTAAGTTCAGAAATTTGTATCAGACAGTTCTAGGTTGTTCGGTTGCTCCCGGGATAGCTCATCTCACAGACAAGTCAAGGCTCTGCCCCCACAGGCTATGATGATGGATTTTATGTCAGCTTGACTGGGGAACAGAACGCCCAGGTAAGTGGTCAAACATTATTCTGAGTGTTTTTGTGAGAGCTTGTGGATGAGGCCAATATTTAAATCAGTAGATCAAATAAAGCAGATTGTGTCCATAAGGAGGGGGAATTTATCCAATCAGTTGAAGGCTGGACTGAAAAATAAGGCTGACCCTTCCTTAAGAGATAATCCTTACTTCCTGATGGCCTTTGAAATGGGACACTGACATTTTTCCTGCTTTCAGACTTGAATTGAGATATTGGCTCTTCCTTGCAACTTAAAGTTGAAGGACTTTAGACAGAAATTATACCCCAACCTTTCCTGGTTCTCAGGGCTTTGCACATGGACAGGGACTGGACCATAAAATACCCTCGGTCTCCAGCTTGCCTGCACACCTTGCAGATATTAAGACTTTTCAGCCTCCATAGCTAACATGAGACAATTTCTTATAATAAACTCTATGTAAGAGATTATATAACATGTATGATCTAACATATACAGAACATGTGTGAGCTCTTAGTTCTGTTTTCCTAGAGAGCCATGAATGATGCACAATCTCTTCTCCTGGAGGACATAATGTAGAAAAGAAACCAAGGACAAAAAACAGTAAGGGTAGACATCTTAAGATAGTGGAGGGAACCAGGCATGGTGGCGCATGCTTGTAATCCCAGTACTTGGGAGGTTGAGACAGGAGGATCACAGGTTCACGGCCAACCTCAGCTACTTAGTGAGGCCCTCTGCAACTTAGTGAGACCCTTTTTCAAAATAAAGAACAAATAATAGGTAATAGGTATGGGGATGTAGCTTGTAGGTAGAATGCTCCTGGGTTTCATCCATAGTACTTAGAGACAGACAGACAGAAAGACAGAGGCAGAGAGAGAAAGAGAGAGGCAGAGAGAGAGAGAGAGAGAGACAGGCAGAGAGAGAGAGAGAGGCAGAGAGAGGGAAAGAGAGATAGGCAGAGAGAGAGAGGCAGAGAGAGGGAGAGAGAGAATAGGAGGGACTAAGATTTTGAGATGAAACTTTGCCTACAAATTTTATAGATGAGAAAGCTGAAGCTCGGAAATTTAGAATGTATAGAAGAGCACATAGATAGTAAAAGGTAGAATAGCAATTCCATCCCACAAAGACTTTAGGGAAATCAAATTTTAACATAACTTCCACTTACAAATAGCCCTTGGAAAAAGTATAAATCTGGAAGAGTACATACTTTATCTGAGTTGCTGTTTTCTGAGATATTTTTAGGACTAACTAGACTATTTTTAGTATGTGACCTTCATTGTTTCTTACTGTTGTGTGGTGTTATCTCTGCCCTAGGGCTGTTCATCAATATGGATGCACTCACTGGTAACTTCTGTGCTTTCTGAATCTTCCTCAATTCTTGGACTGATAACCATTTGATTGCATGATATCTACCTAACATTATCAACAACAGATTTATTTTTGTTACTTAGTTTTATTGTTTCACATCATAATGTAGATCATAGTGATAGCTACACAGCTCCCTCCCCACTCCCCCTCTTTCTCATACATGCATGATATTGAGATTGGCATTGACAGTCTCATATATGTAAGTAATGTTAGTGGATGTTTCTTTCATGAATTCTTTCATGAATTCTTTCATGAATTAATTTTATTCCATTAATTCTCTCCCCCATACCACCTCCCTCACTCCACTGAGATTTCTCTTCATATATCTAAATTCCCTCTCAGCTGGGCGTGGTGGCGCACGCCTGTAATCCCCACACTTGGGAGGCGGAGACAGGAGGATCGCGCAGGTTCGAAGCCAGCCGCGCGTGCTGGCTTAGGAGACCCTGTTTCCAAATAAAAATGTAAAAAATAGGTCTGGGAGTCTAGCCCGGAGGTAGAAGGGCTTCCAGGAACCCCAGTACCACAAAAATAAGTAAATAAATAAATAAATAAATAAATAAATAAATAAAGTCCCTCTCATATCCCAATTACTCCCTAGCTTCTGCATATAAGAGAAAACATATGACCCTTCACTTTCTGTGACTGGCTAATCTCACTTAACATAATGGTCTCCAGGTCCATCTGTTTTCCTGCAAATGACATCATTTTGTTCTTCTTTACTTCTGAGTAGAATCCCATTGTGTGTGTATCCCATAATTTTGTGAACCATTTATCTGTTGATGGACATCTTGGTTGGTTCCATAATTTGGCTATTATAAATTGTGCTGCTGTGAACATATGCATGTATTACTATAATATTCTGTTTTCAATCCCTTTGAAAGATACTCAGGAGTAGTGTAGCCGGATCATGTCATGCATCCATTCCCAATTTTCTGAGGAGTCTTCATACTCATCTCCATTGAAACTGTACTAATTTACAATCCAACCAACATTGTAGAAGAGTTTTTATTTCCTACAATATTACTAGCACTTATTGTTGTTTGACTTCTTGATGGTTGATGAATTGCCATTCTAATTGGGGTTAGATAGAATTTCAGTGTAGTTTTGATTTGCATCTCCCTGATGGCTGATGATGTTGAACATTTTAAAAAATTTATTTATTATCCATTTGTATTTCTTCTTTTTTGTAGTGTCTATTTAGTTCACTTGCTCATTTCATGACTGGGTTATATTTTTGTAGTGTTGAGTCTTTTAAGTAATTTGTATATTCTATATATTAGTTCTCTATCAGAGGAATAGCTGGCAAAGATCATCTCTTATTCTGTAGGCTCTCTCTTTAGACTCTTGGTGGTTTCCTTTGATGAACTGGAACTTTTTAGTTAAAGCCATTAATTAATTAAGTTTTAATTCTTGCTTTAATTTCTTGAGCTTTGGGGTTCTTATTGAGGAAGCTTCAACCTGTACCTATATGTTGTGGTGTTGGACCTATGCCCTTCTCTAGTAATTTCAAAGCCTCTGGTCTAATTTCCAGGTTTTTTATTCATCTTGAGTAGACCCTGTGCAGAGTGAAAAACAGGAATTTAATTTAATTTTTCTACAAATGCACAATCAGGTTTCCAACTCCATTTTTTGAAAAGGCTGTCTTTTTTCCAACATATGTTTTTGGTGCCTTTATGGAAAATCAATTATTCTTGTGTGGATTTGTTTCTGTATCTTCTATTCTGTTCATTGACCCATGTGTCTGTTTTTGTGCCAATACCATGATATTTTTATTACTATAGCTCTGTAGTATAATTTTAAGTCGGGTATTGTGATGCTTCCTGCATGGTTCTTATTGCTGACAATTGCTTTGGTTATTCTGAGTCTTTTGTTTTCCATATAAAATTTATGATTGAGTTTTCTAGTTCTATTAAGAATGACATTGGTATTTTGATAAGGAGTGCATTGAATCTCTAGATCAATTTTGGCAGAATGGCAGTTTTGATAATATTTATTCTGTGTACCCAAAAGCATAGGAGATCTTTACATAGTCTAAGGTTTTCTTAAATTTCTTTCTTGTTTTATAATTTTCATTGTAGAGGTCTTTGATCCCCTTGGTTATATTTATTCTTTAGTATTTTACTGTTTTTTGAGGTTTCTGTGAATGAAAATGTTTTCTAAATTTCTTTTTTAGTGAATTAAAATATTATTTTAAATCATTGGAACAACAGTATACTTTCCTTATAATAATTTTGAATTCCATTCTCTAGGCAGGCAATATCTTGAATGGGACAATGGAATAAATTGTGTTCCCCTAAAATCTGTATGTTGAATCCTAACCTCCAATGTGATGGATGGAACTGGGGCTTTGAGGACATAATTAGAAGAGATAATGATGGTAGGGCCTTCATGATGGCATTAGTGCCATACTACAAAGAGTTGACTCTCTCTCTTTCTGCCTTAGTAAATCTAACATGTTCCCAAAGACCCATGTATTAAAGGCTTGATCGCTATGGTGGCACAATTGGGAAGTGATAAAAAATTTAAAGCCAGGTGTGGTGGCGCATGCCTGTAATCCCAGTAATAAGAGCCTGACTGAGACAGGAAGACTACAGGTTTGTGGCCAACCTCAGCAACTTAGCAAAAACCTCAGCAACTTTTAGAGACTTTGTTTCAAAATTTAAAAAAAGGGTGGGGGTATAGCTCAGAGGTAGAATGACCCTAGGAAAGGGAAGAAGGAGAAAAGAAAGAAGAAATGGAAGGAGGGAATGTAAGAAGTGGGCCTAGTGGGAGGGGGGGGGTCTTATTCCTCCTGGGATCCCAATATCTTCTTTTCTCTTTTGCTTCCTGGCCAAAAGGTAACTAGGTGTGTTCTGCCATAAGCTTCTGCTATGACATGTCACCACAGGCCCAAAGCAACAGGGTCAACTAATCATGGACTGAATCCTTGAAACTATGAGCCAAAATAAATGTTTACTACATCGATTATATGTTGATTAACTCAGGTATTTATTCTAGTAATGGAAAGTTGACAAGTTGACTAATTCTTTTTCTTTCTATCTATTCTGTGAAGATAGTTATGAAGTAGCTGTCTGTAAGCAGGAAAAAGAACATTTCTCAGATCCTGGCTTTGTTGGCATTCTGATCTCAGACTTCCAGCTCTGAGAACTGTGAAATAATACCTATTTTAGCCAACATAAATATGCCATTCAGAACTTCCACAAAGCAAATAATTGTGTCTCAAAATAATCTGCAAATTAACAGCAAGTATATCAAGTCCAGGAAAAAGAGAGTAATGGAACTTTTAGTGCTGCCTCTGGGAAGAAGGAACTGAGAACAGCCAACAGCTTTCTGTTGGAAGAACAGCCAACAGCTTTCTGTTGGAACTTTCCTCCGAAGACAGAGGTTATGATCATCTGGGCATCTCAGTCTCCTCGGGTAGTTTTCAGAAATTTTATGTATTTATTTATCTTTATTTATATATTTTTGGTTATATTGGGGTTCCTGGAAACCTTTCTACCTCCGGGCTACACTCCCAAACACCTATTTTTTATATTTTTATTTGGAAACAGGGTCTCTTAAGCCAGAGAGGCTGGCATCGAACCTGCGCGATCCTCCTGTCTCCGCCTCCCAAGTGTGGGGATTACAAGCGTGCGCTACCACACCCAGCTAATTTTGTGGGGTTTTAAAATATAAAATTTCTGCTGGGCATGGTAGTGCACGCTTGTAATCCCCGCGCTTGGGAGGCGGAGACAGGAGGATTGCGCAGGTTCAATGCCAGCCTCGCTGGCTTAAGAGACCGTTTCCAAATAAGAATATAAAATAGGTCTGGGAGTGTAGCCCAGAGGTAGAAGGGCTTCCAGGAACCCCAGTACCACCAAAATAAATAAATAAATAAATCCCCACAAAATTATTTTAAAAATTAAAAAAAGAACGTCCAGGGTTGGGAAACAATGGTGGCTATTTGATTCCAAATCTCCCTCATTCTCTTAAATAAAATGATATATCAACATGGAGAGTAAATTAAACCACAGATGATATATGCCTTCAATATTACTTGGAGTCAGAGAACATTGCAAATCCCTTAGAAACAGAAAATTCCAACAGAGCTTCTTCTGCTCTCTAGCTGCTGTAAACCTGTGAGCATGTAGTACAGGTAAGAGGATACCTAAGTCTATGAAAAATTCTACCTCACCACAGTTAGAATGGCAGTTATCAAGAATACACACAGCAATAAATGCTGGTGAGGATGCAGGGGAAACAGAAATTCTTATACACTGTTGGTGGGACTACAAATTAGTACAATCACTTTTGAGACCAGGATGGAGGTTCCTCAAAAGACTAGAAATGAAAGCACCATATGACCCAGCCATACCATTCCTGGGTAGCTTTCCAAAAGAATTAACATCAAAATACTATAGTGATGCACAAGTATCATGTTTATAGCGGTACAATTCATAGTAGCCAAATTATGAGACCAATGTAGGTGTCCATCAACATATGAGTGAATAACGTAACTGTGGCATGTATACATACAATGGAACTTTACTCAGCCATAAAGAATAAAATTATATCATTTGAAAGAAAATGAATGAAACTAGAGAATATTACGCTAAGTGGGATCAGTCAGTATCAGAAAGTCAAGGGTCAAAAATTTTCTCTCATATGTAGAAGATAGAGAATAGTAAATGAAAGGGACTCCAGATAATTGAAGGGAGAGACCAGTAGCATAGTGGAAGGGGACAGGAGGAGGGAAGTGGGGAGAAGAAAAAGAACTTATAAGGGAAATGGTTCAAATAATGCTATAACATATATTAAGATACCACTACCAATCTAATATGCATGGGGAGAGTTCATAGCAGAGTGTAATCTGGAGGGAAAAACACCAAGTGCTGTGTGCACTTATGTTTATAACACTTTGAGCCTCACCATGATGTAGAATTACAATGCTCCAATACAGGTATTTAAAACAAGAGTATAGGGAATCAGAGAACTTGAACAACGCAAAAATAAAATTTTGCACAGAAAGAGAGTGCAACACTCAGGCCGAGACAGAGAGCATGGGTGGGTACTTGATAAATCATAGTATGAACAGAGAAGACTGGAAGTGGCAGTTTTGGTGAAGTACTGCTCCTAGAAGAGAATGAAGCAAGAAAGGGAATAAAAGAAAACAAGAAGGGAAAACTAAGCATCCGAGGACATAAAGAAGAAACAAAGCAAGGCTGTCCTCCATCTTTCCCCAACACCATCAACTCAATTCACTTCTGCTGAGGAAAACTTCCTTCATCCAAATAAACTTAAAAACAAGGGCTAAAGAAACCAGTACCAGTACATTCTAGCTAAATTAAATATCTCCAAACAAATATATGGAATATGAAAAACTAGACAGAATCAGAAGTTCAAGTTCTAAGAAAAAATGCACAAAAGAGGAAGAAGTAAAATGGGAATTGGTTGAGTTTAAGAAAGAAATAGAAGAAAAAAAGTATATGCCAGAAATACAATTTAAATTATAACTATCCCAAATAGAGTAGATTTGGATACAAATTTAATAGTCTTGAAGAATAGCAGGAAAGTAATAAAAAAAAAAAGGAAAGAAAAAGAGGGTCCAACATATGTTTACTTGGTGCTACAAATGGACAAAACCAGTGGAATAAAACCAATTTGTGTGTGTGTGTGTGTGTGTGTGTGTGTGTGTGTGTGTGTGTGTTTTACTGGGGACTGAATCATCTAGGGGCATTATACTTCCAAGCTATACCCCCATCCCTACTGTTTTTGCTCTTTATTTTTGAAACAGAGTCTCACTAAATTGCAGAGGGCCTAAGTAGCTGAAATTGGCTATGAACCTGTAATCATCCTGTCTCAGCCTCCCAAGGACTGAGATTACAAGAATGTACCGCCATGCCCAACTTAAAACCAATATTTAAAATAGTAAGTTAAGAGAACTTCCCTGAAATAAAACAACTCAACCTATACATAGAACATGTCTATTAGACACATGGAAAATTGACGTTAAAAAATCCACTTTAATACATATCCTATAATAAAACTATTTGAATATATATATATATATATATATATATATATATATATATATATATATATATATAATCTTCAGAGATTCCAGGCATAATAATAAAAAATTTTAAAGGAAATACAACAGACTTCTCAAAAATATACAAAGCAGGACAAGAATAAAACTACATTTTCAGGAAAATAATTTTAGGAAAGTAGATGTGAACCAAGGTATTATAAAGAACCAAGACTGACTTCACATATAAAAACTACATGAAAATGATTTTGAATATGCAAAATTTCAGAGTATACTCTTTAAGAAGTTCTCTTCCTGAACTATCTACTAGATGAACTTCATCCAACTGAGATGACCGGGAAAATTTGACAAAATATTACCAATGGGTATTTCATGAATTTAACTGTGGAGATTAGATGAAATAACTGAAATATTAGAAGAATCATATGTAAACATGGATATAATTTTATGTTATGATAAAATAGAAAAACACAACTGAAAGTGAGAGAAAGGAAAAAGGGGAAATAGAATAGGAATACCATCGCTTTAAAGCTGACATGTGAGTAAAAGTTTAAGAAAAGGGGATTAAAATACATAAATAGTAATACAAAGCAATATGAAGATAAAAATACAAGCCTTCCTCAAGAACAAGGCTTTAAAAAGTAAAAAGGACACACAAATAAAACACATAGTAACTTTCACATAATGCAGAAATTATAACAAATAATATAAAAGAACTTAGCCCAAATGTAATGAATAAATTAAATGAATTTAACTCTAGGTTAAAATGCAAATTTCAAAAATCATTAAACAAAACAAAAGAAAACAATATATTAAAATCCACATTTTGCCGGGCTTGGTGGCGCACGCTTGTAATCCCTGCACTTGGGAGGATAAGACAGGAGGATCGCACAGGTTCGAAGCCAGCATCAGCTATTTAGTGAGGCTCTCAGCAACTTAATGAGACCCCGTTTCCAAATAAAATATAAAAGAGGGCTGGGAGTATAGCCCGGAGGTAGAAAGCCTCTGGGTTCCACCCCCAGTACCACCAAAATAAAAAATAAAACATATAAAATCCGCATTTCACATTTAGGACGCAGAAGGTATACATACAACAAACAACAGCAATCACTTATATAAAACAAAAACTACAAGAGATAGGAGAAAATAGAAACACGCTGCTAAAAGGAAACTTCGACCCTTGACATACAAGATATGTCAAGCAAACAATAGCAACAACAAAAATGTAAGAATATCTAAGAAGTAAACAAAATAATAGACTTTGAGATATATATTACTATATCCCAATAATAGTCAATATTCAATCTTCTCAAGTATTCATTAAACATTCACATTCACATTAAAAAAATCTGACCATGTTAGAGCACAAAGAACACATCAGCAGGTACCATAAAATAAAATTACTAGAAGCAATAAAAATAAAAATTACACAAGTCTTTTCTTTTGAAAATTAAAGATACCTATTAAACCTGACTCGGGCAAAATAAAAAATGCAAATACAGTTGTAGAATTTCTTAAAAATAGTGACAATATATCATTGGGATAACTTCTAAGCAGTAATAAAAGAAAATTTCATAGCACCAAATAAACAATTTAAAAACTGAATCCCCAGGTAAGTTAGAACAACAAAGTAAAATAATGTCCAAGGAAGCAAATGATAAACAGATATTAATAAGCAGAGAAAAGAAAAACAGTATGTCAAATGAGTAAGATCTAGGAAAACCAAAAACAATTTAACAATGCCAGTGTAGCACAGAAGGGAGAATGTGCAAATATACAGACTAAGAAATAATTCCCAGAAATACTATTGATATAGAGAAAAATGAAAAACATAAAATTATTTTGGGCAGAAATACATTCTTTTAAATGATGAGAGGAAGGGCTAATTTCTTCACACACACACACACACACACACACACACACACACACACACACACACACACTCTAAATGACCTTTGTAGAAATATCTTAAAAAACAATTTTCATAGAATAGTTACTTAAGAAATTACTCAAAAAGAAAGGAGTACCATGCTCAAAGGGTTTCACAGAATGAATGGTTGATAAAAATGTTAGCATGGGCAAAAAAATTAAAAACCACCTAAAAAAAGTCAAAATCTCAAAAAGATATAAAAATAGGCCATGTTTATGGAACTTCACTTCAATAAGTGAAATGCAAATTAAATCTACAATGAGGTGCCATTTTTCACGTGCCAGATTAGCAAAAATTCAAAAGTCTGATGAAGCTATAGGTAAACATCCTCTTCCATTGCTGGCAGAATGTGAAAGCCACAACCTTAATGTGAAAGAAATTGACAATATCTAACAAGATTTGAGGAAAAAAACAGTAAGAAGGATGTCTATCAACTCAGATGGAGTGATTTCTGGAGTTAAAGTGAAGAAAAAAGTATATGAGCATTATGTGGTAGAGTTAATAAGCCCACATAAAGATGTTTGAGCATGGTACTGCTTTCTTGTTGAGTAATTTCTTAAATAACTTTATTAGATGAATACAAATTAAAATAACTTCATACTTATTAAAATGGCTAGAAGAAAAGAAATAGCCAGTAAGAAACGATGAGGATATGGGAAAGTGGGAAAACTTAGACAATCCCAGCGAGGTGTACAATGGTACAGCCGCTTTGAAAAACAGATTGGCAGTTTCTTAAAAATATAAATTTACCACAGAACTCTACAATTATGCTCTTAGGTTATCTACCCACAAGTGAATATCTATGTCCACAAATTTCCACTTGCTTATAGCAGCTTTATGTACTTTATTTTAAAAAAGCAACTAATATGTTTATCTACTCTCAAATGAATGAAGAAAATATGGTATATAATGAAATACTATTCAGCAATAAAACTACTGATAGAAATGCTGATATATGCCAGGCATGGTGATGCATGTCTGCAATACCAGGACATGGGAGGCTGAGACAGAATCACGGGTTCAAGTCCAGCCTCAGCAAGTAGTGAGACTCTCATCAACCTAGTGAGACCCTCTTACAAACTAAAATATAAATAATAGTAATAATAATAAAAATAATAATAATAATAATAATAGGCTGGGGTTGGTTTAGCTTGGAGGTAGAATGCTCCTGGGTTCAATGTAGTAATGGTACTACATTAAAGTTGTTTTTTTTAATGCCAATATATAATATGAAATGGATAAACCTAAAAAATATACTAAAAGTGGTAGACTTAAAAGATAACATTTTACAATTCAGTTTAAAGGAAAATTTATAGGAACAGAAAGCAGCTAGTGACTGCCTGGAGCTGGAAATGTGAATTACAAATTACTAAAATTGGGCATAAGAGATTTTGTGTGTGTGTGTGGTACTGGGGATATAACCCAGAGGCATTCTACCTCTGAGCTATACCCCCAGCCCTATTTTTTATTCTTTATTTTGAAACAGGGTCTTATAAGTTCCAAACCTCACTAAGTAGCTGAGGCTAGCTTCGAACCTGTGATCTTCCTGTCTCAGTCTCCCAAGTACTGGGAGTACAAGGGTGCACCACCATGCCTGGCTGGCATGAGAAATTTTATAGTAATGAAAACATTCTAAAACTGAATGTGTCATAAAACCTCACAACATTGAAATTGGCAGTGATTTCTTGGATATGATTTCAATGGCACAGGCAACAGAAGAATATACAAACTCCCTAAAAAATAAAAGAAAATATTGTATATCCAAAGACAATGTAAACAGAGTTAAAAGTTACTAATAGAATTGGATAAAATATTTCCAAATGCTATATCTGAAGGTATATTAATATTCCAACTAGAAATCCTAAAAATTAACAACAATAAAGGCAAACAATACAATTTAGAGATAGGTAAAAGACTAACATAAATAATGAATCTCCACAGATAACCAATCTTAGTTGTCTGTTGGATGGAAACTCTTGTTTCTCTGTGCCATTGAAATCATATCCAAGAAATCACTGCCAATTTCAATGTTGTGAGGTTTTATGACCCAGATTTTCTCCTAAAAGTTTATAGTCTTAAGATTTATATTTAGGTCTTTTATCTAGTTTGAGTTAATACTTGTATGTGGGATTAGGTAAGGGTCCAATTTTATTCTTTTCCATGTAATTATTATTTTTCAACAATATTTAGTTAAAAGATTATTATTTCCACCACCAAATGTTCGTGGAAACCTTGTCAAAAATAACTTGATAATATAGGGAAGAATTTAGCTCTAGGCTTGTATTTAACTTCAATGGTTTATATATCTGCCTTTAGAACAGTACTACACTGTTTCAATTATTGGAGCTTTATATGGTTTGAAATCAGAAAATATATATCTTCTAGCTTTGTTCTTTTTCAAGATCGTTTTGGGTATCTAGAGTCCATATTCCATATCAGGATAGATTTTTTTCTGAAAAATAAATATATGATAGTTTCACCTAAAAAAAAGAAAAAAATATTCTCTGGTAAGAAAGAAAGTAAAAAGAAATATTGAAATGTTATCTTTAAGACATCAAAAGCTTGGTATCAGACAAATGAAACTGTTATGTGAGATTATCATTTTTAATTTTGGATAAATTGCTATAATACTAGATGTCAACCACTAAGCCAAGCATGGGAGGGAGGGATGGGGAGAGAATGGGGTGGGGATCGGGTGGGGGCTGACTGGGCGATGTGTGCATGTATGTCTACAAAAGTTTGTATCCCACTATGATGTATGAATACAGTGCACCAATAAAATAAAATTTAAAAAAAAAAACTGAATGTGGTCAGACTCTCTAAATTTACTAAAAAGCAATGAATGGTATAATTAAAATGGGTCAATTTTGTGGTAGTAAGTTATATCTTTAGATTTTCTTAAGGGATAGATATGTAAATTGCATGGTTGCAAATATGCATCAATAAAACTAAAAAGACATTTACACAGGGTAATTGTTATGGTTTGTCCTCTTCAAAACTTATGTTGGAGCTTAAGAAAAGGAAAATATAGGTTTATTGTTTTCCTTTGTAAGACACAAAGGACTGAAAAATACCAAAAAGTGAAGATGAGCACCTATGAGGGATCAGGAATTGGGCAGGATATGAGAGGGAATTACACTAAAGAGTTCAATTTCTGAAGTATGTGTTTTGACATAGTTCTGACGTCTACAAGCATGTTAAGGTTCCATATATTTTAAAATGTGAAATTACATCAACAAGGACAGAAAGGGATGTAGCAGGGCCCCCCCCCCTTTTTTTTGCGGTACTGGGGATAAAACCCAGGGACATTCTACCTCCAAGCTATACCCCAGCCCTATTTTTTATTCTTTATTTTTGAAACAGGGTCTCACTAAGTTGCGGAGGGCCTCGCTAAATAGCTGAGGCTGTCTGCGAACCCAGATCCTCCGGTCTCAGCCTCCTGAATGCTGGGATTACAAGTGTGTGCCACCACACCCAGCATAGCAGGGTCCTTAAAGCTACAGCCAAATTGGAAAAAAAAAAAAAAAGTAATTTATGAATATATATTGTAACAATTTTCCTTAGTCTTGAACATGATACAAGTAGGGAGAGAACTGCCAAGTCTACCTTTTTAGGGGTGTGGGCAAAAACAATTCTCTTACTATTTTAGATATATAACAGTGTTGAATGAGTGAATAAATTAATTGAAACCAGGTTTTTCTGAGACATAGAAATATGGGATGGGGAAAGAAAGGATGGGTAGGATTTGGAGGTGTGGTGTGAACTGTGACTCCTGAAATTACACATGTATATATGAACATACATGTAAATCAACACACTTACATGTGCTCATATGACAAAAAAATACCAGGATCCAGATATAGGTATCATATACTTTGTGCCTTAGGGTTCTTTGGAGAAACTGCTGATTACAGATCCTAGAATACCTTTTATGTAGGCTAACCAGTGGTGCTAAAAGAAGTAGGAGAGGGCACATAGGTCGTAGGTGATGGCTTGAGAGAGCACTTACCAAGTCAAAGACAACTTGAACACCAAAGGAAGCATGTTAATTAATTATATAGAAGTACTGGGATGTGGGCTGGGATGTAGCTCAGTGGCAAAGCGCTTGTCTGGCAAGTGCACCACCCTGGGTTTCATCCTCAGTGCAAACAGACAAAAAAAAAAGTACTGGGGTGGGAGTAGAAAGCCAAGTCTTTTAACAGTAATTGAAATTTAGGTGGATATAGACAGATGGATAAATGGCCTATTAGCTCAGGGAGAATTAAGGGCTCCTGCTCGCAGTAGAATGTTTATCAACTGGTACATGTGGAAGGAATGCTGAAGTTGGAAAAATGTCCTATAGAAACCCCAAAGTATAGACTGAAACAAGGATCAAAGGGTGTTAAATCCTGGGGGAATATATTATCTTTGACTCAAAAGTCTTAGAGATTGCTTATTACTTGCATGGTAATAAACCCTAACTATACATTGGAGAAAGAGAAATATACCATAATCAGTAACTAAAATTACATCACCAGCAAGGAGACACGTATCCTGTGTTCCCAGACAGATGTCATTCCCTGATGATGCAACCACTAAGGTGGTGTTCTGGCCAAGAATGCATAACTTGAATCTAATCATGAGAAAATGTTAAACAAGGAACTTCCTATTAAAAGGAAGGAGGGGAAAATGACATGTCAATGCCAAGTAAGACAAAGGGTGGCCATGGAAATGATCAGGGTAAATGTATAAGCAGATGACAAAATAAAGGAGGGTTAAGTATGGATAGTCTTTATACTATTCTCATATTTGCCAATTTTCTGTAAATGTATTTCCATATAAAAAGTCACAAAATTTAGAAAGGACTCACATTGACTTGCCAACCTCATGTCTTAGTTATTATTATTAAAATGTAATCTTCAGTGTGATCTTCAAAAAAAAAAAAAAAAAAAACAGCCAGGCATGGTGGTGCACACTTGTAATCCCAGCATTTGGGAGGCTGAGACAGGAGGATCACAATTCGCAGCCAGCCTCAGCTACTTAGGCCTTCTGCACCTCAGTGAGACTCTATTTCAAAACAAAGAATAAAAAATAGGGCTGGGGTATAGCTCGAAGGTAGAATGCCCCTGGGTTCCATCCCCAGTACTCCAAAAAACAAACACCATATACAACTATCACTTACTGTTTCATATTGTTTAAGAGTAGAGAAAAGGCATTTAAAAAAATTCAAAACAGTAGTAATCTCCAAAAAAGAATGTCTTTTTAAAACAAATGAATTTAGATTTATGAAGAAAAATCATATTGTCATATTTTTTTTTCTCCTGTGGGCCAAAAAGGGGTGGGGTTGGTGGTTGTAACTAGTATCCCAAGTGGTATGCTCTTGGGCAGAGTGAATCCAGAGGAGTGGACAGAGAAGTCTGGAGACATACTTCAAACCCTGGCTCTGGTAGCTACAAGCTGTGGAACCTAAGTTCTCTCAGTTCCCTCAATTGTAAGACAAATAGCTAAATCACAGGACCTTAAGAAGATCAAACTAAATGTCATCTGGAATAGTGCTTGGCACACAGGAGGAACCTGACAAATGCGCCCATCCCTCCCCTTTCCTCTGAAGCCACTTTCTGACCAGAGAGCTGACCAGAACCACACTGGCTCTTTCCTTGTTGATAGGAATTCAGCCTTGCTAGTAAGATTATAAAGGTAATTTAAATATTCTGAGCATTAGCTTCCTTTTTGGCTATTTTATGTCAAAAATAATGATAAAGACTGCCAATTCTATTAGTTTTACAGGTTTTATATCTTTGAAGAAAAAAATTCAAGTCAGTAAAATATTCATAAATTATGAGATCTCATCCAATCATCTGCTTTTGCTTCTTTCCGCTTATTTCATGTTTGTGTTTAACAAGATGATTTACCTATATGTTGCCAATGATAGGGATTTTTCAAAAATCCATTAATAATGGACCAAAAATACTAAACTGCATTATAGCAAAAAAAGTGTCACCAAAAACTGTCACCACCAACTTAGTTTAATACTTAATCTTTATAAAAGATAAATAGATTCTAATTTTTTCCTTTATCATAACTGAAAAATGAAATCACTTAACATTAACACTTGATACATAATTTCCTTAAAATTCTCTACTTTAAGTTACTATTTACTGTGGCTATTTTTTTTGGGGGGGGGGGAGTACAAATCTTATTAGGACCCAGTATACAGAAATACTTAATTTCTCAGAGTAAAATCTACAATGTTACACAGTTCAAAAGGTGGCATTATAAGATGGGCGTGGTGGCACACACTTGTAATCACAGCATTTAAGAGGCTGAGACTGGAGGATTGTGGTTCAAGGACAGCCTCAACTACTTAGTGAGGCCCTTTGCAACTCAGCGAGACCCTGTTTCAAAATAAAGAGTAAAAAATGAGGCTGGGTATAGCTTGGAGGTAGAATGCCTCTGGGTGCCATCCCGGTACTGCAAAAAAAAAAAAAAAAAATTAAAAATTAAAAAAATAAATAAATAAATGAAGTGGCATTATAGTGTAGACACTAAAATCTGCCATCTCTCAGAAGCTTCTAAAACAAATTGGAAATCACAGAAAAATATTCAGTACTTCATGTAACAACTAACAAAAATATTTCCATTGACTACTTTTTGCCCAAAATGATTAAGGACAAAAAATAGAAATTCTTGTTGCTTTATTATTTGATAAACTGCTAATAAGTTCCCATTAGAAGTTCTTTAGACATTATACCAAGTTGTTTTGGTCTTTTGATTATATATGTACACACACACACACACACGCACACACACACATATATATATATGCATTTTCAAGTAAAGAAATATTTAACAGATGTAAACTATTTATTGAATATTTGCCACCAAATATTGTTAAATACATTATCTTGCAGCATATCGCTTTCAAGTTAAAATGTCAGAAACAAACACCAATATTTACAATTCTTTTAAGGAATGTTATATAATGACACATTAAGGCGTAAATTCTTTTGGCTTATAATTCTTAAAAGAATGATAATAGCAAAAGTGATGCAAAATCTTCAGTGTGAGATTATGATTAAGCTACATTTTACAAAAATATGGTGTAAGATGGCAATAATCCCATTCAACATCCTGGATTAGATCCCTTCAGGAGGGACTGATAATTTATACAGTCAAACTTTAAAATTTACAGATAAAGGCAGTTTAATACTGCCACTGAGAAGTACATCTCTTAACATATACAACTTTCAGGCCACAGTTTTGAAGGTCTGAAGTATCAAGTTGGTTTGATGAATTAGTCTGTTGGCACTTATGAACACATTTATTGCCCTGTTTAAAAAGAAAAAAAAAATACATTAATTTTGTCAAAAAGTACACACTTCTAAAATACTGACAATGTCATCTACTAAGAGGAGCAATAAAATCAACTTAAGTAAATAAAGACAAGTTGGTACCGACTATTAAAACCTTCATTCCAGTTTGGTATTTAACGATCTTGCAGCATTCCAAACTATAGTATCTAGGAATTACTGCCCCCTGGTGGTTCTGGCTGGCAATAAGGTGTTGGAGGGCTGCTAAAGATAGGCTGCACCTCAACAGAGTTCATCTATAGGTCAAATAACTGGCCAAAGAGGATTCAGGTGTGATTTCCAGCTGTGGTTTTGCAGAAGTTAACAATATCAGGCAATGTAGTATACTCAGTCTCATTAGTCTATACACCAAAGGGCAGGATAAATACTTTGAAAAGCTAATTACTTCTAATTTGTTTCATTAATATACTTTTAAGATGAAATAATCATGTAGTTTCAATATCTAGCATCTAACAATATACAATAAATACTATGCTCTTTAAAAGTGCTTCATGTTACACTATATCCATTCTCTTCCTCCCTCCTTCCCTCCCTCCCCCAAGGCATTTATACCCTTATACTACAATCTCAGCCCAATTTTATTTTATTTTTTGTTTTAAAATAGGGTCTCGTTTTGTGGTCCTTCTGGCTCAGTCTACCAAGTACTGGGATACAGGCATGTGCCACCTTGCCAGCTACCCATATTCTCTTAGTGGCCTAGTTTATGTGACTAGAGTATTAAGCTGATGCCCTAGTCCCATTGTGTGGCCTTATCAATTTCTCATGTTTCAAAGCTAAAGCTTGTATTTTCACTCTAGATATGGTTCAAAAAAGAGGGAGCAGAAATATATTAGTTTAATCAATGCAAGCTCAGCCTCCTTTTTAAGCTAGATTAAAGATCAGGCTCTATTAATAATTATCCACTTTCAGAAATCAGGCACAAAACGCACAGCATGTTATTCAAAACACACAAAAAACTAGAAGTTGCTCAATGGAAACATAGAAGCAGGGAGTCTGAGTAATCCACAGGCACAGTAAATAATTCCTGATTATTAAAAAGTAGGTTCTAGGGAGAACATCAGATTTCTTACTTTTTGTGACTGACTAATCTCACTTAGCCTAATGTTCTCCAGGTCCATGAAGCTAGGGAGGAAAAGGGTCATAGGAGGAACTCTAGACGAAGGAGAAACCATAGATGAGCAAGTAAGGCGACCTACCTGAGGGAGATGGGAGGGAAAGTCCCTAACGTACATGATGTGCATCCACAAACATGTCAAGGCCAATCACTAGGCTGTATGTGGAAGGGGGGAGGTAATGGGGTGGGAATTGAGGGAGGGCTAAATGTGTGATGTGTACATGTATGGTAGACATCTTGTACTCCATTAAGACATTGCACCAATAAAAAATGCTTTTAAAGTAGGTTCTACTATAACTTCAAACTTTTATTGTACTTATTCTATAGCAGCTCTTTATTAATAAGAATAAAAAATTATAGTATCATGGGAATTATTTTTTTAATGTGTTTTTGCCTATTTGAGCTTAGTATAAAAGACTTCAAAGAAAGACACAAAATTTTAATCCATATAAATCCTAGCTTATTAAACTAGGTCATCATGGAACATTTCCCAAGATAACTTGAATGGAAGAACAAAATCATAAATACGTGATATAGCTCAATATCTTTAAGTCATATTATAAATACAAATATTTCAACTTTTTGAACTGTTAAAACTGACTTTGAGCCGGGCGTGGTGGTGCACACTTGTAATCCCCGTGCTTGGGAGGCGGAGACAGGAGGATTGTGCAGGTTGGAAGCCAGCCGCGCTGGCTTGAGAGACCCTGTTTCCAAATAAAAAAGAAGTATAAAATATGTCTGGGAGTGTAGCCTGCAGGTAGAAGGAACCCAGGAACCCCAGTATCACCAAAACAAAAAACAAAAACAAAACCCTGACTCTGAACAATAGAATTCCAATGTGTTTATTATATAAAATATTATAATGGTATTATAGTGGTATGATATGCACATAGGGATCTTAAAACTCCAATTTAAAAAAAGGATAGGATGTTTGAAGCCTCTATTTAAATTATTTCTGGTTTTAAGCTCTGATAGAAAATGGACTTATCCACAAAATTCCTAGCATTCTGCTTTAAGAATGAAGATCTATATAAGCACTAATACAGAAGACACAGCTTCTGCATGTTTATATAGTAGATGTTTGTACAAGTTTCTATATAAAAAATACATCAAACTGCTAGTTTATTTACATCCAACTGAAAGTCAACTTTGAAAATAAGGTGCAACTTATAGTTTTAATAAACTTATTTAATAGAATAACACCATAAAAGCCAATGTAAGCCTCCCTCTTTCCAGAACGGTGGATTACAACACTTAGAGCTATTTAAAATCACCAAGCCAGGAGTGGTGGCGCACGCTTGTAATCCCTGCGCTTGGGAGGCTGAGACAGGAGGATCAAACAGGTTCGAAGCCAGCCTCAGCTACTTAGTGGGGCTCTCAGCAACTTATTGAGACCCTGTTTCCAAATAAAATATATATAAAAAAAGGTCTGGGAGTAGAGCCCGGAGGTAGAAAGCCCCTGGGTTCCACCCCCACCCACCAAAAAAACAAAAACAAAAACAAAAAAACACTGGCAGAATAACATTCAAAACATCTAGACCTGGTCCCTCTCCAGGATAAGTGAATCACAACCGCTGAAAATGGAGTCCAGGCAATAGGATTTTTAAAAACCAACCTCCAAATGATTCTAAAATGCAGAAAAGATTGAGAATCATTGCTTTAACCTTAGTGCAACAGATCTGGACAGATCAAATGCTTCAGTATCACATGAAAACTTTTAGAAATACAAATTCTTGCCCCTCACCCTTTAACCCAGATATACTAAATTAAATGCTACTGAAATCTGAGAACCACTGCTTCAGGGGTTGTTAAAACAGTCCATGAAGAATACTTTTATGCTTCTAAATGTTTTTATTTTTGAATGGTATTATGTGATACATGAAAATTTTACAAAATTCAAATTTCAGTTATCTATGAACTTTTATTAGAAGACAGCCACATCCACTAGTTTCCATACTGTCTATGGCTGCTTTTGCACTATGAGAGCAGAGGGGAAGTAGGCACTGCCAGACTCCAAATCTAAATTATTATCTGGCTCTTTTTAGAAAAATTCTGACAACTCCTTGCTCAGGACTAGAGTTATGGATAGATTAGCAGCCATTCTCTGACAGTCTCTGCTTTTGTTGCACTGAGTATTAACAATATAGTAAAAGAGCTTGATTGACATAATTTTAATATGATATAAAACTACATAATCAATTTAAATTTTAAAAGAAAAGGAAAAATGACAATACTTACTTGCCATCTTTAAAATATGTTTTCAGAGTATCACTGAAACTTTTGGAGTACTTTACAAATTCTTTCTTTTGGTGTTCAAGTGCCTATAGTTATGAACAGCAAGAAAAAAATTACTAAAAAAAAATCAGAGACTGCAGATTATACAAAATATGGAATGAACTTATATACAGGTAAGTATTTTTTAGTAGTATTTACTTCAACACATGTAACACTCTTAAACTTAAGACAAATCTAATATTAATAACAAAATAATCAAGTCCTGTTAGTGTTTAATTCACTAAAACAACTAAGTGTAAACCAATATTTAGGGTGGCAACTAGCAATGTTTCTCTTACCCTGCGGTTCTGATATTGATATTTCTTGAAGACATTATTCACTGTATCAAGAAGTTCTTTTATTGCACTAGCTATATCCCTGTGGGAAAAAGAAAATCTTTAAAATCAGCAGCATTTTAAAGAAGTGTGCACATACATATGCATGTGTAAATTCTAACTCTTGATTATTTATATACTTGGCTGGCTGACTGGAGTAGAAGTTGTAGCTTGCATTTTTCTATAATCAGGGTGTCTTGAACTACTGACCAAACATCCTTAACTATACCCAGCATTCACAAATCAATAGCATTTCATCATCACTCAAATTTAAAAGAAGTTATACCTATGTCTTCCTACCTTTTTCATTTTTGATTTTCCTTTTCAAAGGCTAAAGTACTGAACTAATTAATTACTACATACTGAATTCAACCTACCATATCCTCTTTTCATTATTTCATGAAAAATTTTAGGAAATTTTTTATTATATGTAACTCATTTTTGTATCAACCAACATTTCATGTTATATATCTACCCATTTTGATGTTTAAAATAAAACATTTCCTCCTTAGAAGTGAGGAAATATTGGCTTTCCTTTTTTTTTTTTGCGGTACTGAGGATTGAACTCAGAGACATTCTTCCTCCAAGCTATATCCCCAGCTCCCCCTTTTTTAAAATTCTTTATTTTGAAAGAGGGTCTCACTGAGTTGCAAAGGACCTCACTAAATAGCTGAGGCTGGTCACAAACCTGGATCCTCTTGTCTCAGCCTGCCAAGTACTTGGATTATAAGCGTGCACCACCACACCTGGTGCCTTTCTTCTTTCCTCTTAAGATACTTCACCTTGCTGGGCATGGTGGCGCACGCTTGTAATCCCCGCGCTTGGGAGGCTGAGACAGGAGGATCACACGGGTTCAAAGCCAGCCTCAGCTACTGAGTGAGGCTTCCAGCAACTTAGTGAGACCCTGTTTCCAAATAAAATATAAAAAAAAGGTCTGTGAGTATAGCCCGGAGGTAGAAAGCTTCTGGGTATCCACCCCCAGTACCACCAAAATAAAAATTAAAAAAAAAAAAAAAAAAAAAAAGATACTTCACCTTCCCCGGGCGTGGTGGCGCACGCTTGTAATCCCCGTGCTTGAGAGGCGGAGACAGGAGGATCGCGCAGGTGCAAAGCCAGCCTCGCTGGCTTAAAAGACCCTGTTTCCAAATAAAAATATAAAAAAATAGGTGTCTGGGAGTGTAGCCTGGAGGTAGAAGAATTTCCAGGAACCCCAGTACCACCAAAAAAAAAGAGATACTTCACCTTCAATCTAGCAACTAAATATCTGTCTCTTTCAAACCTTGCCTATTTCCTTTGGAAAATAAGTACTGAGAAAGATAATATCTGAATATTCTACTACCATAAGGTTTCAAGCAATCATCCTTTGACTATGCATAAACACATTCTAAAGAAAGAGAAATCAATACTTCTCATTGGAATTGACTATCCTACCCATGTACCATTTTTCGAAACAGTTCCTGTCTTTTATATATACATATGTGTGTGTGTGTGTGTGTGTGTGTGTGTGTGTATGCCCTTTTCAATTTCTACATTCTAACTTCCTATCATTTTTTCTGTTAAACTGAACTTTATGTAATTCTGTATTCTCAAATAGCCCCACACTCTCTAAGGATAGTCTGTCTTCTTACATCCATTCTCTTAGCCGTTAGTCCCTATGTTTGCTGTTAAAATGCAACATGAGCACAAAGACTGAAATAACACATATACCAAGACCATCTGAAACAAACACAACTATTTATTGCTGACTCTCTACATCACAAATGTCAGATGTCAGTTATTTCCCACTTAACATTTCAGCTTTACTCTTTGGGGGGAAAATGCTGTGTACAGGACTCTGCAGGTATGTGTGTGTTTGCCAGCATATTTTTTCAACAAATAAGCATGTTGAAAAGATTTATAGGCATATAGGATTTTGGTATTTAAAAAATATTTAAATGTATCCTGAAGTGGTAAAAGCATTTTTATTAAATACTTCAATAAATACTTTCTGTGCATCAAATATTTTGGTATTACCCAAAAACATTAAAACATTTCATATTTGAGTAGGACAATGACATGGAAAGACTACCTGTCCACTTACGTTTTGTCTCCAGAGTAGTAATAGCTCCTTTAAGCTATATAACTGCTCCTTTCACTTTCAAGCAAGTTAAATCCTTTTGTATTATTGTGATGGACATAAATCTCTCATTATTTTAATAAAATAGTATGATGTAAGCACTGTATTCTCTGAGAACAACTACAATTTCAACAAGTAAAAAAATATTAAATCTCTTCTCAGAGAGCAAAGTTCACTGAATCCACAAAAGAAATACCTAAAATGGAATATAATAGAACTATACAGCAATCAGACAACTATTCATACTGCACTCTATATATTTTAATATTCTGCAAAATGAGTACTATAAAAATGTGTCCAGGGCTAATCAAGCTAATCGATAAGATGAACATTATAGTCTATATATATAATCAGAATGGCTGGATTCTGCAGGTAAAAACAGTAGTTCTGAGCCAGGAGTCGTGGCGCACGCTTGTAATCTCGGTACTTGGGAGCTTGAGACAGGAGGATTGCTGAGACAGGAGGTTCAAAGCCAGCCTCACCTACTTAGTGAGGGCCTCTGCAAACTAGTGAGACCCTGTTTCAAAATAAAGAATAAAAAGAAAAGAAAAAAGGGTTGGGGGTGCAGCTTGGAGGTACAAATGCCCCTGGGTTCAATCTCCAATACCGAAAAAACTCCAAAATCCCCCCCAAAAAACAGTAGTTAGCTTAACTCACATAGGGAGGAAATAAAAAAGAAGATGGGGTAGGGGGAGAAAAGAGAAAGATCTGCTTTTAAGAATTGGGAATCTGCCTATACCTTTAAAAGAGAGGAAGAAAAATATCAAGAAATAGAGCTCCCAGGTGACTGTGCTAATGAGCCATGGCTGAAAACTACTGATGCTTGGGAAAAAGGAGCTAGTAAGATTTGATGTCTTATCCATATAGCACTTTTATAAAGAACAATACTGACCAAGCCTGTTTATTCCTAAGCATGGCCTTTTGTTTCAACATTAGGTAAGACACTATTAAGTGACCTATCAAATTGTTGAAAAATGTGCTCTAGAAACTATTTGAAATGCTTTGTGCCAGGTATTATGTTACTGTACATGCGCAGAAAAACACTGTTATTTATGGCACCAAGGGAAACTATTATATTAGTAATTACTGAGAGTCTGTTTCCTACAAAGGAAAATAGCATAAGAAGTACTTGAAACAATTAACCAGATAAAGAATGGGTAAAATAACTGTAATTATGGAGTTTGCAGCAGGTAGATAGACTGTGAAAAGAGACAGACAAGTGGAATGAGAAGGAACGTGGTAATCTGCAGTTGTAGGGCAACTTTAGGAAAACTCACTGAAAGACAAAAGGCAGCAGATGAAATTAAGCATATATCTTATCAAAAAATGCATGGGAAGCCAGGGGTGGCGGCGCACGCTTGTAATCCCAGCATTCAGGAGACTGAGACCAGAGGATCATGGTTCGCGGACAGCCTCAGTTATTTAGTGAGGCTCTTTACAGCTCAGTGAGACCCTGTTTCAAATTAAAAATAATAAAAACTTAGGGAAGGGGGTTTAACTCAGAGGGAGTAATGCCCTGGGTTCCATCCCCAACCTCCCCCCCCAAAAAAAACTGCATGGGAAAGCAGAGCTTCTAATCATGCATCCCAATCTCTATGATACATATTTAGATAAATACTCTGATGGAGAAAATCCCTCTGGATATTAAATTTGGCCTGAAACAGACACCCCTGGAAAAACTATTGTGAGGCCTCCATAAAAACTGACTCAAAATAAGTAAACCTGGTGCGTTTGAGGCCAAGAATATGCGAGGGTAGAATACAAAGAGTAAAACAGATAAATGTATTTCTCTTTCATTTATTAAATCATGAGTCTCTACTAGTCAACCATTAATTGGAATGTATCAGACTAAAAAAAAGTAAAAATTACTTCTAGAAAATATTTGCATAAGCTCAAATGTAATCAAATAATCATTAATTAGAAAAATTTAAAATATTTGCTTGCTAGGTTATTTTTCCTAATCAACTGTATAAAGGAGAGGGGGGAGTTTTATGTGTGGTGCCACAGATATCAAATCCAGTGCCTAGCAAATGCTAGACAAACACTCTACCACCACTAAGCAGTCCCCAGCTCTAAACTTCCTTTATTCCACAATGACAGCTCATGCTGTGAGTATATAGGTTCTGAACTAGACTTTATGTACATCATTTCTTTCAATTCTCGCAACTTATTTTCTTCCAATCCTCACCACTATTTTCAGAGGCAGAAATTAAAACGACAGAAGCCAAACATCTTATAACTAAGGTCACACAGCTAAATGCTGGAAAAGAGATTCAAACTTACATCTACTATGATACTAAATAATGCTGGCATCCTTAAGTAGCTATCAGCAATCTTTTCACTACTTGAATACAAGTATAGCATCACCTGTAATACTTAGTGTAGCAGGTGTGTGACGCATGGTAATGAAAATGTTGATTAAAAAAATGAGCTGGGCATGGTGGTGCATGCTTTTAATCCTAGCATCCGGGAGGCTAAGACAGGAGGATGGCGGTTCACAGACAGCCTCAGCTACTTAATGAGGCCCTCTACAACTTAGTGAGACCCTGTTTCAAAATAAAGAATAAAAAATAGGGCAGGGGGTGTAGCTCGGAGGTCGAATGCCCCTGGGTTCCACCCCCAGACCCGCAAAAAAGAAAAATAATAATAAAATAAAAAATAAAAAAAAAATAAATAAGGAGGATAACTACCTTAAATATGAAAAAGTAAGATATTTTAAAGAAAAACAGTAATTGTACAGTATGTTGTGCCGGCCTGAAGGATACAACATTTATTATTTTGAGGCAATTTTATTACTTGTAAAATAATCAACAGTAAAAACAACATGTACCAAAATGTGCCAGAATTTATCACATAGAGATATTTTGGCCATCTATGCTATTCATACATGCTTGAATTTAAGTCTCAGAAATAACATATATCAAAAACTTAACCAAGGAAAGTTATTCCTTCTAAAATAGGTAAAAAATAAATTTCCATCCCATTACTCTTTTTTTTTTTGGGGGGGGGCGTGCAGTACTGGGGGTAGAACTCAGGGGCTTTCTACCCCCGGGTTACAATCTCAGACCCATTTTATATTTTATTTGGAAACCAGGTCTCACTAAGTAGCTGAGGCTGGCTTCGAACCTGCACAATCCGATCCTCCTGTCTCAGCCTCCCAAGCACTGGGATTACAAGCATACCTCGTCCAGCTTCCATTACTCTTTAGTTGATGCTAAGTACACTCTAGTAAAAAGAACTAAAATACTACTATTCTCCATATATGAGACACAGTTCTAATAAAGTCTAATAAAGTCTAATAAAGTCTCTTATCAATGACTGGACAAGACTCGCTCTTGAGCTCAACTTCCTTATGGCTAAAACATGGCTGTTAAATAATATAGTTTTCAAGCTGTATCTCCCTAGAGTCAGAAGGTTTAGCAGAACTGTTCCTGAGACTTCTAGGGAGAACCAGGATGAGGGTGGGTCTACCATTTCTACGAGGTTCAATGAAAATACTGTTATTTCTCTTATATACTGGTATTCTACACAGGATGTCTCTTATCATACTTCTTTCAAGTAGCAGAAATTTCACTCAATTACCAGATTAGATTAACATTAGGAATCTTAAGACTGAAAAGCAGCAAAGACCCCAACACCAGCTGACTATATTTAGCTCTGTGACTTTGAAAATGTTGCCTAATTTCCTATGCCTGAAATTTTTCATCTGATACAGTTACTATAAGTTAACAAGTATCAAGTGTTTTATTTATTTATGTATTTTTATTTATTTATTATTATTATTATTATTTTGGTGGTACTGGGATTCCTGGAAACCCTTCTATCTCCAGGTTACACTCCCAGACCCGTTTTTATATATTTTTTTATTTGGAAACAGGGTCTCCTAAGCCAGAGAGGCTGGCTTTGAACCAGTGTGATCCTCCTGTCTCCGCCTCCCAAGCAAGGGGAATACAAGCATGCGCCACCACGCCCACCTGGCTGAACTGAAGTGTTTTAAATAGTACTTAGAACACACAGTTTTTATACAAATGATTGCTATTAAGATGACAATGATTCTGTAAATCCCCACTTCAAGGATCTGATAGCAGCTGGGTGTGGTGGCACATGCCTGTAATCCTAGTAAGTGGGAGGCTGAAACATGAGGACTGCAAGTTTGATTACAGCCTCAGCAACTAGTAAGACTCTCATCAACCTAGCGAGAACCTGGTTCATAATAAAAAACAAAGGGAAGGATATAGTTCAGAGGTAGAATGCTCCTGAGTTCCATCCTGGTACCAAAAAGAGTCTGCTGCAAATATTATTTTAAATTTTAAGTTCTTTTATGTATCCAATAATGTTTACTTTATATATTAACAACAAAACTCCATAAATAATGAACTATCTTCTCTCTTCACATATTAAATATATAGTTAAAGGAAGTAAGTACTTTCCCATTAGGGCAAAATATAAAAAATCCTTATGGTTTGTCCCTTGTGAAAGATTTTTGGCTATTAAAAGCCTTTTTTGTATTTCTGGTCCTCTATTATTATTAAAATAGAGAGTTATTCCTTAGTAGGTGGCTTGGATATCAATCCCAAGCCATTATTTTCTAGAATGAGACATATCCGGCCTCTTTATCACTTAAAACAGGTGCCCAAACTAACTAAAATAGCATTTTGTGATGTGGACTGCCAAAAATTATTTCTGAAAAATGAAAAGTCACATTTATTCTAAGTGACCTCCTTCGGCTCTTCAAAGTTAACACACATAAAGTAGCCTCTTCTGTAAAGACCTGTGTTAAGCATTTCCTTTCAAGCATTTTCTAGCTATGGTCTCACCACCACACTGACAGAATCATTGTAATTACTCCTGGCTTGCTTGTTTTCTGTCCATCAAGGCTGAAGAAATTTATCAGACTCTAGTTTAAAGGTATCTTTATCCAGAAACGATCGTTGGGTTTCCCCTCATTTCTCCACTCAACTCTACATAAGGACCTGTGTCTGAGAACCGCTGGCTACAACTACCCCTCTTGCTACTGCTCACCAGCCAGTTTTCTAGCCATAGGCATATTCTGAAATTTATTTAACCAGTATATAAATTCTTAAGGATGTGGAGGTTCACAGCTTGGTCAATATTATAAAATGCTACTCATGTATATATGAGTACATTTCTTATCCTGATAACTTATGCTATAAAACAATAATATAGAGCTGGGAGTGGTGGCACATGCTTGTAATCCCAGCATTTGGGAGGCTGAGACAGGAGGACTGCGGTTCGAGGACAGCCTCAGCTACTTAGTAAGTCCCTTTGTAACCCAGTGAAACCGTTTCAAAAATAAAGAATAAAATAAAGGGCTGGGGGTATAGCTACGAGGTAGAAAGCCGCTGAGTTCCATCCCCAGTATTGCAAAAACAAATAAATGAAAATAATAATTTTTAAAATTTGGTATCTCTAGTTAACATCACTTATGTCTCTCTTCATTTTAATCTGACATTAATACTTTTCCATTACTTACATAATTCAAATTACATTTATATACGCATATTCCTTCAATATTATTGTTATTATTATTATTATTTTTGATAGTACTGGGGTTCCTGGAAACCCTTTCACCTCCAGGCTACACACCCAGACCTATTTTTATACTTTTTTATTTGGAAACAGTCTCTTAAGCCAGCATGGCTGGCTTTGAACCTGAGCGATTCTCCTGTCTCCACCTCCCAAGCATGGGGATTACAAGCGTGCGCCACCACGTCCAGCTCAATATTATTTTTAAATTAAAAATTTAAAAGATATCACTATACCCTCAAGCCATAGCTTTGAATTAAATTTTTCAAATTTCATTTCAAATTACTATTTCAACTTAATATTATACCCAAATAAAACATCTAGAATGAACAGTTACTTTAGAATACTTTTGAGAAAAGAACCAAAATAATCACTCACTTGATTGTCTGTAGAAATCGCACTCGGTCATTGATCTCATCTGGGATCTTACTGAGAATTTGCTTAAGCGCACGTGCCTTTTCATTTAGGTCCTGGAATTCTGGCTCTGGTCGTTCAATCATATACTCTGATTAAAAAAAATACGTAGTCAAGCCAGGTGTGATGGCGCATGCTTGTAATCCCAGCATTTGAAAGGCTGAGACAAAAGGATGGTGGTTCAAGGACAGCCTCAGCTACCTAACCAGGCCCTTTGCAGTTCAGTGAGACACTGTTTAAAAATAAACAATAAAAATAGGGCTGGGGGTGTAGCTCGGAGGTAGAATGCCCCTGGGTTACATCTCCAGTACAGCAAAGAAAAGAAAAAAAAAAGTCAAAAACAACATCATGTAGCTCCCTGACAAACTCAAGTTTAAGATTTCCCAATGTTCCGATATAGCTCTTCTATTTATCAACCTCAGCCTTCTTCCTCTCCTATCCTTCCATTCTAGCTTTGCTGAGGTTTCCCCTCCATTTTCTGGAGTCCCTCTGGTATTCCTAATAGTTTGAGCATATTAGAGAGAATATACACCCAAATATATGTACATAAGTATGAATGTAGCATTGTTAACCTGGACACTCATTGTTGGGAGGTGGAAGTGGGGAGAGGGCACCAAGCATAGTCTGAATGTATGCCATTTTTAATATGTTACTCATAAAAATAAAAAAATTTTAAAAAAAGATTCCCCAATGATAGTCAAGGGGGTGGGGGAACAAAGGCCAGATAATTAGAAAATGGTTGCAAAGAAAAATTCATTAAAGTTCAATCTGGTTGAGTAATGGATCCCTCTAAGCAAAAAGGATACAACATTCCCAATGTGGGATAAATAGAAAAGCCATAAAGTCTTAAAAAATAAGTAAGTGGAAAAGGTGAGTTTAATAATTTAAAGTCACTACATCAAAAGCCCAAATAACCTACTAAAATTTCAGCACATTCTTGAACTCTCACTTAAAAATACAAATACTACCACGAATCCAACACAAAGGCTGGGGTCACAGAACAGAAATTTGGGAAGCGGTTCAATCAGATTTGGCAAAGGCAAAATAGATTCATCACTATGTTTATTGCAGAGTTGGAAGCAATGCAACTCTACCAATTCAATATATTTGTAGCCTAACAAGCTAAAAATTCTAAAATCTAAGAATGATAAGGGCTTTCCTATAAGTTAGGGAATCAGCTAAAATGTATATTTTTTGTTCTCTCTTAATAAACATGAAAAATTATACTTCTACTTTTTTTCTAAATTACTGTGTAAATGAGTAAATCCATTCTAATTATTTTTAAAAAGCAAAAAAAAAAAGAGAAACCTAGCCAAAAAAAAGGCTCTATTACTGCTCAAATATATACTTGAAAAAGAAATACTGTACTAAAAGTTTAAAAACTCATCAATTTCAAACAACACAAAATACAATTACCATTCCACAGAGGTTATCTTTTAGTAAAACTGGAAGTTGCCACACACTTTATTAATGGGAAAAAATGTAAAGCATGCATTATCAATAAACACTTCACATAATTAAATCTTACAAACATAAAACTACTTTCCTGTTTTATATGGCCCACTATCATTACAATAAGAAGAATAAAGGAAGAGGAAGAAAATGGAAAAATGACCCATTTGTTAAATGACAATGTTTGAAGGAAGTGCTTGTCAACCACTGTAAAACTAAATAAGGTGCTTCCTTCTGATACCTTCTACATCATCAGCTGCCATACGAAGAAGGGACTCTGTGAAGTTAACTTCTACACTTTTTTTCTCTAAAATTTTCATGATAATGTCTTGTGTGAGACCTGGATTTTCTTTTTCAGCCTGTAAGAAAAAGAATAATTATGAGATACAGAAATGGATTAGCATTTTAGAACTGAAGCTTAATTAATTGTTGAGAATTTGCTGGAAATATCGTAGATATATCACTTACAAAGGCAGAAATCTTTGTAAAAGCAGGTGTCGTGATGGATTCATTTTAAGTTTTGTTAGAGTTTGTGCATCAGTAAGTTTTTACTATGTAATAGTTTCATTTTGCATTTAAACATAAAGTACTTAGTGTTCCCTACTTCTTCATTTTCACTTTCCATCAAATTATAAGTAAAGATTATATATGTTTTGGCAACTCACCAATTACTCTTTTAACTAGTTTAAATACATAGAGAATTTTTAGTGGAACTAACATTTTAACTTGAAGATCAAGCAATAACTCATCTCACCAGCATCTTGAAATCCTTTTTTATTTAAATCAACGAAATGCCAGAAAAATAAAAAGTAAAACAAAAAAAACTAGGATTTCTTTTGCAGGTTTTATTGAGACTAACCCTTTAGATATTTTTCCCTACACTGATTTTAATTTCCTATTTCATTTTTGTAGCAAGAATATTTTGTACCCTCAGTTTCAGAATATAATCAATCCCTTTACTACCTTCTGAGTGTGTTTCACTAATGAATTTCCACTGGTTCTATGTCATAGAATACCTTAAGGAACTAAAATCTTCTAGTCATATCATGAATAAACATAAACAGTTCTGAGTTTACTAAAATTAATTTTCAGATTTTATCTTTCCCAGAATTTTGACCAATTCTATCATTTAAAATATTTTAAAAATTAAATTCATTTTGCTTATTTTGGCTGACTGCCAATTTAAACACTTATGCTTTCTTTTCTTTTTTGTCCTAATATTAAACAGCAAATAGAAACAATTTTATGATCCTAATCCTATGGCAATCTTCCTGCTCCCTTATGTCTCAAGCACGCTTAACCTCTGCCTCTTCAATTCCAGGCTGCTATCACTACAGGTATAGCTTTCTTCTGTTCCTACTGCTTTTTCCATTATAACATCTTGTTTCCTGTTAGATCTCAAGTATCAAAAACTGAAAGGTTGTGGAATAAAATAGAAAAAGAAAACTTACACATTTATCTCAATTCTAGAATCATTTTGACTGCTATCAAATACTATTCAAAAAATCGTTGATAGATGATTAATAATAAGGTTTATCTGACCGAATTCCTTTTCTTTTTTACCCTATTTTGATTTTGCCTTCTATAAATGTTTAAAATAAGTTGCCTTTAAAAAGTTTTCCAAGGGCGGGTGTGGTGACGCACGCTTATAATTCCCGCACTTGGGAGGCGGAGACAGGAGGATCGCGCAGGTTTGAAGCCAGCTGTGCTGGCTTAGAAGACCCTGTTTCCAAATAAAAATATAAAAAATAGGTGTTTGGGAGTGTAACCTGGAGGTAGAAGGGTTTCCAGGAACCCCAGTACCACCCAAAAAAAAAAAAAAAAAGCTTTCCAAATATGGCTTAAGATGTATCATTACAGTATTAATTAGGTACTGCCAAAAAATTATACTTAATGTAGTACTTGGCAGTCACGCTTTTTCTTCCATCTGTAAGTAATATTAAGTCTACTCATATAATGAATTACCTTGTGGGGTGGGGCAAGAAATCATTTTCTGTGTGCTTGCAAAATTTTCAGCAGGAAAACATTCTCAAGTTATATTACAGTACAAAAGAATTAAATGTTGTAAGTCTGAAAACAAAGTTTTCAATACTAAATTGGTCTGTGCCCCCCACCCCATGCCCAAGCTGGAGAATTACAAAGGTCTCAGAGTTCCCTTATTAAACAGTTAGGTATGAAGAGCTTAATAAAGTACTGTGTCTTAATAATTTAGTAACCTTAAAAAAAAGTATATACAGCTGGGCATGGTGGCGCATGCTTGTAATCCCCGCGCTTGGGAGGCGGAGACAGGAGGATCGCGCAGGTTCGAAGCCAGCGGCACTGGCGTAAGAGACCCTGTTTCAAAAATATAAAATAGGTCTGGGAGTGTAGCCTGGAGGAAGAAGGGCTTCCAGGAACCCCAGTACCACCAAAAAAAAAAAAAAAGTATATACATAAAAAATTTCATTCTCATCTGGGTGTGGTGCTACAGGCTTGTAATCCCAGCATTCAGGAAGCTGAGACCAGAGGATTGTGGTTTGCAGACATCCTCAGGTACTTAGTGAGGCCCTCTGCAACTTAGTGAGACCCTGTTTCCAAATAAAAATACAAAATAGGGCAGAGGGTATAGCTTGGAGGTCACTTGCCTCTGGTTTTCATCCCCAGACCACCACAAAAAAAAAAAAAAAAAAAAAATCATTCTTGTCCAGAGCTACTTTGTAATGGTATATTTGCACCTAGTGGGGTCTGACTGACACTGGACTTATATTAGACCCGCGATTCCTATTTTCTCTTGCACAGTGATTTTTTTGGGGGGTGAGGGGGTGGTATCTCTCTATCTTAGCAGGGACCAACAGTACAGCTTCACAAAGAGAAGACATGATAATGCAGATGCTGCACACGTGGCACACACCTATAGAATCCCAATATTCAGGAGGTTGAGACAGGAGGATCACAGGTTCAAGGCCTGCCTCGGCAACTTAGGAAGACCCCATTTCAAAATAAAAACTAAAAAGAACTGGAGATATAGCTTGGAGGTAGAATGCCCCTAAGTTCAATGCCTAGTAACACACACACTCATGCACGCACGCACGCACGCATGCGCACACACACACACACACATACACACACCCAGACCCTAAATAAATGCAGACCAATCTAATATGTTGAAATTGCAAACTAATTCAAGATTGCAGTTCACCCAGTGTCAAACAGGTATTCAATATGACTGTTTGCTTTCCAAATTCTAAAATATTTCATGACACCTCACTGAATATACTGTATGGACCCAGGATGTCTGGTCACAAAGTAGTCTTAGTGTCTTCTGGCTTATATCTTTGTTAAGCTACTTCTTATTTTAAAAGTTTAAATTTACTGAGTACCTCTAATTGACAAACAAGTAGATCTGCTCTTAAATCAGAGACTCTATACCATGCTTTCTCTCAGAATTCAACCTTGAACGCTGTGGGTATCCAATCTTTATAAAGAAATCAGTATAAGAGAAAAATATGCCAAAGGGTAAAAACATACACTCTTGGGAATTAGTGATTCTCAACCTGGGAGACAGGAAATCTATTAGAAGCTCTCAGAAAGCATGAGGTTAACAGGTCATCAGCTGACTATACATCAAAAAAAGATAATATTCAATGGCACTTTCTTATTTTTGGAAAAATACTTTAACCCTTATTATCCAAATACAAATACATAAAAATCCCATAAAAATCATTTTTATGAACTAAGAAAGGAAATACACTTATAAAAGACTATTTGCATAAGTGAAGTTTTTTCATTTTTCAAGAGTTTAAGAATCACATAACTCTTCATCTTATTAACATATTCTTTTAATTTCATTTGAAATTTAACAAATTAAATGTGACAAAACTAAATCACTGAAAAATTGGCTAATTTGTGCTTCTCTAAAATAATTTTCACTATTCTCCATTAACAATGAGTATTTTAAGTCTGATACAGTGGTGCATGCCAGGAGTTCCTGCTATTTGAGAGACACAGTTGAGGCCAGCCTGGGAAAATTAGTGAGTGTCCAATTAGAAAAACAACTCAATACTAGGATAACAAAATTTATGAATGGATTAAACCAGATCTATCAGAGTTAAATAACTCTATTTCAGTATTCAATTATCAGTGATAGCTAGGCATGGTGGTACATGATTGTAATCCCAAGTACTTGGGAGGCTGACATAGGAGGATCACAGATTTAAGGATATCCTCAGCAACTGAAGTAAGACTCTCAGCAACCCAGGAAGGGTTTTTAGTTTCAAAGCAAAAAAAAAAAAAAAAAAAAAAGAAAAGAAATTAAAAAAAAAAGGGCTGCTGAGCCTGGTGGCACATGCTTGTAATCCCAGCAATTGGGAGGCAGAGACTGGAGGATCGCAGATGGCGGACAGCCTCAGCTACTTAGCAAGGCCCTTTGCAACTCAGTGAGACCCTGTTTCGAAAACTAAAAAATAGGGCTGCTGTATGCCCTTGCATTCAATCCCCAGTAGCCCCCCACACACAATCAACTTGATTTACGATGTTAAAAGGAAAAGCCTAGTGAAATTCATTATTTTACTCATTTTATTAGTGTCACTAAAGATGTCATCTATTAAAAATTAACTATTAATGTATGCCATACTTAAACATTACAATATTTACCTTAAAAATGAAAGGTTATTTCAGCTACTGATGGAAATATTCACACAAATAAATAAAAATTACAGTTTTGAGCTCCTTGGTACGTATTTAGGGTTGGGGAGATGGGTAAAGTTTTCTATTAAGGAACATATTAAATATGAACATAGGTTTCTAGAGTTGGATATCCAGAAGAAATATAATATAAACAAAAAATATGAGCTATCTATATAATTTTAAGTTTTCTAGCAGCTACGTTAAAAAAAGGTAAAAAAAACTGGTAAAATTATTTTAAAAGTACATTCAAAATGTATCATGCCAACATATAATTAACATAAAACCATTCATTCATTCATTCATTCATTCATTCATTCATTCATTATTGGTAGTGGGGATTGACTCCAGGGGTATTCTACCTCATAGCTATACCCCCACTGCTTAATTATATTTTTTAGATTTTGCTGAGGCTGGTCTATAACCTGCAGTTCTCCTGTCTCAGCCTCCCAAGTACTAGGATCATAGGCATGCACCACCATGCCTGGCTCAACATAAAATATTATTACTATTTGTGTGTGGTACTGGGGGTGGAACCCAGGGGCTTTTCTACCTCTGGGCTATACTCCCAGACCTATTTTATACTTTATTTGGAAACAAGGTATCACTAAGTTGCTGAGAGCCTCACTAAGTAAGCTGAGGCTGGCTTTGAAACTGTGCTGATCCTCCTGTCTCAGCCTCTTAAGCGCTGGGATTACAAGCATGCACTTCCATGCCCGGCTCTTCGGTCATATATGTAAACATTTTTTATGTTCTATAGCTAAACAATTTGAAGGTTACCTTTCGAGGTGTAATTTTACAAATAAGTTCTTAACAAGTCAAAAATATTTTTTTACTCAGAAGTAAAATAGAAAATATTCTGAGGACGTGTTTCAAAAGCACAAAATGATGAAAAAAAGAATATTAAGGAAACAGCATCTGTTTCAGTTCACCTTTTAAATGTGTTTTAGCTTTACAAATTATACTAAAACAGGCATAAGATATCTAAAAACAATTTCTGACTAAAACAAACTGGTAATTATCACATAGTATTTAGATTTATATGTAAAATATACTTTAATTATTATTAAGAAACTATTTGTACTTCACCTTAATGAAAGCGGCTCTCAGTGTCTGAGCTGCAGACAAATTTACTCTTTCTAGCTGTAAGAAAAATTTAAAATCACTGTTAATACCAGTTTTTTAGGAAAAGCACTTTTCTGATATTCCAGTCTGTAGTATTCACAGTGAAACATCCATTATGCAATCAACAAAATACTTGCTAATAACCATAAATCACTGAAATTCTTCAACTAGTAAGGCCACCTAAAAATTTCAGTAGAAATCATGAAAACCTATGTCAGTTCTTTATTCCTTTATTAAAAAATAATACACTCTCCACTAGAAAACTCTAAGTAAGATAAAATGCAAAGTAACAGTACCAATAAATGTGTATAGAAAATAAATATATTTGCCTGCATTACTGAAAATAAGAGATTTAAAGCTAAATTCCATTGCCACAGCTATATTTTGCTGGGCAAAAATTTAGTAAGTGTGTGATGGATATAACACAACCAATATATGAAAATAATTCTGCTTACTATCTTATTCCTTTTTCATTGTTGTTCAACCCCTTAGCCAGGTATTAAATTATATCAGTTTATTTTATCAATGAACAAACAGTGCTGATAAGCAAACTGAAGACCCGATAATCTGGATTTGAGAAATGCTCCAATCTGTTCTCTATTGCATCTATAGTAAGAAGTGTTCATCTAAAATACTGAACCAAAGCTCAACTCTAACACTATTTTTATCAAGTATATACGATTTGTAATTATAAAATATAAAGTCCTTATTATGCACTTCATATAACAAATTTCTCAGTAAATCAAAGAAGTCACCGGTTATCATAAAAATTAACTCCATTTGTTGAAAGTAAGAGCTTAACATATGCAGCTTCAGTTAAATTCAGATGTTAGTTCCTAAAGTTTGGGCTAATTAGCCCAATAAAACTCAACTGTATGTGTGTGTGTGGTACTGGGGATGTAACCCCCAGGGGCATTCTACCTCTGAGCGACACCCCAGTCTATTTTTTATTCTTTATTTTGAAACAGGTTCTCACTGAGTTGCAAAGGGCCTCACTAAGTAGTAGCTGAGGCTGTCCTCAAACTGTGATCCTCCTGTCTCAGCCTCCCAAATGCTGGGATTACAAGAGTGTGCACCACCACACCTTGCTTGTATATAATTTTTATTTGGGACAATATTAAGTGTTGAAAAACAATATAACCTTTATAGATTTTTTGTGCAAGTGACTAGTTCTAAAGAATTTTCATGAAATATGTCAATTATGTAATAAATAGTCCTTTCAATTGGGGTGCAATGAAAAGTACTAAATGCGGCTTTATAAATTATATGTACCTATATATACACATAGATTTTAATACTTTTTTTTTGAGGGTCTAGGGATGGAACCCAGGAGTATTCAACCTCCAAGTTACACTCTCTGCTCTAGTTTTTATTCTTTAACTTGAAACAGGGTCTCGCTAAGTCACGGATGGCATCACTAAGTAGTTGAGGCTGTCAGTGAACCGCGTTCCTCCTGTTTCAGCCTCCCGAAAGCTAGGATTACAAGTGTGTGCCACTACGCCCGGCTCGATTTTAATACTTTATATCAATTTATTTTCTATATAAAACAAAAATGTTAACCTTATCTTTCTATGGATTATTCAAATTAAGCACAGAGCAAAAGCAACAAAATCTACCAAGATAATTTATCTCCCTCCCAAGCAGTGAATAATCATTTAGCTTGGTTCTAACTTGGTTTTGAAAAAGCTTGTAAAATCTAATGTGTTGGAAGGTAAAAGGGAGGGAAGCAGGAGTCTAGTGCCCAAATATGGCTAAGAATTAATTATAAAAGTAGTTTGTAAAATTAGAAAAAGTATGCTTCCTAAAATGAAAGGGCTTTTTATCTTACTTTCACATAACTAAGGTAATTATAATAAATACTATCAATTAAAATAACAATACAGCTCAACAGATCTCAAGTTATGCAAGGGAGGTAGGAGGCAGACAGACAGGATGAATGTTTCCACCCTGATAGAAACCCACTTCCTTACTTGGGCTGAGACCACAGTGACCTCTTTCAACAAGTCAAAGGTCTGAGTCAGTGTGTGCCTTGAAGAATTAGCATCATCAAGTCATTCTCTACTGCCCTGACTAGTATATCAATCACAACATTTTAACAAATGAAAGAAGTCAAGAAAAGCTAGTGAAGAGCTACTAAAATTATCCAAGATAGACATTAAAATCTCTAGATTTCTATATTGCTTACATATATGTACCTTACAAGAAAAGAGGAAGTCACAGAAAGGTCAGATGTATTTGACAAAATCAAAAGTCTGAGTTTTAAAGGACCCCAGCAAAACTGGGAGCCAGCTCAGGGTATACTATATACCCAGATATTTTGCAATAAATTCAATAGGTCTTTTTTTAACTCCTATGTTATCCACATTTCCAAGGGTAGCATCAGCATACCTACTGGTTGAACTGAAGCTAATCTCATTCATAAACTTACCTGAATTGTTCTTGAATCTGTAATTTCAATCTCTACTTCTTATAGGTAGCAAATGTCATCTCTCCTATTACAAAGCACTTCTGTTTTAGGCGTCTCCACTGATTGGTACACAAGTTGACAAATCACCTTTACTTCATCCTACCAATACCTCTCTTGACAGCAGCAAGTTCTGATAATGTTCTAATAACACCCACCATTTTTAAGTACGCATTGTAGACTTATCTAGAATTTATCTAGAGTATCTTAACCCTCACAATAAATACATTAACTTTCAGTATATTTATTTCACAGAAAAAATTCAGTTCATATAAATATATCCAATGTGGCTGGCCGAGGTGCCCCACACTTGTAATTCCAGCAATCGGAAGGCTGGGACCAGAGGATCTCAGTTTGCGGACAGCCTCAGCTACTTAGTGAGGCCCTCTGCAACATAGTGAGACCCTGTTTCAAAATAAAGAATAAAAAATAGAGCAGGGGGTGTAGCTCAGAGATCGATTGACCCTAGCTAGGTTCCATCCCCAGACACGCAAAAAAAAAAAAAAAAAATCCAATGTGAAACAGCTAGTAAATACTGAGACAGGACTGATACTTGAGAATCTACCTGGCTTGAAAATCTGTACACAATCCACTAATGCTACCCTAACTCCCTAGACTCACTACAGACTGGATTTTCCATAACTGAATTTCTGTAACTTGTGATTCTCTAAGAACCAACACACTATTGAGTTTCTATCATGTGTAAGAAGTTAATGTAAAGAGAAACAAAGAAATACAGTACTTTACCTCCAGAAGATCTATTTAATAAGTACTTACAATAAGTGTTGGGCCATGCAGCAGAAGTTGAAAGAAGTCTTTATATAGAGGGTGTCTGAACTGATTTTTAAAATGCCTGGCCTCTTAAGATCATCTGCTGAGACGTTCTCTCATTTAGGGGTTTCTTCAGGTTAACAACACACGAGGATATGATGGTTTAGAATAATATAAAATGTCTATTCTGTTTCCATTCCTTTCACTGAGTTTGACTTTCTATGAGCTGTTGGGATGACACTCTTTGGCTATGGTATCTTTAAAGAACCCCAGCTTACTTGAAGAATATGAAGCTACTTGGTTGGTACTGACAGCATACACACCCTATGTGGGGCCCAATGGAGGAGCATTACATTTGCATCTTGCAATAATGATTACTAGAACAGGGAAAAACATTTCTTGGGCCTCCGCCATATGGGACTTTCATATCACCAGTAAAAGTGAAGGCAAATTAAATCAGAAGAGTCCACAATGCCTCATCTTAACTATGAGAAAAGGAAAGGTGCCTACTAAAGCACATCTGGAGGAAATAGCTCAACCCCATACTCTGCCCACTCTCGCCTTCTCCAACTTATTAATAGCTTTTAAAAGCACTATCAACTGCAAACTAGAATTTCCACTCTTCATTTGTAAAAAATATTTAAAATTTCACACATAATTTCAAGTCACAGAAAGTTTCTTTTATAACATTTCCCTTTAAAAGTACCAGTTCATTTCTATACTTTTCTAGCATCAAGCTAGTTTCCTAAACCTATAATTGAAAAAATTCAATTAGCCCTTTGGTGCTCAAGTTTTAAAGAGCCTTGCATAAAATCTTGTGAAAGTTGTTTTTTTAAAGGTCAAAATAATTAGGTTAATTGGTTCTGAATTGCCTACAAATCTACTTGCTTCCTCAAAATCAGGCAAGATTTGATTTTCCCATGTTGATACTCCTTTCTCTATAGGCCACCCCCCCTCCCGTTATTGATCCTGTTTCTTAAAAGAAATTAAACTGAGAAAAGTCACAAGAATAAAAACTTCAGGTATATCTGTTACGATTCAAACAAGAATGAAGAAAGACAGGCCAAAAACTAAACATGCCAGAACAGAAGTAGATGGAATCAAGAGGTCACCTTTAGCTTTCAGAGCTGCCAGGAGAAAGCAAATGTAATCAATCAGCTGTGTTTTGTACACATGAAGCTCTACATAGGTTTCTAAAAGAATCAGTTCCTAATGTTGCAGACTATCTGACTCAAAATATAAGCAGAGCCACCTAACTGCTACAGAAATATCCCACTAAATGCTGACTTATACAAAACTCTAGTACATAATCACAATTCTGTCAGAAAAACATATGTGAAACATACTCCCTAATGATAACACTTAACACTAAAAACACACAGTAGTTTTCTAAACACGTTATAATAAATTAACACATTTATTTCAGTCTTTCTAAGAATTAAGGATACTATTTTTTTCATAGATTTTTACAGATAAGAAAACTGAGATAACATTATATATGGCTATATAGATGAGTCTGTGGCAGAGCAGTAATTCACACTCAAAATGTTAACTATGATCACCTTTGCATGCTAGGATTGTAGGGAAAATCTATACCTTCATTGAAGAGAAGTGATATTTATTATGCTCTAAGCTTGCTTGTTTTTTTCCCTCCCAAAGGGGAATGGGAATGAGAGGTAGGTAAAGTTAGAGAAGTAGATCAATGTTTCATTGGCTTACCAGAAAAAAACTGATTGTATATGCCAAAAGTTGAAATAGCTGACTCAAAAACAGCTTCTGAACAGAATGATGTTATTTACTCAGAAGTATATTTTTGTGTTTTATTAATAAACAGACATATAAACCACTTGTGATTTAAATTCTTACTTAGTTGTAAAATTCGTTCTCAAACATGACATATATATTCCTTCAGAAATTATATTTCATCTTTAAAAATTCCTCTAAAATTCGCAGGCAAAGAAGACATATAGTTTATTTTTTCCTGGAATGAAAAAGTGAGCCATCTCTCTCTCCTACTCCATATACAAAAAATCAGTAAGAAATAAAACAGCTACAAGAGAACCTGATCCGACACTTGGCATGAGGTTTTTAGTAACCAATTATTTGATTATGCAACAATGAAAACCACTTCACAGTACATTTACAACACATGCAATATACATGGACTCTGAACTCCCCGGCAGCTGATTAAACAGTAAGTGCACTCCTTCTCAGCTGTCTTGGAGTAGCTTCATTAAGTCTTTCAAAATTTAGCTTTCGAGAATGCCATAAATAACATTGCTTTGTAAGATAGAGTAATGATACTAAAATTTCTGCAGGTATAAGAATACCCTACTAAGTAAAAAACATGATTTTCTGAACTACCATTGTAACTATTATGCATCAAATGTTAAAGTGAGATTTTTAATTCATGATACACTGTCAGTAAGATTTAGTGAACCATATAGCTTCAGAATAAAATAATCATCCCTGCTGTGGTACTATTTCTGGAAGGTTAATATGAAACCATTTTATCTTTAAATCTGCATACTACAGAAAAACAAGAACTAAACTATAATTTCCCTCTTAGAAGACTTATAGAAAAATTTATGGTTGAACTACAGTTAAATATTAATGTTTAATTCATTAGGTAGCTTATTTAGATGTTACATAAACACATTTTAATGCCAGCAAAATGCTAATATTGAATAAAATACTTTTAAACAAACACTTCACACTTGAAGGAACAATAATTATTTTATTTTATTAAAAAACAAATAAATTTTATCTCTGTCAAAGAGAAAAATCTATCACTACTCCTAAAACTCTGTAGCATTTCGAACATGTTCTTGAATGCATTACAGAAATAATTTTTTAAAAAGCTTGATACTATGTTGTTAGATCAGAAAATTCAATTTGCGAATTAGACCACGACAATTTGCTACAGTACCTCTCCATCTGCCATATTCAATCACTTCATTTTCAAAATCTACTTCTAATAATTAGTTCTTGGACAAACTGAGAGTTATTTGGCAATGCATTCTAATTCTGAGTCCATTAAGCCACATGTTTTCAGATTTCATCTGAAAAAAAATATCACTGCCTTCATTTAGAGATGAGATTTTACCAGTTCATTCAGTCACTTCTTTTCAAGTTAAATTCTCTTACACATAAATCCAATAAGAAACTTTTTTTATCAGTATTAATCCCAATAGTTCATTTTACCACAACCCCACATTCTATATAACTCTTTTGAAGAGTTAAGTTTCAAGCAGCCACTCTTAATATGTAGAAAATGACCACTCATATTGCTAGAACAAAAGCTTTTCTCATATTTCTTCATTAACTATACAAATAAGCTTAAGCTCTGCAATATAAATATTCTTAAGTATAGACTTAAAGTACCAGATGAATACAAAACGTTCTCTCATACTGCTTTGTCCAATAGTCTATCAAGTTAGGTATACCTCTGAGTGGAATTGTGATAAAGGCTCTTGGTGTACCTAAGAAGTTCAACACAGGTTGTTTACTAGGTTTCAGTATCTGTTTCCTCACCTCATTCCTGGTACAAGGACAATAAAATAATTTATTTGCTTACATATGTGATCTCTAATAGATTCTCTGATAAGATTCTTGAGAATACGTATGTTGCTGCATTCTCCACAAATTCAGAGCCTAGCAGAATACTAAGCAAATAAATCGCTAGCATTCAGTAAGCACTTCCCAAACTTGTTTCTAATACTAGCTACTTGCAATGAATGAATAAAACATCAGAACAACAAAAATGGTGGAATTAACTACCGGCATGTTGGTGATAAATGCCACAGGTGGGCATGACCAGCCTTTAAAGTATGCCTCCAATCCTACCATGGTAGTACTATAACAGGGATTTTTTTTTTTTCAAAAGATGCTTCCCCTTTAATAATAAAATTCCTAAATTTCCCAGCCTCTTTTGCAACTAGGTTTGGTCATAAGACTATAAAAGAAATGTACATGGAAGTCTTGCCTTTCAAAGTCCCAACCATACAGAAATGGACTCAGCTGGAAGCAGGACTTCACATTCTTTCAAGGGGAAAAAGTGGACCCGATGGATGGAAATGGGGTAGCTACCCTGCACAGTGATGAAATCTTGATAATGAATGGTGGAACAAAAGATAAGAACCCAAGTTTCTGATGACACTGAGTCATTGTATCACCTTCAACCACTTGCCCCCAAAATCTCTTTACAAGGATATAAAAATTTAGCCAAGTCACTGTTTTAAGTTTTCTTTATGGTTGTCAAACTTGGTACTATTCTTTCTTTGTTTAAAAGTTTTTTTTTTTTTAGTTTATACTTGTTTACTTGTTTACATTTATTATAAATAAATTGAAGTGCCTTAAAAAACTTTAGTTATACATCATAGTGAGATTCAAAGTGATACATTCATGTAAGCACACAACATCTCTTGGGCATTCCCTTCATCACTCTATTCCCTTGCCCCTCTGTACATGCTAGTGGAACTGACAGTGAAACGTTCATATACAACATACAGTGTTCGGTCTGTTTCCTTCCTCAGGCCTCAATTTCTCCATCCTCGACCCCTCCCCCAACCCCCTTTCATTATCCTACTGGATAATGCTGCTCATTTTCATAAAGCCCCTTTCCTTTCCCATTCTTCTCTCTAGCTTTCACATATTAAGGGGAAAAAAGCAAAAACAAAACAAAACATGTGGTTCTTGATTATCTGAGTGTGGCTGATCTCACTAGATATAATATTCTCTAGTTCCATCCATTCTCCTGTAAATGACATAAATCTGTTCCTTATGGTTGAGTAAAACCCCAAAGTGTTTATATGCCACATTTTTGTTATTCATTAATCTCTTGAACAGACACCTAGGTTTGTTCCATAATTTGGCTCTTGTGAACTGTGCTGCTACAAACAAGTGGATGCATGTGTCACTAGAGTATTCTTTCTTTTGGAAAGATATTGAGGAGTGGTATAGCTGGGTAATATGACGGTTCCACTCCTAATCTTCTGAGGAACCTTTGTACTGACCTCCATAGTGGCTATACTAATTTGCATCTCACCAACAGTGTGTCCCTTTCCCCCAACATCCTCACCAGCATTTATTGTTTATATTCTTGATGACTGCTATTCTAATTGGAATTAGATGAAATATCAATGTAGTTTCGATTTACACTTCCCTAAGTGCTAATAATGTTGAGCATTTTTTCATATATTTGTTGGCCATTTGTATATCTTCTTTTGAAGAGTATCTCTTCAATTCAATTGCCCATTTTTTAACTGGGTTGTTTTTCTTACTGATTTTTTTGAGTCCTTTGTATATTCTAAATAATAGTCCTCTGTCAGAGGAGTAGTATTCTGTAAATTCCTTCTTCATTTTTTTAATTGTATCCTTTGCTAAAGCTTTTTAATTTGATGCCATCCCACTTACTGATTCTTGGTTTTATTTCCTAAGCTTTAGGGGTCTTGGTAAGAAAATCTCGGCCAAATCTAGCACTATTTGAAAATGTTTGAAATTCCAAAATGTACATCTGATTTGGCAACTCAGCCTATAATCTTATCGTAAATAAATGTTTTACTCACTATTGCTCCTAAGACTTAAACTCAATACTGTGAGAAAAATGAATTTCTTTCATTAAAACGAAACCCAGAATCTGACTCAAATAAAAATAGTTTACCAAAAGGAATAAAAAGTGATAGAAATGGTGAGGGATTTCAGGTATAATAGATATAATGAGGTTATGGTTCTGAAGGTTAATTAGATTAATAATGTACCAAAGAGTAATTATTAAGTTAGAAAAAATAGTTAAAAGGCTAAAACCACTGAATTTGCAGTCAAAATAACTGGATTTGATTTTAGTCTTAGGTAATTTTAAAAACATTAGTTCACATTTCAGGGACTTAGTTCACTATGATAAAAAAGAGAGAGAGAGAGAGAGAGAGAGAGAGAGAGAGAGAGAGAGAGAGAGAGAGAGAGAGAGAGAGAATTCAATAATCTTTAAGGAAGCCCAGCACTTGGGGAGCTGAGATAGGAGAACTGCGGGCTGGGGTGTGGCTTGAAGGAAGGATACTTCCTGGGTTCAATCCCTAGTACCAAAAACAGAACAAAACAAAAACTTAATTTAAAAGAAATGCCAAAAATGCACTGATACTAAATCCAAGATAATTTCCCCACTAAAAAAGAACCATGTATTTTCCAGGTACAATGCAATGGAGGCTTCCAAATATCAACTTTTTAAAAGTGATTTGTCCTCACTGACAGTAAATTATTAAGATCTTTGTGTCTGCTTATTTGGCTACCTAAAATATACTTCCCTTCAACTTTTCAGCCTAAGTCTTAACTCTTTCAGGTCTTAACATGCATGAGTGTTTTTCACTGAGGCCTGTCTTGAATCCTAAAAGAAGTCCCACCTGCCATTTTCTTCAATTTTTTTTCTTTACAGCACTCATTTCTTACTTAAATAAATGTGCTCTTAATGCAACATCTAACTCTCCCACTGTATTACAACCACCAGGGGGGAGAAGCAAATCTGTTTGGTTTTTGTTTCACTATTTTATGTGCTGACACAAGGCCACAGAGATAGAGTTCATTTATAGAAGTATTTATTATAAGAAAGAATGGGTGAATAAATAAAAGCAGACATTTATAAATTTGCAGAGATCATGAGAAAGTGTTTACTACTTACCTCATTAAACACAGGATACATGACTGCATAGAGGGGCATAGAAACCATGGAAGTGGTCTCAGCTTCATTCTTCATCTCTTCCATTGTCATCCTCATTCAAAAGCCAACTACAGTAGAAAAAGGAGTGCTAAAATGCAGAGGAATCTTCATTCACTGCAGTATTTCTTCTTTTTCGTGTGTGATAAAGAATCAGGCACAAAACATACACTGACCTGGTAAAGCAGAAAGAAGAAACAGAAATTTATATTAAAGGGAAACAATAATTTTCCTTACCAAATTATGGGGTTCCTATCTTATAAAAAGGTGAATTTTTTTTAATTTGTAAAAGCAACCCAGGCCTGCGAGACATTTCTATTTTCCTTTGCAGACGCCAGAACTACCCTTTCCTATAGTTAATGACCCTAGTTAAGTAGTATTCCACAAAGAACTAGAACTTGAACAACTTTCTCATTCAATAAGAAAAAAAAAAGACAATGTAAACCAGATATGGTGGTGCACACTTGTAATCTAAGTACTTGAGAGGTTGAGACATGAAGGTTGCATGTTCCCAGCCAGCCTTAGCCACTTAGTGAGGGCCTCTGTAACTTAGTGAAACCCTCCTTCCACAAAATATTCCACAAAAAACTTATCTTTCTCATTCAATGAGAGGAAGAAAAAATAAAGACAATGTTAACCGAATACAGTGGTATACACTTTGTAGTCTAAATATGTGAGAGGTTGAGACAGGAAGATTGCATGTTCACAGTCAGCCTTAGCTTAGTGAGGGCCTCTGTAACTTAGTGAAACCCTCTTTCAAAATAAAGAATAAAGAACTGAGCTGGGGGTATACAAAAACACTTATTTAATAAATATTTTATTAATTACCCATAAGCACTGAAGTAGAATAAAGGACATAGGTAGAAAGGAGACATAAGAGAAGAAAATAAATTTAATTCAGAAATTCTGCATACTTTTACAGGCCTGTCACTCCCTATGTCATTCTCTCTAGGCCTGTCACTCCCAAATTCCTGGGAAATCTGTAAACCTTAACTATAAATTCTCTCACTTATGACATTACCTTGTGCACTGTTAATTCATCCCCCAATAAAGAGTTAAAAGTAAAAGATGTATCTTGAGAAACCTATAATTTAGGGAACTTTCTATTGATCAGATAATAGAGATCATGTTAGCCTAAGGATCCTGAAAATGATGAGACCACCATTAACCATCTTGACTTCAATGAACTCATGGCGTCCTTATACACCTTCAAGTTTCTTCTAAAACAGAAGCCAGCAACCTCCAAAATCTCTCACTTTTGAGATGGTACAGATTCTCCCTTGAAGGTGTATTCCTTGCTTTTCTAAATAAAACTCTGTGCCTCTACTGACAGGTGCTGAAATTCTTTTCCATTAGGTATGTCAATGACCCCAGTGGTCTAGAGTCAAGTTCCCCTCTGTCTGGGAAGTCCTCAGGACCCTCCTTCTGGAGATACCTCTTCTCCCATGACAATATGATACTAAATATAGAGCAATGAGCCAGACAATAGAGTCTTTAATGCTATAGAGCTAATATCATGAAAGGAAAAACAGAAATCAAATAACTGAGTAGCACAGAAGGGCAAAGTTAGGCTGTATATCACTATGGAAAAGTTAGATGATAAAACCAACATTACAAAAATAAGTTTCAAGGAGGAAGTGATCAAAATTTTAAATGCTATGGGACACATATATAACTTAGAAAAAACTGGTATCTTGATAAGGTTAAGAAACAACTTTCAAAGAGTAGTATACTTATATAAAGGGAGTGAGAACTCCCTACAGTTCGCACTAAGTTTTCAAGAATCTCAGTAAAAGAGAGACGAAATACTAACATAACAAGGAGAGCAGGACCAATGGAATCATTTTTATTTGTGTTTTTTTTACTCTTTTGAAAACACTGCAGATATAAAGGGCAACAGAGGTAAAGGTAGTAGATTATATGGCAGAGTAACTTTTAGAATTCCTGCTGACATCTCTACTTATCTACCACAATAAACCTACTCAAATACTTAACTTTTAGCTGTTGTAAACGCATGCACAGAATTAAAATTTCCCATTAAAAAAATAATTTAAAAATTTAAAAACACAGAATTTAAAAATCTGTGTTTAATAGTTACTTCTAAAACTTAATTTTATAGTACTATCAGCCCTTATTTGTCATTGAGAATAGTATTTTAGCAACATAGATTAATAGGTGACTAGCCTAAATTATCCATAATCACCTTTTTGTATTGTTCCTACAGAAAATACTTCAAAAAACAAATTTACAATCAACCATTTAAAATTCACATTCACAAAATAGGGCCCATCACAGTTCTGGTAACATTAACATGAGACTACAAATCAATGACTTTAATAAGGCTTTTAAATATGAAATAATTCTGCCAATTTTAATTGAAGTTAAAATATGCGTCTGGCATTTCTTGTTCATGCTGCTTCATTTGAAACAGTTCTATATATAACTAAGCCAAAAAAGTGCCTAGAAAAAGGCAAGGTCTTGCCCCTTTGAAAAGATTTCTTTCTTTGAGTATGAGTGATGGCAGATCTTCCCAATTGAACAGCAAATTACCAAGGTCTTTTCCAGGGTTTCTGGGGTGAATGCTGATAACACACTCAGAAAACTCAGTAGGTGGTGCTGGGAAAAATAAATATCCATATATAGAAAAATGAAATTATGGCCGGGCGTGGTGGCGCACACTTGTAATCCCCGCACTTGGGAGGCAGAGACAGGAGGATCGCGCAGGTTCAAAGCCAGCCGCGCTGGCTTAATAGACCCTGTTTCCAAATAAAAATATAAAATAGGTCTGGGAATGTAGCCCGGAGGTAGAAGAATTTCCAGGAACCCCAGTACCACCAAAAATGAAAAAAGAAAAAAAAAAGAAAAGAAAAATGAAATTATCCAGGCACGATGGCACACACTTGTAATCCCAGTACTTGGGAGGCTGAGATAGTAGGATCACAGGGTCAAGGCCAGCCTCAGCTACTTAGTGAGGCCCTCCACAACTTGGTGATATCTTTTCAAAAATTAAAATAAAAAATAAAAAACAAGGCTAGGGTTGTAGCTAGTGAAATAATCCCTCTGGGCTCAATCCCCAGTACTGCAAAAATAAATAAGTAATTGAATAAATAAATAAATAAATAAAACCTCAAAACTTATGCCTAGTGAGATCAGCAAGTTTCAAAAAATCAAGGGTCAAATGTTTTCTCTCATATGTGGAAGCTAGAGAGAAAATAGGAATCAAAAAGGCCTTTAGACAATTGAGGATAACAAAAAAATAGTAAAAGAGTTAAAGGGAGAAAAATGGGGGGACTAATACGGGAAAGAGTTCCAATTATGCCACACCCATGTATGAAAGTGTCATTACCAATCTCACTGTTATGTTCGGGGAGGGGTGCATAGTGGGCTGGAACCCGAAGGGAAACAAACCAAGACCTGTGTGCATGCTGTCTGTATGACTTTGAAGCGCAAGATCAGATTTTAAAATCCCAAGTCTGGAAGAGCCTTAAAAAGTGACCTCATTAGCCTCTTACCTACAGTAGAAACCAAAGTCCAAAAAAGGTATAGTAACTAACCTACAGTCACACTTTCTAGCTAGTAATAAGTAATAAAAATTTAATATCATTATGTTGGCAACAGAGTAAGAACTATTTTATTTCCTATTTTAAATGTGTTCCTTTTGAGGAAAATATTTCAGTTCAAAGCTAATATTTTTACCCAAACTGTCAGCATCCATAAAAAAACAAGAATCAGAACTGTAAGTGGTAAGAACTAAACCAAAAGGCGTATTTTAAAAACACTTTTCTTTAAAAATAAGCCTTATGTTAAGAGGATACAAATACGAATTAAGTATATATAGCCTTCTCTTTTACTTCCCCCCTTATTTCCTTGAATATTCAAAATAGCACTGCTAATTTCTAACACAAAATGAATCAGCTTTAAATATCTTCCTGAGCTTAACTTTTTTAGAATGAGGCAGCAAAAACCAGATTCTTGGCTACTCCACTGCCAAACACTTAGTCGTTAGGATCTGGGCCCTGCTCAGCCAACTCCAGCACGCTCATTTACAGTTACATTCAGGATATCTCAGGGGTCAGAATCAGCATTTCCTGAAGCAGACCCATTTTACTTCATCTGGAACATGAGATAACTCTGGAACCAAAACTATTTACTCCTAAAAAAAGTGACAAACCTACATTCCCCATCAGAAATAAAAAGTGAAATATATCATCTTAAAGGCCCTGGTACTCTAAAACTCAGTCTTTGGTACTGATGTATGCAATTCCTGAACACAGAAATGCTTCCTAAATAAATTTACACTTAAAACATTTGTAGGCACTATTTAAAAAATCACTTCTCTATAATTAAACCCAGTACCTAGCCTTTTCACCTGGTCCTATATTGTTACTCTCCCATAATCTCCCTCCCTAAAAATGGGAAAATTGATTTATGTTGGATCTTCAAGAAAAGTGTCCATGACTACTAAGTTTAAACAGTAGAATTATTCTAGTATTGAGCAGAAACAACATGCTTATCTTCACAATCATTTGTACTTCTTTTTTTCTGTATACACAACGGACAGCATACCAGAAACCTAGCAGACATTTAATGTTTGATGAACAAATGAATGATATAAATGGACAATTCTATTAGCTAGTCATATTAAAAAAGTCAGGACCCAGTCATATTTACCACTTTTTGCTTTGTTTGGGTTATTCCAAGCTCTTTCTATAACATTAAGCTAAAAGAATATAACCATCAGGTAACTGCAAAGAAAATCAAAATTCCAACAGAAACTTATAATGAAACTAAAAAAAATCAGATATTATAAATTCTAATGTCTCACTTTCATATTTCCATACCCTTCACTAGTTCTCAAACTTATTTGTCGAGATCCAATGGACAAAACATCCCTGCTTCAATAGGGCTGCCAGGATGTCTTTAGAATAAATTTAAAGGAAAACAAAATTCTTAAAAGTGCAAGAATTCCCAACATAGGTTAATCCTGCATTATATACAGATTCAAAAAGATTTTGAATCAACAAGATTCAAAAAGTAATTCACTTTTACCATAAAGTAAGTCTTCATCTAGGAAAAAGCACACAAGTGCTTCAGTTCCCAAATACATGAAGACCTAAGCTGTCACAATTACTCTGGTGCTTATTAAAAAATACTATTCCCAAGACTATTCACTCAGAAACCCCAAGGGAAGGTCCAGGAACCTATTTTTAGCAGATAACACAGATGATTCTTATGAACAGAACAAGCTGGGAAACACTGGTATGGAAAAAACTGGCTGGACAGTCAGCAAAACTAGGTACTAAGGCCAGCCTCAGGGATAAGTAAAATCAAGTTCACTAAGCACCTGAAAAGGGGTCTGGGGCACTGTTGGAACTGTGAAAGTTTCCCTTAATCACAATGGCCTCATTTCCCCATCAAAAACAAAAAGGGAGTGAAATATATCATCTTAAAGGTGCTGGCACTCTAAAACTCAGTAATATTTCATTACTGGTATCTACTAAAGGTTCTAAAATAAGTTCATGAGAAATTTAAAAATATTAACTCTCAACAAATTATAAAAAGCTATGAATTCTAATAAAGAAGTTCTTCCTAAAAGTTGATTCAAGGTTTCAATAACCCTCTTTTTCCATAATAAAGCACTAAGAATCATACACACCAGAGAAGTAGAAAAAGTAGATTTTTTTTTTTTTTTTTTTTTGCAGGACTGTATAGATCACAGTATAGCTATTTTAGGAAGTGGAAAAGCTATCATTTGTCAACACAACCTGGCCTCACATGTAAAAACTGTAAGCAAATAACTCTCCTTTCTTCTAAGTTGTGTGGTTAGTTGTTTTGGATTATAGCAGTGAGAAAGTTAACCAAGACACTGGGAAAAAGAAAAGTAGAGGAACAGGATAAGTGAAGTCTTTAGGACATATTTACCTCTCTTTCCTTCCTCTGCAAATTATATTTTCTAATTCAAGGTGTTTCTCCAGTTTTCTTTTTAAATGAAGATATGTGAAACTCAACTTCCCTGAGTATGCACTACTGTCAGTTCACTGGCTACAGAATTTTACATTTGGAGACATCTAGAAAATCTCTGATGCTGAGCATGGTAGCACATGCCTGTAACCTCAGTACTTGAGGGGCTAAGACAGGAAGATCTCAGCAGCTTGGAGAGACTCTCAGCGACCCAATTTCAGAATAAAAAGGAGAAAGGTCGAAGATACAGGTCGGAGGTAGAATGCCCCTGGATTCAATTCCCAGTACCAAAACAAACAAATCTCCAGTTAAGTATATTATAAAGCACTGTAATGTGTATGTATATTTCTTCTTTTTACAGGCTTAAAAAAAATATCAAATGCAAAATTTCTACAAAGTAATATGGAGAAAAAGCCTAAGAATTAAGTTCTGAACACATGGGCTCAAATACTGTTCCTGTCTTATATAAACCCCCTTGTCACTGTGCAAGTTACTTTACTTCTCTATGGTTTCATGTCTTCTTTTAGATGGATGATTAGTAAGCTATATACTTAAATAAGACGTAGTTATAATAAAAGACAAGGAAACTTCTAAACCAAACCATGAAGTTACCAAACATTATCATTTGACTTTTAAAAAAAACAATCCAAAGAAAGTACAACACTCAGTAATGAATTCACACACTTCATTGCTTCACTGGAAAGTTGAAACTACTTAATCAAATTGGGAAGGCAACTCCTTTATTAAGCCGTATTTTTCTGGTACTTGATATCACTAATTGGCTCAAGAACTGTCATTTCTTTTAAAAATAAAACAAAAATAAGTATCTTTAACATTTCTGTAACTGTGACCAATTAAATAAGTGCTTAAGAGCTATTAAGGAACAAGTTCTAACTAAAACATCACCTGAAAATTTAGTTAAAATGACTTTGTAAATGGACAAGAATGACATATTAGAGAATGTCTTATGATTAAAAAAAAGGTTTAAATGTAAATATCCCCTGTATTTAACTTTATTTACTCATGACTAATCCCAGTATACCTGTTACAGACAGGTATTTCTTTTGTATATGTGTGGTAGTGGGGATTGAACCCAGGAGCATTTTACCTTGAAGCTGTATCCCCAGCCCTCTGAAACAGGGTCTCACTAGGCTGAGGACTTAAAGAGCCTATCCTTGAACTTATGATCTTCCTGTCTCAGTCTTCCAAGTACTGGAATTACAGGAATGTGCCACCATGCCTGGGGCGATAGATATTTCTTAACTGATGTGCAGGCTTGATTCTAACACACATCTATGATTCAACCATTTCAGACTTAAAATTTACTTTTCTACAGAGGTGCTACAGTTTGGATTTCAAACAACCCCTAAAGATAGATCTAAGTATTAAAAAGTTGATTCCCAAGGTGGAGTTCCTGGGAGGTGATGGAACTTTTAAGAGGTGGTGTCTAGTGGGAGGGCTTTGGGTCAATGGGACATGCCCTTGAAGGGTACCTGAAACCTCAGTCACTTCCTCTTTTCTTTTACTCCTTGGCTCATGATGTAAGCAGTTGTGTTCTGCCAAGGTCCGACTCACCACAATGCAATGCCCGCACCACAGGTTCAAGAGATCATGGACTGGAATCTCACAAAACTGTGAGCCAAAATAACCCTCTTCTCTTTAGAAGTAACCTCAGGTATTATGTTACAAGTATCAAAAAGTTAATACAGAAAAGCAGCACAAAGAAGTGGAGCGTTGAGTGTAGCTGTACCAGTATTGGGAATGGCCTAGGAAAATTTGAGAAAGCTATGATTATTAATATATTTCAAAAATTGGGTGAGGGGCAAATCTGTGCAAGGACTTGGTTTCTGCCTAAAAGCAGGCAACTATTCCAATGTAAATTAACCTAGCTAAAGGTGATTAACAAGTCAGTAGGAAAGGAGAACTAGGCCTCTATCTAAAGACAGATCTAGGGAGGATGGAGCAGGGTTTGACCTAGCCCTTCATGAAAGGAGACACCTCACCACACCTTGCTAGGGGAAGTACCTTACAGGGTTAAGGGAGGTTCACTACATCAGAATTACGTAAACAAGATGGAGGTCATGGGTATAAAAAGTCCGGTCCACGTGCCAGCCCTTTGCTGTATTCATTTCGAGTCACCCCCGCATGCCATTTTGGCATGGGGCTATATTTCTATTTTCTTTATTTCTATCTTTCTAATAAACTTCTTTAAATCTTCAGCAACTGTCCAAGCTAAGCATATTTATTCTTAGCTAAGGACAAGAACCCGCGGTAATTTTCTGGTTTTGGTCATGTCCGGGACCCGAACAGGTGTCCCCGGGACCAATTTCCACAAACCATATTCTCCCAATCCGTAACATTATTTATACCTGAGAAGATGTGGAGAAGCCTTTGGAAATGGTTTGCAAAAGGAGGGTGGAAAAGTTTGGAGGGGCAAGTTAGAGAAAATCTAGAATGATGTAAGTAGAGCTTAAGGGGTGAATGATAGGGGCTTAACTCAACATGATGGCAGGAAAGGCCAAGTTAAGGAAGCTTCAGATGGAAATGAAGATTCTTGGAAAATGGACTAGAGACTAACCTTACACCACTGTAGAGTTTGGCTGCATTTTGTCCATCTTTGATACTTTGTGGGAGGCCAAAGTAAAGGTGGATGGACTAGTTTATGTGGCAGAGGAAATATAAAAGTAGCAAAGCCCTCAGGCAGCGGCATAGGTATTATGAACTGCACTTAACAAGAGCAAAGAGAAGCAGAGCAGAAACATTTGAAAATTTCCCAGCTTGGCCAAAAGAGGAACATGTGTAAAGGTAAAGCTGAAGCCAACAAGGGTGCAGTTACTAGCAAGGATAAAAAGCCAGGTGCTTTGCACAAGGATAATAGGTGAGATGCCTCTAGGACATCTCAGCAACCTGCAAGGCTACTCCAACCCATAGGAGGTTCAAAGGCTAAGAACTGCACATCTGTTTCAAAGACTTCCTGTGAGCCCTGGGACTCCAGGCCCACCTGGAGCACTTAGGGACTTGTTTCCCTGGGACTGCTTCCCCACATTCATGCAGCAAAGCACTCAGAGGCTACAGCAGCGATGGCTCAAGCAGGTCCCCAAGAAGGTCCAGGTACAGCACCAGCTCCAACTTGAGACAGATCTAGGTATCATCCACAAGATGCTGATTTTGCAGACCTGCACAATTCAAGAGTAGGAGGTCACGGCAAGTTGTTTGGAGACTTCAAAGGAAATCCTGGGAGGTCACTGTAGAGTCTGAGTTTATGTAAGCAGCCTCTAAAAGGGGGAGTGGAGTGCTAACAGAACTCCAAGAGGCAGAGATGCCGGCAATGTGCAATGCTCCTCAGAGAAAGCTACAGAGAGAAATAGAACGAACCCAAGAAAGTCATGTGGTCTGCAACCAACAAGGCCACAGTGCTAAGGCTGCCTCAAACCTTAGAAGCCCACATCTACTACACTGTAACCTGGATACTGGACATGAAACTTTAGGATTTAATGTTTGCCCTGCTGGGTTTCACTTATGTCTCACATTCATCCCTCCTTTCTATTCCCCTATTCCTTCCTCTAGGAACTGAATATACACTCTATGTTCAACCCACCATTGTATTTTGGAAGTATGTAACTTTCTTTTTTTTTTTTTTTTGGCGGGTCTGGGGTATTCAACCTCTGAGCTACACCCCCCTTGCTTATTTTTTTATTCTTTATTTTGAAACAGGGTCTCACTACACTGCAGAGGGCCTCACTAAGTAGCTGAGGCTGTCCGCGAACCATGATCCTCTTGTCTTAGCCTCCTGAATGCTGGGATTACAAGCATGTGCCACCACGCCCAGTTACTTTCTTATTATTATATAGGCTCACAGCACGCCTTGAGACAGTGGACTTGTACTCTTGAGCAATGCTGGAAGAGTTAAAACTCTGGACTCTTGTTGGAAATGGACTGAATGCATTTTTAATTATGACATGGACATGGACATGGACATGAACCTCTGGGAGCCAGAAGAGAATACAGTTGGATCCTGAATGTCTCCCCAAAAGGTCCAAGTGTCAAAGGCTTTTTTTCCAAGTTGGCAATATTGGGAGGCTGTGGCCTAGTGAGAGGTCCTTAGATGACTGATGCATGCCCTTGAAAGAGACTGAGACTCCAGCTCCCTCCTCACTCTTTGCTCCCTGGTTTGAGACTTCTCACAGCATACTCTTGCCATGATGTGCTACATCTCCACAGGCACAAAGTCACAGGGCAAACAGAATATCATCAGAAACTGCCCAAATTATAAGCTAAAATAAATCTTTGAAGAAGTTGATCATCTCAAATATCTTGTTATATTGACAGAAAGCTGCCTAACATAAGAACATCAAGGTCATAAGAAATATTTCAAAATTCATGTTACCTAAAGGAAACTTGAAATAAGACTGTTTCAAGTATATCTAGTAATATTAAAAACACTCTTGGTAAAGAGGTAAGTACTCCTCTCACCTGTGAGATGCTGATAATAATACCATCTATCTCTTAAGGTTGCTGTGAAGACTTAATGTATTATTACAGACAGAACAGTACATGGCACACAGTAATTATTTAATATTAGATATTATGATTAAGTAGAGAAAAATGCATATATATTCTAACCTAGAATGACAAGATTAGCTCTCTCTAGAGTCAGGCCTCTCCCATAACTCCTCAACCAAGACAGTAGAACTTTTAAAAAATAAAATCATTTATATTTCCCTGTATAAGAGAAAGAACAACACTAAACTGCTCATTTATCCATTTATCCAATAATCATATTAAGCATCTAAGTCTTGATGGTCTCTCCCCGTCAGAGAAATTTTTACCTACCTCCTCAATCTGAAAACCACTGCTCTAGAACAATAATCACCACACAAGCATTCTTTTGTGTGTGGTGGGGAAGGTACTGGAACTCAGGGGCTTTTAACCTCTGGGCTACACTCCCAGACCTATTTTATATTTTATTTGGAAAAACAGGGTCTCACTAAACTGCTGAAAGCCTCACTAAGTAAGTGAGGTGGCTTCGAACTTGTGCAATCCTCCTGTCTCAGCCTCCCAAGTACTGGGATTACAAGGGTTCACCAGCACACTTAGCTCAAGCATTCTGAATAAAGTATTATGAAGAACAAAGGTGGAGTTACCCTAATAGTAAGGTTAAGGGATATCTAGACCCCAACTTTTCCATAATTCAGTTCCAGATCTCAATTTCTAACCACTAAACTTACCCTTATTCTTGTCACACGTCCTAATGAATTTAAGAAATTTATATGATAAAACTCTAAAAAACAATTTTTTTTTCCTGGTAGTGGAACTAGAGATTATACTTAGATGGTACTAGAAATTGAACCCAGGTATTCTACCTCTGAGCTATACCCAGCCCTATTTTATTCTTATTTGGAAACAGGGTCACACTAAGTTTCTGAGGGCCTTGCTAAGTTGCTGAGGCTGGCTTCAAACCTGAGATCCTCCTGTCTCAGCTTCCCAAGTACTGGGATTACAGGTGTGCACCACTATGCCTGGCTAACACCCTAACATTTTAAAGGGAAAACTGTCATTTTATATATAGTTAGATCTAGAGTTCAACTATATATACGGTTCAATCTCCAACTTTCTGAATTTAAAAAAATTAAAATCCACTCAAATTATAGTAAGAAACAAAACAGAATGCTGACAGATATTTTAACCAAACATGTTACTGTACTACTATATCCTACTACACTGGACATCTGAGATAGTCTAACAAACTGAACTCCTTCTAAATGAACCTGCCCTGCTCTGTGTGTTATCTGTGGCTCAATCAGCACACAGCCAAGACTCCCAAACTCTATGAAGAGGTACTTGGACACTGAGTAATGTAGTCAATTCAGCGGTCACTTTCCAATACTCAGCAGCAGAATTTTGTGGACCTTTAATTCTTTTTTTTTTTTTTTTTTCAGGTCTAGGGATGGAACCCAGGGGCATTTGACCTCCGAGCTACACTCCCTGCCCTATTTTTTATTCTTTATTTTGAAACAAGGTCACACTAAGGAGGGCCTAAGTAGTTGAGGCTGTCCACAAACTGTGATCCTCCAGCCTCAGCCTCCTCAAATGCTGAGATTACAAGTGTGCGCCACCATGCCTGGCTTGGACCTTTAATTTGATACTGACAAGACCTCTAATTCACCTTAAAAGCTAACTGCATCATTTCAAGTGTATGCACTTACATATTTGGGGGAGTACTGCTTCTTAATATAAAATAGTTTTCAAAGTATTCAAGAAGAAATTAAGTTTCCTACATACCTATGGACAGTACAGAGCAGAGATAAGTGCTTACATTTCAAACAAAGACTTGAGTTTAAATCTTGTTCAGGTGGGTGCTATCACTTACATTACTTCATCTCCACTTCCAAAAGCAGTAAGAAATTAAAGGAAATACTGATGTTGAAATACTCATCTTACAGGGCTATAAAGAGTACTAGGTCTATTTAAAACACTTAATACAGTGGCTGACATCCATTAAGTATTCAATTCATATCACTTACTGATATTAAAGTTCTTGGAACGTGACATGGGATCAGAGCTCCAACTAGGATGAGGCAAACCTCATGCCAGTGTACTACCTTTGACTTGCATGACAGTTGGTGCCTTCTTTAATTTTGCAAAACAGATGCCTATATTATTTTTAATTTATTTTATTTTAGTACTGGGGATTAAACCTAGAGGCTTAAACTTCTGAGCTACACCCCCAGCATTCTATCTCTGAGCTACACAAACAGCCCTTTTAGTTTGGAACAGGTTCTCACCAAGTTGTTAAATGTCTGGCAAAGTTGCCGAGGGTGGCTTTGAACTTCTAATCCTCCAATTTCGACCTCTTAAGTACTGGGACTGGAGGAATGTACTATACCTGGCACCTTGATGCTTCTCTTGCCTCACCTTAGTCCTGCCCCCCCACAGCATTCAAAATCAGTCTAAATCTGATATCACAATACAACAACACTTCACAGATATTTTCAAAAACTTTTCTTTCCCATTTGCTAGAATAGAGGCAGATATACTATTTTGGCCACCAGAAGAAAATGTCATCCAAAGCCAATTACTCAGTTTTAGGACACAGTAAGAATTCTTTCATAAGTTGTATCATTCATTCATTCATTCATTCATTCATTCATTCATATAGATTGTGGTACTGGCTATTGAACCCAAGGAGTTCCACCACTGAGCTATACCCTAGACCTTTTTTTTTAAATTTTGAGACAAGTCTTTGCTAAGCTACCAGGCAATGACCTCCAACTTGAGATACTCCTGTTTCAACCTCCCAAGTACCAGGATAAAAAGCATGCACCACCATGTAAAGCTATCAGATGCACTTTAAAACTACCACAATGGTGTTAAAATTACTCTTGTGTGCATAGGTCAGCTTCAAAAAGGAAGCTGTGACCTAGAAGCAGGCTGGGTAACACATTGGAATCAAAATGTGATCAAAAACCTTTTGGAGACATTTTATAAAAGAGGATAATCTGATAACAGCTAATTGAAACTGACAAAAGAATTCAAGAAATCATTACCACTGAACTACATATGGGAAGCAACAATAACAAAAATAGCAATAACTGTCTTCTCAAGTACTTAGAAACAACTAGTTCAGGGGAAAAGTACAAATCTCTCCAATTTATATCTTCACTTTTTTTTCTATTTCAGTGTCTAAAATTTGTTAAATACTTATTTGGGCAAAACTTAAACAAAAACACTTAATAGAAGGCAGGAAACAAATCTGTCCCCAAGTATGCTCATCTTTTGCCCATGAAATTCTCAATGCAGAAGCTTAAAAATCAATTGCCCCATTGAATAATGAGTTACTTAATATTTCATTGAGGTCCATGGCTTTGTATTTTCCTTTTTATTAGTATCTGTGATCTGCTTTAAATTCCCAATTGTGTCTAGATTTCCTATAAAATCCCTTAGAAATTCAAGTAAATACAAGCCTGCCAAGTATTTTGCTTCTCTGCATAAAAGTACAATTTAAGGAATCTGTACCACACTGGGTCATGCCTACCTGCATTGTATCACTCAGATGCCCCTTTCATGTAATAACTCCTAATTGCTGAATGCCTTCTACAATATGAAACATATTTCCTTATACATTTCTTTCTACCAAAAACACTGCCATGCTGGGCACAGTGGCACATCCCTGTAATCCCAGTACCTGGGAGGCTGAGATGAGATTAAAGGTTTGAAGTCAGCCATAGCAACTTGGTATAACACTGTTTCAAAATAAAATATATATTTTTAAAAAGGGCTGGAGTATAGCTCAAGAACCCCTTGCACCAATTCCCCTAAACAACAAACAAAACAACAACCCAAAACTGCCACAAGATACTCAAAATGTTAATAAAAGCTTTATCTTTAAATAAATTACCCTGGCTCCTTTTTTAATACTAGGTGCTAAAGGGGCCACGGTTCTATCTCAGTGATGGGGTTTAACATAATCTTCTGCTCCCAACTGATCTTAAATATACATGTTATTACTTACAAAGAAGCAAAGACAACTGAATGGTAAATTTTAATATTACATATACAGTTTCTCCTGTAACCTTTCACTTGGCAAAAAGTATAATCCAGTTTTTAAGAAAGAACTTAAGGTAGAACCTTGGAAATCTCTCAGGTTTTGACAATGTTGCCAAAATGCCAATATGGGTAGTCATCCACAAAGCATATACAATTCTGAATATAAGACCACAGCATTATCCAAAATCCTTTGGAATTAAATTAGTATCTTGTAACAATGTGAATTCCTACAGTGAGCAGTTGCAGCCTGGAGGCCAGGTCTGACTCACTGAACATTCCCAACTGGTTTTTGTTGTATAACCTTACATAAGTATGAGAAGTCAGCAGGAGTGTAACATCTGAGGGTTTTCTTATTCCCTAACAGTACTCTCAGCTGGATTCCGGGTCATCCTCTAGGAAGACATGATGGCTGACTAAGGCAAGGAGACTTGTTTCAGTGCCTAAGACCAGAAAGCAAATTAGAGAAAATATCATCTTCCCCTTCTTTCAGCTATAACCCAAAGATATCAAAAGAACTGAAGCATGTGGAAGTACTTAATAATATTAGAAAGGCTAAATGCCCACATGATGGCCTTTATAAGCCCTACCATCTACTAAAGTATAAATTCCCCAAAGGGAAGTTTTATTCATTTTTTTCTAGGACCTATCTCAGTACTCTGCTTGGGCTAAGTCAGCAAGCATGTTAGTTGAAGATTTAGTAATGAAAAGTCTATGCTTCTGAGGGTGTATGGTCTTTCAGGTCAGAGAGAGGGTAAAAAAATACAATGATAGTAGGCATAGTGGTGCACACCTGTAATCCCAGTACTTGGGAGATTAAGACAGGATGATCATACTTTTTTTTTTTTTTTTTTTTTTGGTGGTACTGGGGTTCCTGGAAGCCCTTCTATTTCTGGGCTACACTCCCAGACTTATTTTATACTTTTATTAATTTTTGGAAACAGGGTCTCTTAAGCCAGCGGGGCTGGCTTCAAACCAGCACAATCCTCCTGTCTCCACCTCCCAAGCACGGGGATTATAAGCATGCGCCACCACGCCCAGCTAGGTTCACACTTTTAAAGCCAGCCTCAGCAATTTAGAGAAGCCCTCAGCAACTCAGTGACCTGTTTCAAACTAAAAACTAAAATGGGAATGTGAGTGTAGCTCAAAGGTAGCACACCCCTTGATTCAAATCTCAGTATCATTCATAAATAAGTAAATAAGAAATACAGTGACATGTTAAAGTGCCAATTTGTATAACACTTTGGGGAGCATACTGGCATCAAATGCAACATCCAATTACCTTAAAAAGTTCAATGCCCACACTGAACTTTTTAAAAAGAACACAAAAAAGAAAACAACAACTGATAATTCCATTCCATATACATGTGCCCTAGAATGAGAGAGGTAAGAGACATGGTCTGCACTATCTCACGCCAGTTTTAGGGTCTTTTTCAATGAGTACCTTGTCACATTGACTGATCCTTATATTACACGTATTCTCTTCCAACATAGTTTCTGAATAAATAAATCAGATATGTGACCTATTATCCAACAAAAAGTAATCTATTCCAATGATAAAGGAAAACTGGATGTGTTAATGATGTTTTAGTCTCTACTGTATGTAAAAATTATTAAACACTAATACATTTTTTAGAAATAAGTCTGAATACTAAGTAATTTGTATTTGTTACACTGATCTTAGCATAAGATATACCTTTCTCTAACTGTAAATCTAATAACTGTTCTCCAATAGAATTTAAACTCTAACATCAATTTTACTGAAATGATTAAAAACCTGGCTTACTGAGTCAGCTAGCCAGCATTCAAATCCTAATTCTAAGTAATTATTGGTACTGAGACCCTGGGCAAATTCCTTAACTTCTCTGAATGTTAGTTTTCTCATTTATAAACTGTGGGTGATGGTATCCTTCTCTCTTGGCATTATAAGAATGACATCATGATGTAAAATGCTCAGCATTAGGCCTGGCACAATTAGTGCTTAATAATGTAAGCTACCATGGATTCCAGCTCTTTTCAAAGTAGACAAGGCAATTTCACTGTATCATATACTCAACAGACATATGAAAAGCGAATGAGTAAAAGGATATCATTACTATGCAATTTAAACTTACCAACTGGTAAATTTATTTTCAAGGACTGGCCTGACTGAGTAAATAATAACAACTCCGTATGTGTCAGTGTTGTTACCCAATAATATTCAAGCCTGCTAGTAAAGCCCTATTTTTTACTTTTTGTTTGTTGTTGTTGTTTGTTTTTGTTTAACCTTTTACTCCACAGGCAACCCTTGGGTCTAGGAAATTGTAGAAGAATAAAACTAAAGAGCTTTAAATCACTTTTGCACTGGGCATGGTGGTGCACGCTTGTAATCCCTGCGCTTGAGAGGCAGAGACAGGAGGATTGCACAGGTTCGAAGCCAGCCGCACTGGCTTAAGAGACCCTGTTTCCAAATAAAAATATAAAATAGGTCTGGGACTGTACCCGGAGGTAGAAGGGCTTCCAGGAACCCAAGTACCACCAAAATAAATAAATAAATAAATCACTTTTGGGTAGCTAAAAAAAAAGTTCCTTACAACCAAAATGGAAGAGTAGCCCTGAAATAGGGTTATAGATAATACATTCAAGAGAGTTAAATTTTGCAGCTTAAATTTAAAAAAATCCATTTTATATAAAAATGAACTATCAATTACTGCCTATCTTTTAGCAAATAATTTCTTCCTAATAGCTATAATAAAATGTTTTCATTTAAGCCAGGCATAGTGGCACACACTTGTAATCCCAGTACTTGAGAGGCTAAAACAGGAAGATCTCAGGTTCACCACCAGCCTCAGCTACTTACTTGAGGCCCTCTGCAACTTAGTGAGACCTTGTTTCAAAATAAAAAATAAAATACAGCTGAGGGAGTAGCTTGGAGGTAGAATAACCTGGGTTCAATTCCCAATACCACACACACACACACACACACACACACACACACACACACCTTACAATTTTACATTATTTGTGTATATACACATCCCATAAGCCTCTAAGACCACAACTTACTGTATTTCAAAAATGATACTATTTAACTTTTAAATCATTTTTGCAGTTCATAATAGAGAAAATACCAAATAAATGTCTTAAGATTCTTAGAGACATTAATATCAAAATAGTCTTGATAGTCTAACAACATAAGAGGTACTATCTCATTTTTATCTCACATACTAGTTATGCTAGGTAAATATGAAACTGCTATTCCAGATTCAAATAGCAGCACGACTGACTTAAAAAGTTTAGGACTTAGCAAAGATTTACATTTACTAATAAAAACTAGTGTCATTATCAAAATTTAAAGCCAAATATTAACAATCACTTTTGACAGTATCTTGTGGAAGAGTGTTATTGATAACCAAGAAAGCAACAGAGCTGCTGAATATACTTTATCCCACTAGTGAGATACTGCAAAAGATTATAGAATTTGCTTTCATAACCAAAACTAAACGCAATTTATCCCTGATACTTTGTATATTTTTAAAATAATCTTATAAATATCTAGGTTTAATACAAGTATTACTATAAGACCCAATGAAATATAAGCCCAAACTATAATGTCATCTGAAGTAACTATTCAGTCTTCCAAAGCCACCTTGTCTGAAGCAAATAATATTAAAAGTAAAATTCACAGATGATAGTATGGTTAAAAACAAAGAAAAAGGAAGCTGGGCGTGGTGGCGCACGCTTGTAATCCCAGCATTCGGGAGGCTGAGACTGGAGGATCGTGGACAGCCTCAGCTACTTGTGAGGCCATCCACAACTTAGTGAGACCCTGTTTCAAAATAAAGAATAAAAAATAGGGTATGGGCTGTAGCTTGGAGGTCAAATGCCCCTGGGTTCCATCCCCAGACCTGCAAAAATAAAATAAAATAAAAACAAAGAATAAGGAAAAAACACAGAGACGGATACAGATTCAAACCTTAGCTCCAACATTTTCTCCCTGGTAACTTTGATATACTTAAGTCCTTGATGTCCTCAGCTGTAAAATAAGTGTGAATGTTACCCAAATAAAGTAATTGTTTTGAAGACAAAAATGAGAAAACATGAGGGAAGAATAGCAAATCCTTTAGGTTTCATTCAGGTCTGTATTTTGTTATAATGTTGTGTGACAAAAAGCAAGACAGTGATTAGGTCTCCAAAATGCTGTGTTAAAAAGAATTTTGCAGCTGGGTGTGGTGGTGCACACTTGTTATTCCAGTACCTGGGTGGCTGAGATAGGATTGCAGGTTTGAGGCCAGCCTCAGCTACTTAGTGAGGCCCTCTGCAACTTAGTGAGACTCTGTTTCAAAATAAAAACAAAAAATAAAGCTAGGGGTATAGCTCAGAGGTAGAATGGCCCTGAGTTCCATTCCCAGGACTGAAAAAAAGAAAAAAAAGAAATTTTGCTGTAAATGAAAACTACATATCTAGAGAAGAAAAAACAAACACAAACACATTTTTATAATTCATATTAAACTTCTAGTAATATCTCCTTTTGTATAACTTAAATTTCCGAAGCTTTAGCTCATTTGAAAATTCTTGTACCTTTCAATCCTCAATGAGGTAGGAAGCATACCTGTTTCATTCCTTTCTGTATTTCTGTTGCTAGCAGAGTGCTGGAGACACTATGCATGAATATATTCACTTAGTCATCCCACAAATACTTACTGAACACTTACTTTGTGCCAGGTGGTATAAGTAGTGGGTAAGACACATGACAAATAAGCCCTTGCTGAAGTAACTTACAGGCCACTAAAAGAGCTATTTATCAAAAAAGTACAGAATGATTTCCTAGTGTTGTTTGTAATGACAAAAAAGTATACAGAGTATAGTGAAGATACAGTAGAAACTAATTCTGTTTTGAGAAGGAGGGATCAAAGAAAGTCCCTGAGATAAAACACTTAAACCAAAACTTGAAAATTGACTAGAAGTTGACCAGATTTGGAAAATAAGGGAACACTGTCCAGGTAGGGAGATGGTGCATATAAATAAAAAGATCCAAGTCAGGAAGGAGCTTATGTGTGTAATAAATGACAGATACGATAAATGAGAAAAGCTGAGGATAAGAAAGTAGAGAAAAGCACAGGGAACAAAAGATAAATTGTCAATATTAAAGAGAGTAAAAGGGTAAAATATTAAACTCATGTTATCTTTTTATTTTCACATAAAATAATCTAAGAGAATTAAGTTTTATTCCATACTATTAAAGATCTGTAGTTAGAAGATCCAGGTTATGCCTAGTTCCCACCAGTTACTAGTCACATGATGTTGGACAAGTCATTTAACCAATTTGAGCCTCTTCCATTCTCTGTAAACACTTAATTATTCTACCTAATGAGATTACAAAAATAATATACAGGCCCTACTCATAGAGGCTTAAGAGAAAGAGATGTATATGCAAGACATACTAAGTCCCCAACAAGATGATGTTCAAAAGTTGACACAAGTCTCCTACCAAGCCCCAATGGGGGACAAATGTGGACATTAGTGAGCTACAAACTACAGTTAATACAAATGAACACATCACTCTGGGAACTCTAACATGTGACTGGAAGATGATAAATAAAAAGAGAAACATTACTCTGCCATCCCAACATAGGTGAAAGGTCAAAATTGTAATGGATTTCAGAGATAAAAAGAACTTAGTGGAAATATTAAAAATAAAAACTAATATACCCAAAACAAGTACTTCATATCAATTTTACTTGTTTCAAATTTTTCCTTAGTTCAAAAGTTCTTTCCATAACCACAGTTGCATGCCAAAAGTCAGAACTCATTTCACACCTTCCTCAGCAAAAGGCGAAGGTCTGCACTGCCATCTAGAAAGTACATTCAGTTTACTGCTCTACCATCACTAACTGAACACAGTTCATGGTCTAAAGTACCACAGCCTCCTAATCTAGCACAAAGCCCACATGATTTTCCATTTGTTTGGTTGATTCTTCTCTACCTGCGTAATACTTTACTCCTGGTGCTACATTATTCCTGATTTTACTTCATTCTATAGTATCATGCTTCTTTTTCTACTTTAAAGGTCTTCTATCAAAACCAGTCCATGTTAACTTCAATCACAGAGAAACATAATACCTCTGATCTTAGAAAATGTGTTTGTATTTTTAAAAACTGGATAAATTATTGATAACATTAATAACTATAGAGTATAGCTAAAATACGGAATATTTTTGATGGTCAACATATATACAATAAACATAAATTGACCAAGATGGAATATCTGCTACTTACTACATTTATATCCTTATAGATATAAATATATTACAAAGAAATGCTGATACCTATAAATATATTCCTACAGTTCCATTACAAACCTATCCAATAGTAATATTTATTAAGCGTAATGGCCACATTAACAACTACAGAGGATAAACCTGAAACAAGTCAATATAAATATCATTAAACACATACATTCTGGACAAGAAAGTGAGGGGAAAGTCAACATAAATCTAAGCAAAGTGTCATATACAAAAACTTGAACTTCTACTAATGAGCACAACAAATTCTACTTGGTGTTGGCATTATTTCAGAAAGAAAAATGTGCAAAATAAGTTCTATGAAAGAATTCCAAACCCACTGCTCTCTGTTTTACAAAACTGGAGTAAAGCAAGAATGGAAAGGAATATTCTTTTCACTGCAAGGATGAGGTATATTGTTAAACATTACCTATCCGTAAAAACAATCTGTGGAAGTAGAGTGTAACATTTAATATAACCCTAATGAATGGGAAAAACATGTAAGTTGAAAATGATCCTTTTTACTTTTCCAAAATGTTGGGATCCTTTAGCGAGGAATTTCACCCCACTTCAAAAGCAAAACTGTTCATCTTACAGCTCCTTAGATATACATAAAACGCTATGTCTTTGCAACTTCCTCCATCTTCTTCAAAAACTACAATCAACCTCCTTATTCTTTCTTCCTCGGGCGGTAGCCCTGGTTCAGAACCTGGACTTTAACTGGGCTAGATTCAGAAGATCTGTCCCTATGCTGGTGACCTTGGGCAAGTCATTTATTCCCTCGGTTTCCTCATCAGCCTCCCAAAGTGAAAGCACTGTGAAAATAACACAGCAAATATATCTTGAGTATTATATCTAAAAGGGTCAAGCCTTTCTGCTTAGCAGGGACACATCTTAAAACTGGAGCTGAAGCCGTGGATCAGTGAACATTTGACTCTTCCTTTTCCAGGGCTCCCCTTCCCTCAAAGGGTACAACCCGAGTCACCCCCAGGAGCTGACTCCCAAGCACCTCTTCCTACCCCAGCTTACTTATAAAGCAAGGGGAAACTGCAGCCTCACCTCTCCGCCCAAGCCACACCTCCAGAGGACCCCACCCCGGGCACATCCGCCCTCTCCCCTCTCCGGGGCACAGGAGGCCAACCTCGCCCTTCCCCTCCCGCCCCCACCTAGAGGAGACTTCCTGGAGGCGTCCAGGCCCGGGCCCGGCAGGCGGCATTTACAAACCCGCTTTACGCCACTCGCGTAGGGTAACCTCGCTGACGCCCATAGGGCCCCGCTCCCAGCCCCGTCCGCTCCGCCCGCCAGACCAAGCCCGAGTGCTCCAGCCCCGGCCCCCGGGCGCCCCGACCTCTCTCGCTCCGCGCGGAGCTACGGGGTTTGGGGCCGAACAGCCAAACCGTACCGGCAACTGAGGCACTGACTTCACTTCCCACCTTTGGAGCCCTCTTCAACTCCCGGATCAATTCACTCCGGCGACGCCGGAAGGACCCGAGAGGAACCAGGCGTTGTCCGGAATCCTGCCCAGCCGGAGCCGCGCGGGGCCCTATGGGGACTCGTAGTCCCGCTCGCCGGCCTTGTCTGCAATCCCCGCACTCGCGAGACCACACTTCCCGGCAGGCCGTGCGGCAGAGCCTGAGGCGATGGGTGGGGGCACTTCCAGCCAATAGTAAGGGAGCGCCCGGCCTCTGCGGGCGGAGGTGAGCCGAAGAGAGAGGGTGCCGGAAAGGGGAGGGGGCGGAGCCAGAGCTCACCTGCACCAATTAGGACGCAGCGTCAGCCCCGCGGGCGCCTCACCCTTCGAGGGGCGGGGTCGCAGAGCAGAGGAAGGAAGAGGGTGGGGGGCCGAGGTGGGGAGCGTGGGGCTGCCGGGTTGAGTAAGCCGCGCGGGCGGAGAGGAGGCCTCTGGGGACTGCTGGGCGGAGGAGGCTGCGGTGTGGGGTCGCGCCCGGGCCGGAGGAGCAGCTTCCCAGGCACACCGGGCAACCAGACCCGCGGGTGGGGAGGACCCGCTGGACCTGGGCTCCCTGCAGGGGCGCCGGGGGGGGGGGGGGGGACGGTGAGCTCCAGGTGTGAGACCTGAGTGGGGAGCGGGCCCCCAGAGCAAGGGGAGGGGCAAGCAGCTGCACAAGTGCAGGGGACGGGAAGGTGCAGGCAGCTGCTTCCCGCCGCCTCCAACCTCGGCAGCAGCAGGCAAGGGGAGGAGCCACCGCTGCCACATTTGCCAACTGGAAGAGAGGGAGGCGGAGCTTGAGTCCCTGTAGAAGCCTAAGGCGCAGCCCGGACTGTAGTTTCCCGGGAGAGGAGAGCAGGAGCAAGAGCTGAGCGGAGCGCTGTCTTCTGAGCATCAGCTCCAGCATCCCGCCAGGGGTTGCAGGTGTGTGGGAGGTAAGCGTGGATGCCTCTTCCGGGCGTCCGCACACTGCCTGGGAGAAAGCATTTTCCGACAGTAATTATTTCGAGGCGCAGCAAAGAGTCTGCCTTAGGTTAGGAAGCCAGTAAAACCTTTGGAGTGAAAGATAGACGTTTTTGGACTTTGAGGGGGAAATAAGCAAGAGGTAGCTTGACCCTGGGTATAAAGGGTGTGGTTAGTGGTTTGAGTTGCACCATTGAAACTGTTCTGGGAGGTCTCCAGAAGAGCGAACCCCTGGTAATTGAGAACAAGGTGGATATCTGGATAGGTACGTAGCTGGTAAAAAGAGAAATATAAGAAAAAGTCACGATATAGAATTACTTTAGGACTATTTTACTAGAAAAAGAACTTTGCATTTTTTCTTCAATGTCAACCCTTTACGTTGGTTTATTAGATTGTCCTGCTACCGACCTGTTAGCCAGGGTGGTTGTATTGCAGGTTCCTAGATTGCAAGAGGTCTGGATTAAAGAAGCAGATGTATGCAGGAATAGGAAAATAGGATGGGTACCGACTGAACCTATCAGAAGTATAACTTTTGCCAGCAATAACATGAAAAATGTTTCAATGGATGGACACATAGCTTTCTTCCCAGTGGTTCTGGAATATTGAAACAAAGACCTGGACTCAGCCTACGGTGGGAACATATGGTGTACTTCATTCCTGTGCCTTATTCTCTCATTTGTGTCTGGTAACATTTGTATGTTGTTAAAAACAAGAGTACAAGGAAAGCTGTGTAAGGATATTTTTCTCTGTATAGAGGGTATGTGTTAAATGAGAATCCTTAGTATGTGTTACAGTAGGTTCAGATTTTAAATACAGATAGCATCATAAAATAATAGTTTATCCTCGGTGTTAAATCATGTGTGTATTCCTTTGAATGTAATTATAATACCAATGGATGGAAATATGTTGCAATGCTAGGTAAAGATGAAAGTCGCTCTTGCCTTTGTTTAACTATGACAAAATTATAGCCTTTTATTTTTAGAAAAGTAGTTACGAATCTGTCTAGTTTATTTTAATTTGACGAGTTTCTCAGATTATTTGGCTTTTACTTTTAGAAGCATATTGCAGCATATTTTGTTCTGAAATGCCTTCATTGTGACAGTTGACTATTTCAAATCTGTCTAAATACTTTAATCTAGATTTTTTTTGAACTCTGGACAATAAAATAGAGTAATTACTATTTTCTTTCCTTATTTATGTAATATTTTGAATTTTACTGTAATACACACAAGATTTTGTAATATACACAAAATTCCTCTTTGAGAAGAAATGGCTCAAAGGTATTTTATTTGTAGCTTACAGTTAGTCCTACTGAGTGCTACTATTGATAAGCTGAAACTACTTACCAATGTGTATTTCACCCCTCCCAAATTCTCATGCACCAGAGAAATATATAGACAGACAAATCTTAGAAAAACAGTTGCTTTTAGATTGTCCCCAAGCAGATCAGGTAAGTATTAGAAGCAACAAAAAGCTTAGAAGAAAGAAAAAAGAAACAGTGTCCACTGAACTTGGCAGCCATAGTAATGATCAGATTTTATCATGGACATATCTCTTATGACCTTGTGCAGATGATTTTGGGGAAAAATACCATGGTATAGTGAAGCTTGGAAAAGATTGTCTTTGCCTTTATCTGTGACTGAGTGGATTGTCCTAAATCAGTCTTAGATCCTCAGGCTCTCCTACTGATCCGTTTGGTGAAATTAAATATTTGCTTTCACTGGGTTATTCATCCTATGTAGTATAATTCTTGTCACTGGCAATGAAGTTTTTGAGAGTATTAAAAGATCTTTTTGAAAGAGTTTTGTTGGCAATCAGTTAATAAGCAAATGAGTAGAAAATTGTAACAAAACAACTGAAATTCAGATGTATGTTGAATCCTAGCTATAAATATAGGTCTTCTACTTTGAGATATCCCAAGACTAGAATCTCATTAGGAGGAATTAATAAGTTGATGCGTGAAAATACTGACTTTTTTCTTCTTCCCGAGATTTGGATCCTTGTAAATGTGCCAATGTAAGGTATTCGGTTCCTGTGTCATTTGGGAATGAGAAGACCATGTTTTTATGTGGGAGAAAATCACTAGCAGTATATGATACTTGGGCATGTACTTGTTACCTCAGGTTCTTTTCATTTTAATTAATGTTCACATTCAATCTCAGATAATCTGAAAACTCCTTCATTGGTTGACAGAAATGAGAGAGCACATTAATTTCATGTAAAGTACTGCTTGTCTTAAAAGCATATTATTTATTATGCTCTTAATTTTTCCTGCTTATATAAGGCTATCAGTGAGGAGATGATATAATGAGAAAGAAAAGCAACACAGTGCAGAATGTCTCTTGAATGAAAATTGGTGTGGAGGTAACTGTTCTTTAGCAAGGAGACTTATTTTCAGATTGCACTATTTTTTGGACTTTTATTTAAAATTAAAATTCTAATTCTAAGCTTATTAAATAAATAACTGAGTAGCATTTCTAACAGGACGATTCCCTGATGCATGTGACACAAAGAGTCATTCTTAAAGGTTTAAGATCAAATGGTTTTGGTGTGGACAAGAAGATGGGATAGATAGAAGAAAACTGCGTGAGAAATATACTCTAAGCACAAGAAAAAAAGATTTTTTTTGTTAAATGCCTATAAATGATAACTTATTCCCCATCATTAGATTCTAGAGGCCTCTATCTAGAGTACAGACATTACTTCATTAGATTCAGGCATTAATTCATTAGATTTGGAATAAAGATGAGTTATTAAAGCAGAAAAGATTCTGCATTCACATCTACGTGAGAAAGTATTTTCTGGACAGGATTTTAAAAATATTTTAAAAACCAAAATGATATTTTCACCCTTAATAACAGAGGTACTGTAACTAGACAATAAAGATTAATAAGAGCTCATTTATTTATCCATTTATGCAACTTCCTAAGGTTAGACATTGCTTAGGAGATTTGGATTGATAAGTGCAGGTATGGGTTTGCTTTTCTTTTTTCTTTCTTGGCTTTTAGGGACATCCTACTTCTGAACTACATCTCCAGCCTTTTTAATTTTCTATTATTTTGAAACAGGGTCTTGCTAAGTTGCTGAGGGTTTAAGTTGCAGAGGCTGGCATTGAACCTAGGATCTTCCTGTCTCAGCCTCCTAAAGACTGGGATGATAGTTATATGCCATCATGCCCAGTTTGTTTTTTGTTTGTTTTCAAAACAACCCCTCTTACCTCTAATGTTTTCAGAATTCCTTAAAGTTTGGGGTTTGTGTTTTAAGTAACCAGATTATTCAGCCCTCGAGACCATGTACTTCTTTTCAGTCTCCAGTTGATCCTAATCACCTGTGTCATGATCAGCTCAATAAGTTGCTCTGTAACCACCTACTGAATCCGAACTATTGACCAAATTCATCTTTACTTTACACATTGAGACAGTGTATTTTGATAAACAAGGATCAGTTGACCTCACAGAATGAATACTAAACAATACATTAGTTCTTCAAAGAATGACTTTTTTCTGATTAGCCTTGCAAATGTGTTGATTGAGCCCAGACTGTATGAGCTTCAAAGACATATAGAACTTTGGATGCCAGTATTTTTAACTTCATCCCAGAGGTAAGAGTATGGATGAGGGAAAGGGGCTCTCCAAGCAGAGGCACCCAAAGTCTATATTGTCCAGCCAAGAAAGCCCATGGCACACCACCGTCATGGAGACATACCTTTGTTGGAGCTTATCATTAAAAACATCTTTCGTTGTAAGGCCAGGGCTGGTGGAAGGCTGAGACAGGTTCGAAGCCAGCCTCGGCTACTTAGTGAGGCTCTCAGCAACTTAATGAGACCCTGTTTCCAAATAAAATATAAAATAGGTCAGGGAGTATAGTCCGGAGGTAGAAAGCCTCTGGGTTCCACCAAAAACAAAACAAAACAAAACATCTTTCATTGTATAGAAACAATTTGTGCTTCAGTTTTTATTTTTCGTGTATGTGTGTGTGTGTGTGTGTGTGTGTGTGTGTGTGTGTGTGTGTGTTACTGGGAGTTAAACCCATTTTACCTCTGAGCTACATCCTCAGCCCTATTTTATTTTTTATTTTTGAAACAAGGGCTCAATAAGTTGCTGAGGCTGGCTGTTAACCTGCAATCCTCTTGTCTCAGCCTCCCAAGTAGTACTTCTATTTTTCGTATAGCTCCATCCAAAGTAGAAAATCATACTGACTTTGCTTAAGCGTGTATGGAGAAAACTTAAGGTTTTAATTTGACAACCAAATGTAAATAACTTGATTACTGTTAAAAATTGAGTATTTTTTCATTATTTAATACCTGGACAATCATAGTTAATTATAAATAATTATTTGGTAGTGAAATCAATTATAGCCAAAATTTAATTGCCCTTTATTTGCTTTTTAACATTTTTGCTAGTATACTGATGGATATAAACTATCTTAGAAGGGTTCATTAATCTTCCTTTCTGTTTGGCATTGTTCTTATTGCTTTGCACATGCTTTGTGTCATTAGTTGAACTCAAAACTTTTTTTAACCAGGTACTAGTATCTTTAGAACTAAGACTATTTCATTGACTTTTGTATTTATGTTGAGAGCTTTATACATAGTCCATTGGTAGGTGGTATTTTGTTTAGCTATTTGGCGAGCTAGAATGAAGCATCATTCCACAAAACTAGAAAAATGAGTTTTCTTAGATATTTGTTTTAGTACCAAATTCAGCTCTCTTCCCACAATAGTTGCTTATATTAGAACTAAATATAAATATCACTGTCTTGTTGGATTTCTGAATGAATTGAGCAAATCTTGTCACTCAGCACAACCTTCCGTATGTGTGTGCTTTAAATATGAATGTATTCATTGGAGACCTTTTGGGATTTGGTTCCTTTCCCCTTTATGCCTCTAGAATTCTGCTGTTTTGAAGATGTGCTTTTTGTGTGTGTGTACAGTGCTGGCGATTGAACCCAGGGGCTCCAAGCTACAGTCCCTACCCTGTTTTTTACTCTTTATTTTGAAACAGGGTCTCGCTGAGTTGCAAAGGGCCTCGCTAAGTAGTAGCTGAAGCTGTCTGCGAACCGCAGTCCTCCTGTCTCAGCCTCCCAAAAGCTGGGATTGCAAGCGTGCGCCACCACGCTCGGCTGAAGATGTGCTTTTAAGTAACACTTCCCACACACACATATACATACTTTCTGTGCCCCCCCCAACATAAAGAAATAAAGACAGAAAAATAGTTAAATGAAACATGAGGCTCTGTCTTACCTAAAGTTTAACAGCACTTGAATGTTCTATTTTTAATGGAATGGTTGTGTGGGGAGGCCTTATTAAAGCTTGTTAAGCTTGAACTGCACAGGCATTTGTTATTGTTGAGCTATATCTCAGGAGAGGAATATGTTTTGGGACTTGGCACTGAGGATGCTCCCTGTGTTTCTGCAGTAACTGAGCTGCTAAAGCTTGCATTCCAGCCACTGCTTGGAGGCCCCCTTCTGGTTTAGCCTGGAAAAGGAGCCTTCTAAGACTTAAAGAAGCCTGCAAGGCAGGCAGATGGAATTTACTTTGACTCAACCTTATTTTTCTAAGTGTATTGTTTTTCTCACATATATTTGGTACCAGAGTTCAAGTGTTGCAAAGTGATATCTATGGTACAGTCTGGCTTTTTAGTGAGTGCATACTAACCTGCCTTCTATTTCTTTTCTAGCATCTTTTGTTTTTTGTTCTTTTTTTTTTTTTTTAATGGAACCTGAAGAGCTCACTCAGAAATTTCTGATAGTTTACCCATATTTGATTTATTTTGTTATTTTCTGGATAACCTAATTTTTTTTTTTTGTATTTCAGTTCTATTAACTGTATTTGACTTAAAGAGCTAGTTAATTTTATCTCTCCAACCTTTTGGTAGAATGCTATAGATTGTATAACAATTTTGTAGTGCAGTTTTTTTCTATTCATTTAGATTAAATTATTGGGGCATTTAATTAAAGCAGTTTAAAATCATTAAAGCATGTACATGTACAAACATATCAAAGTCAATCACTAAGCCAAACATGAGGGAGTGAGAGGGCAAGGGGTGGGATTGGGTAAGGGCTAATTGGGTGATGTGTGCATGTATGTCTCTACCATCTTGTACTCCAGTAAGATGTATGACTACAGTGCACCAATAACAAAATCATTAAAGCAGTACAATGTTTTTGAGCTATATTCATCCTCCAGTTAAAAAACCTCTACCTTGTATCCTAAATTGCTTACAGATATTAAATTATATCTAAGGCAGTTTAAATAGTTTATCACATCGTAAGTCCTTCGACATAATAACATCACATTTGCACACAACCATTATTCTTCAGCTACCTACAATGATAATAATATTTGTGTGGAATATCTCAAGGAACTTTAAAATTTTGAGGTCATGTGTGTCAGGGTCCTAAATTAAGCCTGTCAAAATAATTTTTTCTGTATTTCAAAGTTTCTGTTCTTTATAAACAGGCATACCTTAAAATTACAAAGATCTAATAACAGTTGCTTATGTTTTTTTTGTTTTGTTTTGGGCTTTTTTTTTTTATTTTTTGGCTGTGGGGATGGAACCCAGGGGCATTCTTCCTCCGAGCTATACCCCCTGCCCTATTTTTTTATTCTTTATTTTGAAACAGGCTCTCACTAAGTAGCTGAGGCTGTCTGCGAACCGCAATCTTCCGGTCTCAGCTTCCCGAATGCTGGGATTACAAGCGTGTTCCACCACACCGGGCTAGTTGCTTATGTTTTTTAAAAATACAACAGATTAGTTAATAATTATTAACATAAAATTGCAAATCTGAAAGAGATAGAAAGAAATCCAGCATTTTCTTAAAAGTAAACTTTTATTCACCTTATGTGGCCCTAAAATGCATAAAAATTTTAAAAATCGTTTTAAAGTATGTATCAATTAGAAGTGCTTTCAGCTGCAAGTTGCAGGCACAATGACTTAAAACAATTTTTTATTTTTAGAGCAGGCTAGAAGTGTAATTATTAGTTGTTTGTAAGACAGTTGGTTCTGCTGATGTAGGCATCACACTCCAGTTCAAGGAAATAAGAATGGGAACAACTCTGATGAATCATTGAACTAGAAAAGAAAAGCTTTCCCAAAGACCTTCAGAAAATGTCCATTGTGTACTTATCGGCCTGTCCTGTGGCAACCCCTAGATTTAAGGGATATTGTAATAACGAAGACTTTAGCCTCTAGTGAAGAGAAGAGGAGATAAAGGTTGAAAATGATTTTGGGGTAACTTTAAATAGGTCCAGGTATATTATGATTAAAGCCATGTTAACTTTATGTTTTATTCCTTCATGTTCTTAGCAGTTTGGTACCCACCCACCACCACTCTATATGTTAACAAATACTAAGCTCCCCATACCAAGTTTTCACTTATATGAAATAGCATCAATTTAAGCCGGGTGTGGTGGCCATGCTTGTATTCCCCGTGCTTGGGAGGTGGAGACAGAAGGATCGCGCAGGTTCGAAGCCAACCGGGCTGGCTTAAGAGACCCTTTTTCCAAAAATAAAATAGGTCTGGGAGTTTAGCCCGGAGGTAGAAGGGCTTCCAGGAACCCCAGTACCACCAAAAAAGAAAGAAAGAAAGAAAGAAAGAAAGAAAGAAAGAAAGAAAGAAAGAAAGAAAGAAAGAAAGAAAGAAAGAGAAAGAAAGAAAGAGAGAAGAAAATAAATAGCATCAATTTTCAAGTCCCTGGGCAAAGGCAGTCCTCAGAGACTGGGAGCATCCCTAGTTTAAAGGCCAGCTAGCCACTACCGCATCTGGTACTTTCCCAACACATTTCACTACAAGCGTTTTCTGTAAGACATGATCATTCTATTACAAATCTGCTTTAAACCTGAAAGAAGGTCTGTAGAGATAGCATTCAAGAATATGGGTCTGATGCAAATGAAAGAAAAACTTAACAATTAGGATTTCTTTTCAGAAAATTTCCTTAACTGCCTGACAAATCAAATTAAGCCCTTGTTGCTGAGAGGGAAACGCACTCTAAAAATTTGTCACCCTAGGAAATGGTATTATTATCCACTTCTAAAATGGGAAAAAATATTATTAACATCTGTAGAGTGATTATTATCTAAGTTCTGACTCATTCATACAAGGACACAACTTGGACATACAGTTTTGATGAATTATAATTCCTTGAGATAGAAAAGCCTGAGGGAGGAAATGGAAACAGTCCTCATTTTTCCCTCTGCTTAAAAGCAGATGTTGCCCAAAGAACCCGAGTTATACTGCAGTTCTCTTTGCATTTCCACATCTTTCTTGCCCACTTTTTACTTTTCTATTATAGTCCCTTAAGTGAGTGGTTTTATTGGGACAAACACTATTTTTCAGTCCATACCATGGGCTTGGATGCTGTAGGGAGGTATAGCAAAATATATGAAATCACTTACTGCTTGGCATACTCTCAAGATGGTTAACAAAAAAAGGTTACAAAACACGGTGTAAGAACGTGGGTAACTGACATGATGATAATACAATAGTTCCTATGGTAGAAGCAGAAGCAGAAGAAATTGATCCATAAAATAATCAAGAAAGGAAGGGAGGAAGAATTAAGGTAGCCTGGATGTTGGTTAATGACGGTATGGAAAGCTGTGGCAGGACATGGCTTTGAAACACAGCTATGCTCGTTCATTTACATATTGTTTGTTTTCCTAGAATAACAGCAGTGTTGAGCTAGTGGGATGAAGAAGCCATGAGCCTAAAATATTTTCTGTCTGGCTCTTTTTAACTTTTGTCAGTCACTGATTGAGAGTATTGGCTCTGCAGTCAGACAAAACTGAGTTCAGGTTTTTGTTACATAATTATAATAATATGATTTTATATGATATTGGATATGTTTCTTAATCTCTCTAAACCTTAGTTTTGTTATATATTTTGGCTCAAAAGTTGTTTATGTCGAGGTAATGAGATTTTTGCATAGAGTGCATTATGTAATACCTGGCAGTAATCAATGGTCATTAAATGTTAGTTTATTAAATGTGTCATTTTAACTCATGATTTTTTTTCTAAGTGAACTGTAACTTTTGGTTCAAATGGGAATTTGAAGTTCTAAATTTAACTCCCAATGCTCCTTAAATGTTCAGGAAACTAGAAAGGTTATCACCTAATTGTAAGAAATTTTCAAGAGCTGCACAAAATATCATTTAGGAATAAAGAGATTAAGAGCCAAACAAAGTATATGGAAAAGTAAATCTATACTTTAAAATATAGTTAAGCCGGGTGTGGTGGCGCACACTTGTAATCCCCATGCTTGGGAGGCTGAGACAGGAGGCTCGCACAGGTTCAAAGCCAGCCTCAGCTACTTAGTAAGGCTCTCGGCAACTTAGTGTGACTGTTTCTAAATAAAAAATATAAAATAGGTCTGGGGGTATAGCCTGAAGGTAGAAAGCTTCTGGGTTCCTCCCCCAGTACCACAAAAAAAAAAGGAAAAAAAATATATATGGTCTGAACAGCATATTGGATATTGTAGGAAACCATGCCAGTCAATTAAAAAATAAATGAAATACTATTTATTTATTTATTCATTTATTTATTTATTTTGGTACTGAGGATGGAACCCAGGGGCATTCTTCCTCTGAGCTACACCACCAGCCCTAATTGTTATTCTTATTTTGAAACAGTCTCACTGAGTTGCAGAGGGCCTCACTAAATAGCTGAGGCTGGCCAGGAACTGCACTCTTCCTGTCTCAGCCTCCCAAATGCTAGGATTGCAAGTATGCGCAACCACGCTTGGCTTGAAATACTCTTCTAGAATTTAGGAAAAGAATATAATAAAATAAAAATAATAAAAGTGAATCATAGCTGGGCGTGGTGGGCATGCTTGTAATCTCAATATTTGGGAGGCTGAAACAGGAAGGATCACGGTTCGAAGAGAGCCTCAGCTACTACTTAGTGAGGTCCTCCACAACTTAGACCCTGTTTCAATATAAAGAATAAAAATAGGGCAGGGCTGTAGCTCAGAGGTTGAATGCCCCTGGGTTCCATCCCCAGACCTGGAGGGAAAAAAAAAATAGGGCTGGGGGTGTTGCTCGGAGGTAAAATGCCCTGGCTTCCATCCCCAGTACCGCAAAAAAAAAAAAAAATAAAAGAATCACATTACTACCATCTTAAAGAAGTAAAAGGGAATACTAGGGAATACTATTCACATATGCCAACAAATTAGATAATCTAAATGAAATGGACAAATTAATAGACACAAACAACGGCAACAAATTTGAGAGATATATAATCTAAATACAGACTCAACAAAATACTAGCAAACCAAATTTAGCAATAATATAATATGATGGAGGAGGATTTATTCCAGGACAGCCAGTTTGGTTTAACATGAAATTCAATCAATGTAATATACCATATAATTACAATAAAGAACACATAATCATCTCAAAAGATAAAAATATTTGACAGTCCAACATGCTTTCATGATGAAAATATTTAGTAAACAAGGAATAGAAAGAACCTATCTCAACTTACTAAAAGTATTCAAAAATTCATCTAATACCATATTTAATGGTGAGAAGCTGAATATTTCCCTTTAGGATCAGAAATAAAAGAAGGAAGGATGTGCTCACAGTTCTGTTTAATATGTTATCAGAAACTCACCAAGAAAATTAGACGAGAAAAAAGAAATAGAAAGGGTCCAAATTGGAAAGAAAGCAAATCCATATTTACAGGTGAAATAATCTCGTAGATAGAAAATGGTAAGGAATACATACACGCATGCACGCTAGCACTCTAAGTACAGCAAAGTTGTAGGATGCAAGATCAATGTTTTTATACACTATCATCAGTGAACATCCAAACAGGAAAATTTTAGAATATTTACTTAAATATCAAAAAGGAAAGATACTCAGGAATAAGTTATTAGAAAAGAAGTGTAAGACCAAACACCAAAGTGATGATTTTGGCATACAAAATATCACCAAAAGAATGAAGACCTATGTATATCTCGTGTTTATGCATTGGAAGACTTAACTATTGTAATGTTCTCCAAATTACAGATTAATATATCAAAAATCAGCTGTCTTTTTTTTTTTTTTGCCAAAATTGACAAGTTGATTGTAAAACTTACATGGAAATTCAAGGAACCCAGATATATGGGAGTCCAGAAAACCTTTCATTTAGGGGCAATTCAATTTTTACCAAATTGTTAATATGGGAACTACAATGAAGAAAGTAGTCTAAAACAAATTGTACTGAGACCTCAAATTATATACAAAAGTGTATTTTAAATGGATTATGGGCCTTAATGTCAGTGCTAAAGGTATAAAACTCTTAAAATGACATAAGAGTTAATGTTGTTACCATGGATGAGACAATGTTTTCTTAGTTCTACCGTCAAGGTATAGGTGACAAAATATAATATCAAATTTAGGACTTTTTTTCTGTTTCAAAGGGCAAAATCATGATGTGAAGAGATAAGCTAAAATGAGAGAAAATATTTGCAAATCAAATACTTGAGAAGAGGCTTGTATCCAAATATATTTAACTCAATCAAAAATAAAAGATTTTAATAGACATTTCTTTCTTCAAACAAGATATAAAATTAGCCAAAAAATCTATAAAAAGATTCTCAGCATCATCATTCACTTAAGAAAATGCAAAACAAAACCACAGTGTGAAACTGCTACACACCCACTAGATGGCTAGAATAAAAACAAAAACAGACAGGATTTTGAAGGATTTAGAGAGATTGAAACTATAAATTTTTGTGGGATTATACAGTGGTTCTGTCATTTTGGAAAATAGTTTAACCATTCCACAAAATGTTAACCACAGGATTAGCATATGACCCAGCAATTTTACCCATGAGCGAATTGGGGTAAAAAAAAAAAAACATATGAAAACGTGTACATAAACATTCAAAGCAGCATTACTCATAATATCCAAAAAGGAAAAACAATTCAGTGGCTATCAAATGATAAATGAGAAAAAAAAGTTGTATATTCATACAATGAGGTGTTGATTGACCTTTAAAGGGAGTGAAACATATATGGAATCTACAAGGATTACCCTTGAAAACATGCCAAGGAAAAATACTAGCTACAATAGGCTCACTGTATATGAAATGTCCAGAATAGCAAAGTCTATGAAGATAACAAAGTAGATGAGTGCTAGGCGATGGAAGGGAATGGGAAGGGACTAGTGGTTTTAGGATTTCTTCCCAAGATGGTAATGAGTGGTGATGATTGCACAGCTTTATGAGCATGTTTTTAAAAAAAAAAAATCACTGAATTGCACACTTTAAAAAAGAGGGACAAATTAATTTTTTTTTTAAAAAAGAGGATGAATTATAAAGAACCTAGACCAGGAAATAAAAGCAATATATAAGAAATCCTTCATTTGGCTTTAAAAACACCTACTAAAATTAATGAACAGAAAATAAGACCTAGCCACACTATTAAAAAAAAATGTTTTTTTTTTATTTTAAAATGAAGGATTGGTGACTAAATTCCAAGCAGATAAACCAGAGTGGAGACATGAGTTGTCACAAGACTTCTTCTGCAGCACTTAATGATAGAATAATGTGTACAGAATTACAATGGAATAAGTTTATGATGCAAAATTTCTTATCCAGCTGAGCTATAATTCAGTATGCATAAAAACAAAAGAACATTTCGGTCATAAAAGGGCACATACCGTTACCATCCACAACAATAACAGATGCATACAAAGCTTGCCAAATAATCAAGAATTCAAGATTAGGATAATAAAATAATGAAACAATATTTAAATAGTTTTTGCTATTTTGTTTTTGTTTTAAAGTGATTCAGATATATAAAGTAATTCTTATAAAATAAGATGCCTATGGTAGAAAGAAAATAATATTAAAATAAAAATAATACTAAAATAAAAATAATATTCTGTATTGAAGACCTCAGATCATTTCAACAACAGAAGAGGATATATACAAAAACATATTATATTTCTCGTTTTACAAATGATGGAGTAAATGTTATATTCTTCATATTCACAAAAAACAATAGAACAAAGGAAAATGCGATCTAAGCCAAAAAATAAGCTTTAAAATAGAATGACAGTATGCTAAGCAAATATATTAAAATTATCAACAACTTTAGTTCTTATTGAGAGGTGAAAACTGCCATACTGTTGAAAAGAGACAAAGTTAATTAAAATAATGCCATTGTAAAGAGAAAGGATGGCAATGGAGTAATAAGCAAAAATAAATTACAATGCCCATATTTGCATAAGATGAAAACATTCAGGACAAAAAGCTTTAGTTTGGTTCAAAGACTACTTTACATTGCTAAAGGCATAATCAGTGATGAAGATTGATAGGCCTGGGCCTATCTGTATGTTGTATAGGATTAAAACAATTTTCAAAAGAAGTATAAACACAGTTTTTAGTATCAGATCTGGATTAAAGGAGAAAAATTAAAAGAACATGCAAAATTAAGAATTAGGAAAAAAGGTGGAGACGTGCACACCTGTAGTCCCAACACTTAGGTGCCTGAGACATGAGAATCACAGGTTTGAGACCAGCCTTAGCAAATTAGTGAGATCCTCAGTATCTTATCAAGACCCTGTTTCAAAATTTTAAAATAATAAGCATTGAGGTGTAACTTGGAAGTGGAATGTGCCTGGGGTCAATCCCCAGTACCATGTACATGTGTGTGCGTGCACCCATGTGTGTGCACGCACACACACATACACACACACACAAACGAAATAGTAAAGGATACAGATTGACTTGTGAAGCAGAGATGACAGTGGCCCAGAGGTGGTAACAATGATGATGTAGATTGAAGGAAAACTTGAGATATTATGAATCAACAAGTTTTGCCTTGCAGGTCAGAAGTCAGCCCACAGGTTGTATATGTGTGTGAGTGAGTGTGTGTGTGTGTGTGTGTGTGTGTGTGTGTGTGTTGGAGGAGTTATTTGAATGTAGTTCTCCACAAGCACCACCATTCTCTATTGTAATTGTCTAGTTTGGGGTCATTTGTCCTGGCCTCCTTGCCTCTGTAGGCATTTGAACTTAGTACCCCTAGAATGAGGACAGAAAAGACTGATGAGGAAGTACTAAGAATGTTTGAACAATAAGAGAAGAAAGAATAATTGTAGTAATTTTAAAAGTGCCAATTTTATGCACTTAAAAATGGGTAAATTGGCTAATTTTGTTACATAATTTTGCCATAATCTGAATATAAATTTAGTAACCTATAAAGACATTAATTGTAAATGAGCTGAAAATATGAAGCATTGAGATCCATTTGTTTCAGAAGGATCTCATTCGAGCCGGGCATGGTGGTGCACGCTTGTAATCCCAGCATTCGGGAGGCTGAGACCTGGAGCATCGCGGTTCCTGGACAGCCTCAGCTACTTAATGAGGCCCTCTGCAACTCAGTGAGACCCGGTTTCAAAATAAAGAATAAAAAATAGGGCAGGGGGTGTAGCTCGGAGGTCGAATGCCCCTGGGTTCCATCCCCAGACCCGCAAAAAAAAAAGGATCACATTCATTTATCTACATTCAGTTTGCTTCATATTATTAAAAATGGATTATTAGATGTTGGTTGATCACTATTTTAAAGTTTTCCCTTTGCTTTTAGATAAGAAAATCGATTTTCATTAAATACTGTCTCATTTCCTCTCTTTTCAGCCTCTTTTGTTGGTGTATTTGTTGCTTGAGTTACTATCAACTTCCTTTGTGTTATTCTATATGAAAAATATTATATATTGGTTTGACTCTTATCTCTTCACTGCCTCAAAACATTTAAGACACCTTTGCTTCCAGCTAGTTAATGAGAACCATCAGCCATCTTTGACATTATACAGTAATTGTCATCTTTATATGAGACAGTCGTCTGACTATAAAGGCTGATGACTTAAAACTATAAGCCTAGTTTCACTTTGAATATATTAGTGTACCAATTGATACTTTAAATCATATTTTCTCTTTCCTGTCCTTTAGAATGACTGATAAATGAAACCATTAACAGGAAAAGCTCTTTAATCAAATGGCTCTGGAGTTCCCAGTGAGCACAACCTAGAACTCAGGAAGTAAGCCTCCAAATCCAGACAAACCCCTTGCTAAAAAATTCACTGTAGTCATCAGCCCCTAAGCCCTTAAATCAGCACCTCTTTACTCTTAATAAACTGTTTAAATTTTTCTATCTAAAGCTAATTTGTGTGCTTAGACAAATCAACAACGATTCAATGAAATCAAGCAAAGACAGAGAAAAAAACTCATGAAACTAAGAAAGCAGTTTTGAAGTGGGCATGTGTTTTTTTTTTTTTTTTTTTTTTTTTAGTGGTACTGGGGTTCCTGGAAGCCCTTCTACCTCCGGGCTACACTCCCAGACCTATTTTATATTTTTGAAACAGGGTCTCTAACGCCAGCATGGCTGGCTTCGAACCTGCGCGATCCTCCTGTCTCTGCCTCCCAAGCGCGGGGATTACAAGCGTGCGCCACCACGCCCGGCTAGAAGTGGGCATGTTTTGATAGAGTGTTCAGAGTCACATGTCCCCACTGGACAGTGAGTAATTGCTCACAGGATATTAGCTAGGTGAATGAAGGACCAAGCCAGCAAGTTCATAAAGGTGGCTCTTCAAGCCAGGGAGGCTGCTCTTGGGAGGCTGAGACAGGAGGATCACAGGTTCACTGCCAGCCTCAGCAACTTAGTGATGCCCTCTGCAAGTTGGACCTTGTTTCAAAGTAAAAACTAAAATAAGGCAGGTGTGTAGCTCAGAGGCAAATAAATAAATAAATAACCCTGAGTTTAATCCCCAGTACCACAAAAAAGAAAGGAAGGGAGGGAGGGAAAGAGTTCAGAAGGAAGGAAGGCCTTCAAATGTGACAAAGAAGATAAACGGTTAGATTTTCTAAATTTTTTTAAGAGGGTGAGTGGATTACATATTAAAGTTTATGCAAATAGTGAAAATACAGAGATATTTTGATGCTTAAGAGGTAAGTTCACAGCTGTTGGCAAAATCCCCCACCAGAATGACTTATTTTCAGAGAAATTAAGGAAACCAAAGCTTTGTTTTCCCTATGTATATTTTACCCAGATATCTAAAGCAGATAATGTTGAAATGTTTGTTTTAGATGCAAATATGAAATTATTAATTATACATTATGTAAGCTTTCTCTGTTCCAGGTTGAATTCAGGAAGCTCTTTGAGAAGTGTTATTTCAGCTATTGCAGTTTGGCATAGGAAAATAAGAACAAGATGACTGCACAGAAAATTATTGAAATAGAAAAGGCAACACTGGGCAATGGTCCTACAATCACGTGTTCCTGATACTTGTCTATCATGTGGAGGCAGTTACTAGTATGTGAATAGAAGATGAAAAGTTTTAAGGAGACAGTGTTATGTAGAGGGAACTTCTGAAAAATTATTTTTTGCATATTATGAACTAAGCACCGTCCTATTTATTTTTACATGCATAGATTGTCCTCTTATTCTGTATAATAATTCTAAGAGCCTAGAACTGTTGCACCCCCATTAGTAATCCCCATTACATAGATGAAGAAAGGGAGGAATAGATGAAGAAAGTTACATAAATTACCTATGGTATCACCCCAGAGTGCCAAATTTGCATTTGTTTTTGCAATATAATCATTACTTCAAAAGTAACCATAATCTGTGTATTTCTTTTTCTATTCTCTCTTTTTTATATTTTATTGGAACATTAAAATTATGCATCATAGTGAGACTCAAAGTGACACAGACATACATGTGTGCATCACTTGGTTATTTCCCTCCACATCTCACCCCACTCCCTTCGTCTTCCCTCTGCACACATGTTAGTGAGATTGGTGAGATGGCTTCATATATGAACATAACATTATTTAACTGTTTTCTTTCTCAATCCTTTTTCCTCTCCCCATATCCCTCCCCCAATTTATTTCCACGATTCAACTGGTCTCTCTCCTCATTTATCTGAAGTCCCTTTTGTTTACTGTTTCCTATCTAGCCATGTTTACTGCAATGTAATTCACAATAACCAAATTATGGAACCAGCCCAGGTGTTTGGCAACAAAGGAATGGATAGAGTATACCAGTAAATATGCAAAGTAACTCAAACTGTATTAGAAGGGTTTTTCAAAGCCTACTCTCTACAAGCTGAGACTCAATGATGAAGCAGTTAATAATTTCTATTGTGTGTGTGTGTGTGTGTGTGTGTGTGTGTGTGTGTGTGTGTTACTAGGAATTGAACCCAGGGGCATTCTACCTCTAACCTGCACTTTCAGCCATATTTTTATTCTTTATTTTGAAACAAGGTTTCACTAAGTTGCAGAAGGTCTCACTAAGTAGCTAAGGCTAGCTGCAAACCTGTGATCCTCCTGTCTGAGCCTCCCAAGTACTGGGATCACAAGTGTGGGCCACCTTGCCTGGCACAGTTCATCATTTCTATTAATTTCCTTTAAATGTCTTCTCCCTGTAGAAGCAGTAAATTAGACATTTTTTATAAGCTACATGAAAATAGGATATGTGTACATTTGCAAGTGCTTACTCTGCCAAATATGTAGATTTATTTTTAGGGAATAAATTTGAGGTTATCAGCAGTCAGAACATGGTGGGTTGCCAATGGCATTTTCAGGCTTGCTGCTCCATTGTCAGGGTAAAACTAATTGGTAAGTGGTTGCAGCATTATCATGTATGAATTGTTCTAGGATTGTTTCCAGTATATAAAGGAAGAAGTATCCAATATCAGCAAATGATTGCCCTTCACATATGAAAGGCCAACAGTTTAGAACTATATACTGTCCACAACATGAATAGATTTTGTTTCAAATTGTCTTATATGAGGTTGAAAACAATGAAATTGCCAATATTTGACTATTTTAGACCTATAAAGAAAAAACTAGGCAATTTATCCTCCAAAGTTTTATATGTATTGGAATTTGCCAAGGCTTGGCCATGGGCCTTCTCTTCTGCTCACTCCCTGGGAAGTCTTTTTCACTCTGATTATTTCCAGTGTGCTCACACCTTCAAAATGTTTCCACCCAGTCCTAGACTCTGAACTCCAACCTTGTTTATTCAACTACATCCTCAACTATCCAAGTAGGAATTTCACAGGATGTTAGAATTACCTATCTGAAACAAAAATTTTGATCCCCTCTCTGCTCTTGGTCTAACCTTCTCCATCTCAGTGAAGGGCACCTACACCCACACACCTGTGGAGGAGGAACCTGTGATCAGCTTGACTCACCTTTACTTTCTGTTTCCTTTGTCCTGGTCAGTCTCTCTCTTTCTCTCTAATAACTATACCCAGATTATCTCCATTGCAGCCATGTTGGTCTGCCTCCTGCTCTTACCAAAATGTTGCAGAACCAACCCAATTTGTTCTCAGGCCTCTTCTCTAGACTTTGTACTTTCCATCTTATAAATATAAGCCTCTTAAATTGTGCTTGATTTAGGAGAAAATCCTTGCCGCTTCAGGACCCTCTATGACCTGAACCCTACCTACTTCATTCAGTCAGTCTCCTCTTTCCCTTTCGTTCATTAAATTATCTCTGTTCCTCAAAATCACAAGCTCTTTCCTGCCCTCTGGCCTTCGGATTGTTACTTCTTTCTGGAATACTGCTGCTTCAGCTCTCAGCTTAAATGACACTTTCTCAGAGAGGCCTTTCCTGACCCTTCCTCGGTCTGAAGTATGCCCCATTATTCTTTCACATGGCACAATATTATTGTTTTCTTCACTGTGTTTAACACAGCTTGCAGCCACTCAGGGATGTATTTGTCTACCATAAATTCCACAAGGGCAGGGCCCTGGTCGGCCGTGTTCACCCTGCTGTGTGCAGTATGCCGCACATACTCTGCTTGAAATAGATGTGGTGCTTGAGAAGAACTTGATTGTGCAGAAGAGGATGTGATGATGACTGGCCCCCAGGAGCGTGGTATGGTATGTGGACCATGGGGCTGGATTCAACTCACATCTTTATTTTGGGTGAATTAACTTTTCTGAGCCCCAGTCCCACCCCAGAAGCTTTTTCAAGGCAGAGGCTTTGTCTCTTTTGTTCACTGTTGCCTCCTGCAGTGGTTGGTAAATAGTACATGCTTAATATTTGTTAATTGGATTATCTTTTTTTCTTTTGCAAAGTTCCTTTCTCATGATGCTGTGAAGGGGTAAGTAAAGCAAAATATAGAGAGTTGGGGGTATAGCTCAGTACTTGCCGAGCATGTGCAAGACCTGATCCATTCTTCAGCAATGTGAAGGAAAGAAGGGAGGAAGGGAAAGAGAAGAGAAATGAAGAAAATGCCAAGTACATAGAAGATACTCAATGAATGACAGAAATGCCATTTAAATACATTAATTCTCACATTTTTTTTTTACAGTGATGATTCTCAAAATCCCTGGCACTCATAAAGGTGAGAAGTAGAGGACAGTGAGGTGGATAAATAAAAATAATTTGTGTGGCTTCTTTCAGACTATCTCCACTACCTATTACACCCTGCCTTTTTTTTTTTTTTTTTTTTTTTCCTTGCTGGGGATAGAACCCAGGGGCATTCTACCTCTGAGTGACACCCCAGCCCTATTTTTTATTATTTTTTTTGTGTGGGGGGGTCTAGGGATAGAACTCAGGAGCATTCAACCTCCGAGCAACACCCCCTGCTCTATTTTTTATTCTTCATTTTTGAAACAGGGTCTCACTAAGTTTCAAAGGTCTCACTAAGTGGCTGAGGCTGTCTGCAAACTGCAATCCTCTGGTCTAAGCCTCCCGAACGCTGGGATAACAAACATACACCACCATGCCTGGCTTATTTTTTATTCTTTATTTGGAAGAGGGTCTCACTGAGTTGTAAAGGGCCTCACTAAGTATCTGAGGCTGTCCGCAAACCGCAATCCTCCTACTCCCCGCTTACACTGCCTATTTTTTTTTTCACTGCCTATTTTTGATGAAGAATATATCTTATTCCTCAGGTGTACTGAGGTGAAGATTGAAAAACATCTATCTAAATCTTGCCTGGAACCAATGTCACAGAACAATAAATGTCACTAGCTAATAAATGAGGATTGTATATATCAGAAGAGTGCCACTGTTGCTAGGCTAAAATAGATTTGATGAACTATAATTATATAGTTATGCTAGTGTCTTCTGATAAGAAATACCAGAGCTGGGCATGGTGGCGTATTCTTCTTATCCCAGCATTTAGGAAACTGAGACAGTAGGATCGCAGTTTCTGGACAGCCTCAGCTACTTAGGGAGGCCCTTTGCAACTCAGTGAAACCCTCTTTCAAAATAAAGAATAAAAAATAGGGCTAGGGGTGTAACCCTATTCTCAGAGGTAGAATGCCCCTGGGTTCCATCCCCAGTATTGTGGAAAAAAAAGAAAAAGAAAAGAAATATGAGAATACATGCTTAAGTGAGTGTAAACCCTTGGGTACATTAATTATTTTGCCTTTAATTCTAAGGAAGTTTCTAGCCCATAATTTTTAAAAGGAAATAAAATAATTTTTTGATCCCCAAAATCACCTCTTTCTTTCTTTTTTTATGTTTTTTAATTTATTTTTTTAATTTATTTATTTATTTTTATTGGTGCACTGTATTCATATATCACAGTGGGATACAAATTTTTGTAGACATACATGCACACATCGCCCAGTCAGCCCCCACCTGATCCCCACCCCGTTCCCTCCCCATCCCTCCTTCCCATGCTTGGCTTAGTGGTTGACATCTAGTATTATAGCAATTTATCCAAAATTAAAAATGATAATTTCACATAACAGTTTCATTTGTCTGATACCAAGCTTTTGATGACTTAAAGATAACATTTCAATATTTCTTTTTGCTTTCTTTCTTACCAGAGAATATTTCTTTTCTATTTTTTTTAGGTGAAACTATCCTATATTTATATATTTAATTTTCAGAAAAAAATCTATCCTAATATGGAATATGGACTCTAGATACCCAAAACGATCTTGAAAAAGAACAAAGCTAGAAGATATATATTTTCTGATTTCAAACCATATAAAGCTACAATAATTGAAACAGTGTAGTACTGTTCTAAAGGCAGATATATAAACCATTGGAGTTAAATAAAAGCCTAGAGCTAAATTCTTCCCTATATTGTCAAGTTATTTTTGACAAGGTTTCCATGAACATTTGGTGGTGGAAATAATAATCTTTTAACTAAATATTGTTGAAAAATAATAATTACATGGAAAAGAATAAAATTGGACCCTTACCTAATCCCATATACAAATATTAACTCAAAATAGATAAAAGACCTAAATATAAATGTTAAGACTATACACTTTTAGAAGAAAATCTGGGTCATAAAACCTCACAACATTGAAATTGGCAGTGATTTCTTGGATATGATTTCAATGGCACAGGCAACAGAAGAGTATACAAACTCCCTAAAAAAATAAAAAATATTGTATATCCAAAGACAATGTAACATTTCAATATTTCTTTTTGCTTTCTTTCTTACCAGAGAATATTTTTTTCTATTTTTTAGGTGAAAATATCATATATTTATATATTTATTTTTCAGAAAAAAATCTATCCTAATATGGAATATAGACTCTAGGTACCCAAAATGATCTTGAAAAAGAACAAAGCTAGAAGATATATATTTTCTGATTTCAAACCATATAAAGCTACAATAATTGAAACAGTGTAGTACTATTCTAAAGGCAGATATATAAACCCTTGGAGTTAAATAAAAGCCTAGAGCTAAATTCTTCCCTATATTGTCAAGTTATTTTTGACAAGGTTTCCACGAACATTTGGTGGTGGAAATGATAATCTTTTAACTAAATATTGTTAAAATAATAATTACATGGAAAAGAATAAAATTGGACCCTTACCTAATCCCATATACAAATATTAACTCAAAATAGATAATAGACCTAAATACAAATCTTAAGACTATAAACTTTTAGGAGAAAATCTGGGTCATAAAACCTCACGACATTGAAATTGACAGTGATTTCTTGGTTATGATTTCAATGACACAGGCAACAGAGGAGTATACAGACTCCCTAAAAAATAAAAAAATAAAAAAAATTGTATATCCAAAGACAATGTAAACAGAGTTAACAGTTACTAATAGAATGGGATAAAATATTTCCAATTGCTATATCTGAAGGTATATTAATATTCCAACTAGAAATCCTAAAAATTAACAACAATAAAGGCAAACAATACCATTTAGAGATAGGTAACAGACTAACATAAATAATGAATCTCCACAGATAACCAATCTTAATTGTCTGTTGGATGGAAACTCTTGTTTCTCTGGTTCTGGTGTGTGTTACCTATTTCTTCTTTGTAGTTAATCTCTTTGAGTATTTTCTGTAGCGCTGGTTTTGAAGACATAAATTCCTTCAGTTTCTGTTTGTCATGGAAGCTTCTTATTTTTCCATCTAATTTGATAGAAAGTTTAGCTGGGTAGGAAATTTTTGGCTGGAAGTTGTTTTCTTTCAAAATTGGGAATATGTTACTCCAAGCCCTTCTGGCTCTCATGACTTGGTTTGGGAAGTCTGGACTGATTCTAATTGGTTTGCCTCTGAATGTCACTTGGCCCTTTGTTTTTGTTGCCTTTAAGATTCTCTGCTTGGCTTCCACATTGGTCATTTTGACAATTATGTGGCGTGGAGATCCTCTTCTCCGATCCTGTCTAAAGGGAGTTCTATAAGTTTCCTGGACCTTTGTATCAACCTCTTGCTCTATGTCTGGAAAATTTTCTGCTATTACTTCTTTGAAGAGATTGTTGATCCCTTTGGTTTCACTTTCTTTTCCCTCCTCTATTCCAATTATTCTTAGGTTAGCTCTCTTAAAATGGGCCCATATTTCTTCAATATCAGATTCCTGCTGTTGGATATTTTTTTCTAGATTAGAAACTATGAGTTCATTTTTGGATTGCTCATCTTCTAAGAGTGAGATTCTGTTCTCCATGTGTTCTAATCGGTTGTTTGTGCTTTGAATTGAGGCCTTTACTTCATTAATTGCATCCTTTATCTCTTTTTGGCTCTCTCTGAGTTCTTTTCGAAGCACCTCTATTATTTCTACAGTTATTTTCCTGATTTGATCTTCTAGAAATCTCTGATTTTCTGTTTTATCGGGTTCTGATGTTGTGGGGTTGTGGGCATTCATTGCTCCAGTATTATTCCTCTTTCCCATGATTTTGGAAGTTTGTGCCTTCTCTGGGTTCTTCCCTTGGGTCACTATGACTTCCCTTAAGGTGTTCTGGATCTCGAGTCAGTAGTATCTCGGACCCCACTACTCCTTTACTGGGTTTTATCACAGAGTCTTCGACCCAGAGAGTCGATAGAGGCTGCTTTAGACTGTGGGGGGTGCCAGGTTGCACGTTCTCCTATGGTGTGATATCTCTGCCACCGCCCCTCCCCCACTGGGTCAAGTCCCAGGGAGTACAGTACTGGGACTTCTCGTCTGGGGCCCGCAATTTGACTCACTGTTCTTGAGTACGCAGATGTAGCTGTACTGGCCTCGCTGAATTCGCCTCTGCTGCCGCCGGTAGCAATATGGCGCCGCTGCTACGCCCTCGGCTATGGGGCTGGCGTTTTTCTTCTTGATTTTGATTTCTACTCTGAATCCCTGCAGCGTGTGCTGAGCTCGGCCACTGGGAGCTTTAGATGCTCTCTGCGCGGAGAAATCCCGCCTAGCTGTTCCGCAGTGGCTCACCTCGGCTTGCTGTAGCCGTCCTGTGAATTCGCCGGTTCCTCCAGCAGTATGGCGCTGCTGCCGCGTCTGCCGCGTCCTCGGGCGCGAGGCCGGTGTATCTCCTCTGTGGCTCTGTTCTCAGTCCGCTTTCTCTCTGGAGCCTGGTGATTTTTTGTTTCACTGGTGATGGTGTTTTCTGGCTATGAAAGGCGCTGATTTTGTGGTAATGGAGGTTTGTTGTTAGCGGGGCTCTTAAGCCCCGCTTTTCTCGGTCGCCATCTTCCCGGAAGTCTTAATTTATTTTTATTGGTGCATTGTAATCATATATCACATTGGAATACAAGACTTGAGAGGATATACAAGCACATATCATCCAATTAGCCCTCATCCCGCCCCCATCCCATTCCTTCCCCCTCCCTTGATCCCATGCTTGTTTGGTGATTAACTTTGATACATTTGAATATGTACCTCTTGCATTTTAAAGAGGCTCCATCCTCCCCTATTCCATACCCCCTGATTGGTCACCTGAATTGCTTTACCATAGGGCCCTTTCTATAGCTCGACCTCTTCCTGTTGCCCCTTTCCTCCTAGTTATTGCTGATGAGGGGAAGCATCTGTGTTTTTTTTCTGCGATATTTCTCTGTGCATGCTGCGTTGCAAGTGCCGATCCCACTCTTGACAGCCCTGGTAGTGGCCTGGCTACCTGGTGGACTGATCCAACCCTCGCTGGCTCAAGCAGCGGCCTTGCCTCATGGGAGGCCCTGATTCTGGTCTCGTTGAGCCTGACACTGGCCTAACCCCTCAGCAGGCTCCGATCCTGGCCTCAGAGGCCCCAGAACTGGCCTTGCCTCACAGTAAGCTCCGATCCCGGCCTTGCTGGCCCCCGCAACGGCCTAACCTCTTGGCAGGCTCCGATCCCAGCCTCAAAGGCCCCAGCACCGGCCTTGCCTCATAGCAGGCTCCGATCCCAGCCTCACTGGCTCCAGCATCGGCCTAACCCCTCGGCAGGCTCTGCTCCCAGCCTCGGAGGCCCCAGTAATGGCCTTGCCTCACAGCAGGCTCCAATGTTGGCCATTGGACCCAGCACTGGCCTAACCCCTCGGCAGGCTCCGATCCCAGCCTCAGAGGCCCCAGCACCGGCCATGCCTCATGGCAGGCTCAGATGCCGGCCTCGCTGGCCCCAGAACCGGCCTAACCCCTTGGCAGGCTCCGATCCCGGCTTCGGAGGCCTCAGTAGTGGTCTTGCCTCACGGAAGGCTCCGATGCTGGCCTCTGGCCCCAGCACCGGCCTAACCCCTCGGCAGACTCCAATCCCGGCCTCGGAGGCCCCAGCAACGGCCTTGCCTCATGCTAAGCTCTGATCCCGGTCTTGCTGGTCCCGGCATCGGCCTAACCCCTCGGCAGGCTCTGATCCCGGCCTCGAAGGCCCCAGCACCAGCCTTGCCTCATGGCAGGCTCTGATCCCGGACTCACTGGCCCCAGCATCAGCCTAACCCCTCAGCAGGTTCCGATCCCTGCCTCGGAGACCCCAGTAATGGCCTTGCCTCACGGCAGGCTCCGATGTCGCCCATTGGCCCCAGCCTAACCCCTCGGCAGGCCCTGATCCCGGCCTCGGAGGTTCCAGCATTGGCCTCACCCCTCGGCAGGCTCCAATCCGAGCACCCTCTTCACCCAGCCATTTGTCCCCCGTTCTTGAGGGTGCGTGATGGTAGCATTCTGCCTCTGGGGTTGTTACTTCAAAGGTTCCAGGTGTAATGCATCAGATCTCTGCCTCCCCTGAGTACTGGCCACTGCCATTCCCACTGCTTCCACCATTTCAAATCTTTCTCAAGCTCTTTTTCCACTCTGAATGTTGTCCAGTGTTCCTAAGCAAGCGCGACGGTAGCATTCGACATTTGGTGTAATTTCTCCAAAAAAGTAAGCTTGATAGGATCCGATTTCTGCTTCTCCTGAATACAAGTCTCCACCGCCATTGCGGAGACCACTTTCAACACCACCTTTCTCCTTGGTCTCCGCTAACCTCTCTCCTTACAGTAATGTCCAAGATTCTTAACAATGTAGAGAAGAAGCAGTCCTCCTTCACGGGGATTTTTTCCAAAAGTTCCAGTTCATTTGGATAAGTTTTGTCTGCATCTCCAGTATCCTGGTATCTGCCTCGGCCTTCTTGACCCCACTCCGATATTTTTCTTTTTTCTTTTTCTTTTCCTTTTTTTTTTTTTTTTTTAATAAGAGGAGACAGTATGTGTGGTTTGAGGAGGTAGTGGGATCAGGCACTCAGTAGCACTGTGACCCGGCCCGATTTCCCCATGGGTCCAGCGTGCCCCACCCGACCCCTGCCCGGGACCCAGGATCTGATGACCAGGCCCGGTTTCTCCAGGGGTCTGGTGTGCTCCACGCGGGCCGGCCCCTCCCCTCTTTATTTCAAGCTTTTTTTTTCCCCCCCGAGGGAAATATTTATGCTCCCAATGACTCTTAGAAGAGACTTGTTATGCCACATTTGCCTTTGTTTTATCCAGTTTAAGAATTTGTGAGCTCTGCAGTCATTTTTACATCAGTTAATTGGGCGTAAAATCCAGGAGGGAGAAAGGAATAAGGGTTAGAATCACCACAGGGTGTCACAAATTCCAGAAATAGGTGAAGTGAGCATTCATCAACCAACTGAACCACACATTACAGCCAGACCCTGGGCTACGAAGATGCAGCTTTGGCAATTGGAATAGATGAAGTGCCTCCTAAAGCCCTCGACTGGTCTATAATTGTGAAATGTTTACAAGCATTTTGGATGTATTTGCTATTAAAATATCTAAACAGTTGCAAGTGCCCTGTTTATTTCTATGGGACATATATTTTTTTTAAAATACAGATTCTAGCATAAAGTTCTGCTTTCTAAGGAATATAAAGGCTATTCAAAAGTATATATAGGTTTTTCACATTTGAATATTTTAAATGTCAACATAGAATATCATGAAGGTTTATGACTTAACTTTAAAGAAATCCACACTTGTTTTTTTGTTTTGTTTTGTTGCAATTCTAGAAATGGAACCCAGGGGTTTCTACCTCCGAACTACACCTTCAGCCCTATTTTTTATTCTTTGTTTTGAAACAGGATCTCACTGAGTTACAAAGAGCCTCACTAAATAGCTGAGGCTGTCTGCAAACTGGAATCCTCCTTTCTCAGCCTCCCAAATGCTGGGATTACAAGCATGCACCGCCAAACCCAGCTCACACTTCTAAATCTGAATTTACACATCTTTGGATCACTCATCAGATAAATCTATTAGAAGAAAATCTATTTCTGGTAGAGCTATATTCAAGAAGAGACGTTAATTGAGCACACCTTCATTATGTTTAGATATAGTAATACCAATTTCCAGGCTGCTACTCTCAACAGGGCTACCAGACCTGGCCAGCTAAGTAAATTCTTTCATTTCCTCCCACTTCATGGTTGCTTCTCTCTGCTCATGTACTTGTCTTCATCCTTCCCAACCCCATCCAGCTGTTTGCATCCTGGATTCCCATCATTACATTTTCTTACTCTATTATCTAAGTTATATCTTTTCTTCCTTACTACAGTTCTAAAATTTTTTGACAACTCTTTTTTCTATGGCCTCAGACAGTTAATGAGACATTCTGTTGTCTGCTACGGTAATTCCAAAACATTTATCAACAAATCCAATCTCTTCTTGACCTTTATTCTTGTCTTTCAACAATCCTAACAGGTTACTGGGTCATCTTTTTTTACTACAAATATTAACACAGAAATTCATATCTGCATTTCATAAATTTACCTGTATAGAAAAGACAATAATTTGAAATCATTTCCTAATTAAGAAAACCTGAAAGAAAGCACATGTTGAGGACCACTCTAGCTCTACCTGTTTTTAGAGTAATTTCATAATTCTTTACCTGCAGCACACCTTCACCCCTGGTGTGGAGTAGGCAAGTGACCAACAGTACTGTAAGATTTGGTATCTTAAAGTTACAAGTGAAAATCAGCTCTTGTTTAAAATAAGTAAAAGGAGACTCTTAGACTACTTAGAAGAGTCATTGTGGCATAGCTATATTTTGTAAAATATATGTTTTTACTTGGTTCTCTGCAGTCTGCAATTCTAGTACTACTGAAGTAGTTTAGTTTTAAGTTAAACAGCCTAAAGCCTGTATTATTAACTACTAAACAAGTCGATGCTGCGTATTTTCTAAAAATGTTTTCTTAATTTAACCTCCAAATAAATATATCTGCTCACCAGCCATAAGATAAGGCCTTTCTCTTGTTTTGGAAGATGTAAATAAGCATATACCCCTTGTAATCAATATAGCACTCATAGTCATGAAAACAATTTCCGGTCTGCCACTACAATTATATGGATGAGTTGTCTGATTTCCATTAGTCAAAAAAAAAAAAAAGAACCTGAATAAAAGCTACAATATACAACCAAGTTTACTTCTCATATATAAAAAAGTAATACATTGTGAGTCTCCACTATCTTTTCATTGTCTCAAGTCTGATTCACCATTGGAAAAATAGGTTTATCCTATGGGGAATCAGTTCTGAGATTCAGTGAGTATTTAAACAGCTACAAAGAATTTATTAAAGAGACAAAAGTGCATCTATTACTAGGATATTCTGAAAGGCAAAATGACCAGCAACCTTTACATAATTAAGTTAGCTGGTGAAGTATCAGATGACTTTATTGCTGGAAAGAATCTGAAAGATCAAAGGGCAACATTTTCATTTTACTGATAAAACCTAGAGCATTTTTCTAAGACAATATTTTTTAAAGTACTCTAGTTCCAATAAAATGCAAGAGTGTTTAATTGTTGCTTATATCCACGATGCTTGCACAGTGCTTAGGGCACATTAAACATCCAAAATGTGAGTCAGTATGATGTATTCTAAATGAGTCAGTGAACAAACATGAGTAGAGGAATTAATGACCTGTCTTGCATAAGAGGCTGTGTTACATAAATCATACTAAAAGTTGGTTTTACCTGTTTTTCAAAGTTTTCTCAATTTTTTAAGTAGCTCGAATTGGTAATCTCTCTCTGAACTTGTAATCCATTGAACTTACAATCACAACTTCATATGGCCTCTGCATATTCAGAGGAACGAGGGATATAAATGTCCCTAAATGCTCTTTGTGCCAAATGCCAGATGGTCAAGTCTCCAGCCAGATCATAAATGTCAGGGCTATTCAGAATCCTGAGCTTTTGTCCCTAAAAGTCTTTTGTCTTCATGTTTGGATGTGCAGGTGTCCATACAGCCAGTGCCCTAATTTGTTTTTCTTCTTCAGGCATACATTTTTATTATTTTTTTTATTCCATATCTTCGAACAGACCTTTCTTTAGATTCATTGATTTTTAGCAAGACATGGATCAATGTGAATTGAACCATCTAAGAAAGCTATAACAAGTCTGGGGCAAATTGAAAAATAATGATAAAAATATATTCTAGTCCATATAATCAAATAAACACCTATCAGCCCATAATGGCACGATTTGAACACATAAATAAATGGGAGAAAAGGGATAGCTATTCCTTATAGTAGAATTCTAGTTGATGAATGTAGAAAGGGTGATGGAAGTAGAAAAAATTCACAAACACCACATTAATAATTGTTGTAGACAGAGATCATCATTGGATAATAAAGTCAGTGACTGAAATTGTGATGGGAAACAGGATATCTACATAATCCTAAAGTGTCATTCATAAGCTACTTTTCACAAATTGGAAGAGATCAAGGACCCATGACATCCCAGTATTTAGGAGGATGAAACAGAAGGATCGAAGATCACAGCCTCAGCTACTACTTAGTGAGGCCTTCTGCAACTCAGTGAGACCTTGTTTCAAAATAAAGAATAAAAAATAGAGTTGGGGGTATAGCTAGGAGAATGCCCCTGGGTTCCATCCCCAGTACCACACACAAAAAAAGGACCCATGACAACTAAATGCAGTGTGGAATCCTAGACAGAATTTAGAACCAGAAAAGGGATATCAGTATATAAACTGGAAAATTTTGAATCAAGTGTTTAGGCTAGTCAATAGCACTGTACTGATTTTAATTTTCTGGTCTTGGTAATTTCACATTAGTTAAAATAAGATGTTAAAATTTGAGGAAACTTATTCTGTACTTTTTTACAAACTCTTTAAAATTATTTTAAAATTAAAAAATATTTTAAATACATTTAAAAGGCTATAATAAGCTGGGTATGCTGGTGCATACTTGTTATCCCAGCATTAGGGAGGCTGAGACCAGAGAATCGCAGTTCACGGACAGCCTCAGCTATTTAGTGAGGCCCTCTGCAACTTAGTGAGACCCTGTTTCAAAATAAAGAATAAAAAATAGGGCAGGGGGTATAGCTCAGAGGTCAAATGCCCCTCGGTTCCATCCCCAAACCCACACACACACAAAAAGGCTATAATACTTTCTTATATTTTAGTGGCTTTGTATAAAAGAAGCATAAGAGAAGGATGGTTGCTGGTGGTGCTGCTCAGTGGTAGAGTGCTTGCCTAGCATGCATAAGGTCCTAGGTTCAATCCCTAGGGTGACAGTAAGTGAATGAATGAATGAATGAATGAGCAAACAAATGAAAAATAAAGAAAAAAGATATAAAGATTTTTTTTTATGATCCAACTTAACACAGGAATAAGATGACAGTGACTTGCCCAAGGCTACCCATTATGAAGCTAGGTGTTCTATTATATCTCACTTCTTACTACAAAAACTTCTAGAATTTGCTACTTTATTCTCAAAACTTAAAAAAAAAAAAGGTAGAAAAGGGTATTGTTATCTACATTTCATGGACCTGGAAACTCAGTTCCAGCAAGAGTAAAAAATTTTCCATAGGTAATACAAGTTATCAAATGATGGTATTAGAATTCAAGCCCAAGTCTTCTTACTCTCTATCCAGCTTTTTTATTAATCAGATTCCAAAATTGTTGTTGTTTGTTTTATTTGACAATCATTTGTGTAGAGTCTACTAGGCAAAACACTGCACTAAGCACTATTGGGAAAAAATATGAACATGACCAGTTGTATCAATGAGGTGAGTTTTGAAAAAGTAAAAGTTGACCAGGAGAAAAAAAAGGGGCAAGTAATGCCATTCCAAGCAGGAATGCAGCAAAAGCACATCAGAACTGGCCTCAAAGCACAGCATCCCCAAGGTCTCTTGTTACTTCTTTGTAAACACTTAGTGCCCTCCACCAGTGAAGGCCACTTAGAGACTACCATTGGGAAGTAAACTTTGTTTTCTTCCCATTAAATTTGCTCAAAGGAGTATTTAGAATTTACTTAAAATTCTGCCTCACTGACAAGCTTCAATTAGTCTTGATGCCCATAGCTCTGTGGTTTAGCTGGCTGACCTCATCAGTTTCTCTGTGGGATGCTATCAATTCGATCTTACCAAAGTTGCAAGGGATTGGGTAGCGGAAGAACCCGCTGCCAGCTGGATAACTAATGTCAAGAGAGTATGTGCCCACCTGGAACCTTGAGCGTCACAGCCCTGTTCCAGCACAGAGGTGGGGGAGGCAACTCAGCAGAGAGTAAGCAAGCCTCCAACTTTCTGATACTGGTCTCTGGGTTGAACATGCTGCCTCCTTTTAAACTCCTGAGTTGGTGACAAGAGTTTCCACAATTTTGGGACCCTGGCTCCAAGTGGTTGTGTGTGTGTGTGTGTGTGTGTGTGTGTGTGTGTGTGTGTGCTAATTTTACACTCCTTAACCTGTTTAAACTCTATAGATCATCTAAGTGGAACACCTCTCCTGAATTTATCTAATCTGGCCCAAGATTACACAATTCAAACGATCTGAACTTGCGATTCCTCCCTTGGTTTCACAGGTGTAGCCTGTGAGGAGGGTGAGTTTAACATGATGGGGATTTAAGGCATTAAGATTCCATATTCTTTCATCATTCCCATTCAGGAAAGAGTAAAATGATAATATTGTTCTATGTAAGGCTTTAGATCAGCTTAGAAGTGTCGTCGTTTTGGTAATATATATAAATCATTTGTTCCTAATGCACAACTAGGGGAGATAAATTCTTTGCTTGTACAAGAATCCTCTTTAACAGGAGGGAAATGTCTCTTAAATGATTTACTCTGATGTGGTCCTTTGCCCTGAGCCTGCCTTCGGACCTTTGAATATCTTTCTGGGGGGAGGGTACTGGGTATTTTATCAGGAGTACTCCCAAGCTACACCTCCAGCCTTTTGTTATTATTATTAGTAGTAGTATTAATATTATTAGTATTTTAATGATCTGGTGAGGTTGCTGAAAGTCTTGTTACTTTGCTGAGGCTGTCCTCAAACCTGTGATCTTCCTGTCTCAGCCTCCCAAGTATTGAGATTACAGGCATGCACCACTGTACCTGGCTCTTTGAATACCTTTTATTTGAAAATTTGGCATCACTCATTTTGTGGTAAGTTTATCTATTGCAAGACTTTACTTTTGCTCCCAGGTTACAAAAGTGTTGAGGCTTGAAGAATCTTAATAACAAGCTGAAAGTTCAATGATAGCAATTTCAGTTTGTTACAATATTCATGACCCCATGTTAAAAACATCATAGGCTTCTCTTCAATAGTTGATGTCCTTGTACAGATTTTCTGTTAATAAACTAGATTCTAAGTTGTATCAGTTTCCATTGTATCACCTCACTAAAAGTATTAGTGTAAAATCTTTAAGCCCTGTTGGCTTTATAGATTTGATTGATGTGGAGGCATGAGGGACTGGTAATACTTTTATTGTCTGACACGTGTATGTCTTTATGTAGCATGTTATCTTTCAACCAGAATTACTCTTTCTGTACTACCATCTAACACATATACATATGCTATATATACATATGCTACTGATGTGCTGTGTCATAAGATATTAAGTGATTTCTGTTGCACAAAATGATAGGTTTCATTGCTTGTAAAATGTGCTTTGACACACTCAATAATATCTCCTTCAAGCGTATATTGTGTTGATTACATCTGGCAGTACCATATGGTGAAATTTAGTTAGGACCTTTCCAATTAGATTACAGTTCAAAACCCACTTTGGGGGTGCAGCTCAGTGATCTACTAAATTTCTCAGTGACATTCAGAACATGAAATAATTCTGAGAGAATAAATTTGCAATACAAATGGGAACAGAGGAGAGTTTTCAATCTGTATTAATTTATTTTTCAAAATTCATTACTTGCACAATATGTTTTCTAAGCTAATTCTAACCAAAGATGAGTAACACTGCCTTGGAAAGAGACTGTGCTTAAAAGATTTTCCATATGTTTAAACACAAAGACTTTGTATGGTGCTATAGGTCTAGATGCCATGAAAAAGCTTCTTACAGCAGGTCCTCCAAACCTCCCCCAGTCTAAGGACCTACATCACAGAGAAAAGGGAATCATCAGAAAACCTCTACAATCTTCCACTGCCCCATCTACCCACCTTAGAGCTGCTCTACCCATACATTTTACTTTTTCCCCTGTCTGTGCTTCCCTCTAAGGCCAACTCTTCTACTTGTATCCTACATATCTTATCCCTTCTACTCTGCTCTTGATTCCACTCCTGCAATGTCTCTCCCTCCTGGGTCATTACTACTAGAAAATACACATGCTATTTTTTTTTCTATCTTAAAAGAGCACGCAAAGAAAACCTTCTCTTGACCTTGAAACCCTATTCTTTTCCACCTAGCTTCAAATGAGCTGCCTTGGCTCAGTTACTTAATGTCTCTTCCCTATCCTTCCAGAACTCTTGTAATCAGGCCCTCACTCAGGGTCTTCCTGTTCCCACCCCAGCTGTGTTGGCTTCTTGCTGGGCCTTCAATTGTCACACTGCTGTCTAAGCGTTTGCACTTGCAAATCCCAGGCTTAGGACCACAGGTATCTGGGGATTGCTTCCTCACCTTACTATTCCTTGAAGCCTTCCTTCACAAAACACCTATTCATAGCTAGGTGCCTGTAATCCCAGAATTTGAGAGGCTGAGACAGAAAGACCGCAGGTTCAAGGTCAGCCTTGGCAAATTAGGGAAGCCCTCACCAATTTTTCTAGACCCTGTTTCAAAATTTAAAAAAAGGACTGGAAGTGTAACTCAGAAGCAGAATGCCCCTGAGTTCAATCTCCTGCAAAACACACACACACACACACACACACACACACACACACACACACACTTCATGAAGCCCTCCTAATCCTTATATCTAAAATTCTAATACTCATTCTTATCCTTTTGCTGTCTCATTCACTTTCATTGAGTCCCCCCTAATATTTACCTCATTCTAATATTCTTTATAACTTTTTTAATGAGCTCAATTATAAGAGCTTTAAAGGTTTGCAAGTTTAATAGGCAGTGAAGATAGAAGTCTCCATTCATAAATTAAATGCCCCAGGACAAGAAAGAGATATTGAGAGAAAGGTCCCCAGGGGTAAGAAACAGCTGATTGACTCTGTTCACTGTTTATAAGGTGTGTGGTCCCAGGCAATTTACCCAAAGTCTCCTCTGAGGTCTCAGTTGACTCATGTGTAAGTGTGGATAGTATATACCTCAGTCTATATACCTAGATTCACAGATCTGGGACCGGAAGTGGGCTAGGCCCAGATGGTCCTGAGGGAAGCAGGTATGGTTCCTGTCTTCATGGAGCACATAGTCTAAGAAGGAATAGATTATAAACAACAATCCTAGACACATATGTGGAAATCACAGGCACGAGGTTGTAAAGGAATAGAAGAAATGGCTTATGAAGTACCTTGCTTGTAATTAACGCTCAGATATTACCCCTTCTCTTTGCTCAGATCCATCATAGCTTTGTATCAACCAGTTTTCTTAAGAGGCATATTCTACTTGCTATCCTACCAACTTGCTTTTTACACTTGATTATGTTGAACAATCACCTGAAATATTCCTTAAATAATAACAGCCATCTGGGTGTGGTGGCGCATGCTTATAATCCCCACAGTTGGGAGGTGGAGACAGGAGGATCGCACAGGTTCGAAGTTGCTGGCTTAAGAGAGCCTGTTTCCAAATAAAAATATAAAAAAAATAGGTCTAGGAGTATAGCTTGAAGGTAGAAGGGTTTATAGGAACCCTAGTACCACCAAAGATAAATAAATAAATAAATAAATAAATAATAACAACAGCCAATTGGTATCATTGTCCAGAATTTCTGATTCAAGAGTTTGGTGAAATGGCTTCTAAACTGTATTTTAACCATCTCCTAGGGAAATCTCATGCAGAAATCCCTAGGCCACTCTCAGAGAAGTGCTGATTTAGAGAAATAGTTTTCTCATCTCCATGTTTAATAATAGGTTATAAAAACATTTTAAAGCCATGTCATTCTGAATAAATTATGTTCTCCCAGAAGCCATTTAGTCTAGGACTTGTGCCTCACATTAATGATATTAATGATCCATAGAGATCACATACTCACTATCAAATCATCCAAAGTTCTAAATCTTAAAATAACTCACCCCACCCTGGACCCCCCTTTTTTTCCCTGTAGCATTATTACAAAAAAAAAAAACAACCCACTTGAACAGTTTTTAAATGTCATCAATCTGAATAGCTAAAAAGTAAGGAACAGCAAAGAGAACCATGACCAAAAAGAAAATTGGCCTCAGAGAGCGTGCCTTGCTACAGTGCTGGGGACAGTGATCAACAGATGGTGCCAGCGGCTGTGATTATTAAGCCGTGCAGATGCAAATATGAACACAACTTCACTCCATCAACATAATTACACTAAGTCAAAGAATTTTGAAACATGGCATGTGGCCATGTTCTGCAGTAAGGTCAAAACTCCCAAAAGTGTTCCTAAGCAAATAGTTACAAGATAAGTTAGATACTCCTCAATTCAGAATTATTGAAGACTGGAAAATCTGACACGTGAAGTTAAGAACAAAAGCACCTCAATGATAATGTGAAATGTGTCAGTTAAACTATAATAGTATCATAGTAGAGACAATAGCTAGCTGCATCTAAAAATAATCTTGTTTTTTAATATTTGAATTTTCTAGACAACAGAAACCTATCCCAATAAATAACCTCGTATTTTGTTTCAGATGGCTTACAGTTTATGTAACATATATTATCAAACCCCCCAGTCCTATCAAATAGAGTAAGTTAATATATTTAAGATGGCTGCAAGGGTATCGTCATGTGTATCCAGCAGTGGGCACTGCAGGAAAGCCATGGTCATCGTAGGAATGGCCTTAAACTTTCAGGGCTTCTATCAAGTTTATGCAGCTTTTCATTTGCTACAGAGCAATATTTTTGATGGCTCTTCCTAAAGTAAGTGTGCCTTTCTCCAGGAGCTCTTTCTTCTAATTTTTGTTTTTACCAGCTAAAGATAGAGAACCAAAACAAAACTACCAGCTTTATTAAGATTGTACATAAAATAAAAGTACACACTCTGGGGAAGAGACAAAAGACTGCCCCTCTGAGTTAACTGCACAAACTTTAATACAAAGTATATGTCTTTATGAATTCTTATTTTTTACTGTTTACAGATCTCAAAGGGTTTTGTTTATTCTGGTTTTATTGTTGCATTCTAGATAAGAGGAATTATCAGATGTGTATATTTTTTTCTTTTCCTACTAGAGATTGAACCTACGAGTATTCTATACTTCTGATTGACAACCCCTCCTTTTTTGTTTTAATTTTTAAATACAGTCTTTATAAGTTTCTGAGCATCTCTAAAGTTCTGAGGTTGGTCACAAATCTACAATTCTCTTGTCTCAGCCTCCCAAGTACTGGAATTACAGACATGTGCCACAATGCCCAGAAGATATTGCCATCTTTGTATAGAACCTAAACACCTTCACCCTAGATATTATGGGTATGTACTCTAACGTGTAAGAGTTATAGCCTTTTTGTTCCCATTTGCTTTTTCCCAAGTCAAATGGTGTTATTCTCTAATATAAAGAGCTCAAGACATAGTGTTACTTTTGATAAATCTTATAAATGACTAATGGTTCTCCAATGTACTATAGTTTAATTAATAGTTATAGGCTTCTTATGTTCAGCAATTAAAAATTAAGCCATATTTGCCAGGCGTGGTGGCGCACGCTTGTAATCCCCGTGCTTGGAAGGCAGAGACAGGAAGATTGCGCAGGTTCGAAGCCAGCCACGCTGGCTTAAGAGACCCTGTTTCCAAATAAATTTTACAAAAGTATAAAAATAGGTCTGGGAGTGTAGCCCAGAGGTAGAAGGGCTTCCAGGAACCCCAGTACCACCAAAAAAAAAAAAAAAAAAAAAATTAAGCCATATTTAATTTTATCCAAAGGCACTTAAATATTTTTGAAGTGTCTATTCATATTCTTTGCCCATTTTTATAGTATTTTGTTGGTTTTATTGATTTATAGAGGTCGTTTGTTGACCTGTATCCTTCTGTATGTAATTTAAAATTTCTCAGTTTTTTATTTATATTTTGACTTTTTGTAGTTTTTTTCTGTGCACATTTTTATATTAGCACACTCATATTTATTACTATTTTGTTTAATGGCTCCTATATCTTTATCAAACGTCAATGCTATATATGTGCATGTGTGTATATTTGCATACATAAAACACACATGTATAACATTTACTTATACAAATATTTATATGTGTGTTTAGAATGTATATGTTAAGAAATATCTATGATTTCCTCTAGGATTTTAAATTTCACTTTTATTTTTATTTATTTATTTATTTGTGTGTGTGATGGAACCCAGGGGCCTTCTACCTCCATGCTACACCTCCAGACCTATTTTATATTTTATTTAGAAACAGGGTCTCACTAAGCTGCTGAGGCTGGCTTTGAACATGCAATACTCCTGTCTCAGCTTCCCAAGTACTGGGATTACAAGCATATGCCACCATACCCGGCTAAATTTCACTTTTATTTTAAAGTCTCATCCATCTAGAATTTATTTATTTATTTATTTATTTATTTATTTATTTTTATTTATTTTTTTATTTTATTGGTGCACTGTATTCATACATCATAGTGGGATACAAACTTTTGTAGACATACATGCACACATTGCCCAGTCAGCCCCCACCCGATCCCCACCCCATTCCCTCCCCATCCCTCCCTCCCATGCTTGGCTTAGTGGTTGACATCTAGTATTATAGCAATTTATCCAAAATTAAAAATGATAATTTCACATAACAGTTTCATTTGTCTGATACCAAGCTTTTGATGACTTAAAGATAACATTTCAATATTTCTTTTTGCTTTCTTTCTTACCAGAGAATATTTTTTTTCTATTTTTTTAGGTGAAACTATCATATATTTATATATTTATTTTTCAGAAAAAAATCTATCCTAATATGGAATATGGATTCTAGATACCCAAAACGATCTTGAAAAAGAACAAAGCTAGAAGATATCTATTTTCTGATTTCAAACCATATAAAGCTGCAATAATTGAAACAGTGTAGTACTGTTCTAAAGGCAGATATATAAACCATTGAAGTTAAATACAAGCCTAGAGCTAAATTCTTCCCTATATTATCAAGTTATTTTTGACAAGGTTTCCACGAACATTTGGTGGTGGAAATAATAATCTTTTAACTAAATATTGTTGAAAAATAATAATTACACGGAAAAGAATAAAATTGGACCCTTACCTAATCCCATATACAAGTATTAACTCAAAATAGATAAAAGACCTAAATATAAATCTTAAGACTATAAACTTTTAGGAGAAAATCTGGGTCATAAAACCTCACAACATTGACATTGGCATTGATTTCTTGGATATGATTTCAATGGCACAGGCAACAGAAGAGTATACAAACTCCCTAAAAAATAAAAAAATTGTATATCCAAAGACAATGTAAACAGCGTTAAAAGTTACTAATAGAATTGGATAAAATATTTCCAAATGCTATATCTGAAGGTATATTAATATTCCAACTAGAAATCCTAAACATTAACAACAATAAAGGCAAACAATACCATTTAGAGATAGGTAAAAGACTAACATAAATAATGAATCTCCACAGATAACCAATCTTAGTTGTTTGTTGGATGGAAAATCTTGTTTCTCTGGTTCTGGTGTGTGTTACCTATTTCTTCTTTGTAGTTAATCTCTTTGAGTATTTTCTCTAGCGCTGGTTTTGAAGACATAAATTCCTTCAGTTTCTGTTTGTCATGGAAGCTTCTTATTTTTCCATCTAATTTGATAGAAAGTTTTGCTGGGTAGGAAATTTTTGGCTGGAAGTTGTTTTCTTTCAGAGTTTGGAATATGTTACTCCAAGCCCTTCTGGCTCTCATGACTTGGTTTGGGAAGTCTGGAGTGAATCTAATTGGTTTGCTTCTGAATATCACTTGGCCCTTTGTTTTTGTTGCCTTTAAGAGTCTCTGCTTGGCTTCCACATTGGTCATTTTGACAATTATGTGGCGTGGGGATCCTCTTCTCCAATCCTGTCTAAAGGGAGTTCTATAAATTTCCTGGATCTGTGTATCAACCTCTTGCTCTGTGTTTGGAAAATTTTCTGCTATTACTTCCTTGAAGAGATTGTTGATCCCTTTGGTATCACTTTCTTTTCCCTCCTCTATTCCAATCATTCTTACATTAGCTCTCTTAAAATGGTCCCATATTTCTTCAATGTCAGATTCCTGCTGTCGGATATTTTTTTCTAGATTAGAAACTATGAGTTCATTTTTGGAATGATCATCTTCTAAGAGTGAGATTCTGTTCTCCATGTGGTCTAATCGGTTGTTTGTGCTTTGAATTGAGGCCTTTACTTCATTAATTGCATCCTTTATCTCTTTTTGGCTCCTCTGAGTTCTTTTTGAAGCACCTCTATTATTTCTACAGTTATTTTCCTGATTTGATCTTCTAGAAATCTCTGATTTTCTGTTTTATCGGGTTCTGATGTTGTGGGGTTGTGGGCATTTATTGCTCCAGTGTTATTCCTCTTTCCCATGATTTTGGAAGTTTGTGCCTTCTCTGGGTTCTTCCCTTGGGTCACTATGACTTTGCTTAAGGTGCTCTGGATCTCGAGTCAGTAGTATCTCAGACCCCACTACTCCTTTACTGGGTTGTATCACAGAGTCTCCGACCCAGGGAGTCGATAGAGGCTGCTTTAAACTATGGGGGGTGCCAGGTTGCACGTTCTCCTACGATGTGATATCTCTGCCACCGCCACTCCCCCACTGGGTCAAGTCCCAGGGAGTACAGTACTGGGATTTCTCCTCTGTGGCCCGCAATTTGACTCACTGTTCTTGAGCACGCAGATGTAGCTGTACTGGACTCGTTGAATTCGCTGCTGCTGCCGCCAGTGGCAATATGGTGCCACTGCTATGCCCTCGGCCGTGAGGCTGGCTTATTTCTTCTTCGTTTTGAATTCCACTCTTAGTTCTTGTAGCGTGTGCTGAGCTCAGCCACTGGGAGCTTTAGATGTTTCCTGCGCTGAAAAATCCCGCCTGGCTGTTCCACAGCGGCTCACCTCGGCTTGCTGTAGCCGTCTGGTGAAGTCGCCGCTGCCGCCAGCAGTATGGCGTTGCTGCCGCGTCCTCGGGCGTGAGGCCGGTGTATCTCCTCTGTGGCTCTGAGCTCTGTTCTCAGACCGCTTTCTCTCTGGAGCCTGGTGATTTTTTTGTTTCTCTGGTGATGGTGTTTTCTGGCTATGAAAGGCGCTGATTTTGTGGCAATGGAGATTGGTTGTTGGCGGGGCTCTTAAGCCCCGCTTTTCTCGGTCGCCATCTTCCCGGAAGTCTAGAATTTATTTTGATTGGAGATAAAACGTATGCATCTCCATGTGGTGCATGCGTGTGTGTGTGTGTGTGTGTGTGTGTGTGTGTGTGTATTACTGCAGATTGAACCCAGGGACATTCTACCTCTGAGCTACACCACCAGCCATATATATATATTGGTGGTGGTACTGGGGTTTCTGAAAATCCTTCTACTTCTGGGCTACACTCCCAGACACCTATTTTTTTAAATATATTTTTATTTGGAAGCAGGGTCTCTTAAGCCAGCATGGCTGGCTTCAAACCTGCGCGATCCTCCTGTTTCTGCCTCCCAAACACTGGGATAACAAGTGTGCGCCACCACGCCCGGCTTATTTTTTTATTTTGAAATAGTCTCACTAAGTGGTGGAGGAGTTCACATTGCTGAGATTGGCCACCTGCAATCCTATTTCAGCCTCCCAAGTACAAGGATTAGAGGCATATTCCACCATGCCCAGTCATCTTCATAAATTTTTAAATACATGTATATCCTGTTCTTTAAACAGTGATCATCGCTTACTAAATAATCTCTTAACCTCCTGATTTGAAATGCTAATTTTCTCATATACTATACTATATTTCAAACCATCCTATTTCAATTATTACAACTTTTTAAATGTACTTTCGTATCTCATAATTATCCTTTTTTTGTGGTACTGGGGATGAAACCCAGGAGCATTCTAACTCTGAGTTACACCCCAACCCCATTTTTTCCTAGCCCTATTTTTTATTCTTTATTTTGAAACATGGTCTCACTGAGTTGCAAAGGTCCTCACTATGTAGCTGAGGCTGCCCATGAACTGCAATCCTCCTGTCTCAGCCTCCCAAATGCTTGGATTACAAGAGTGTGCCACCATGCTCAGCTCCTCATAATTATCCTTTTCCCTAGAATTTTGGCTATTCTTGTGCCTTATTTTTTCTATAGGATGTTTAGTTAACTTGTATATTTTTTAAAAGTTGCTGTTTTTGTTAAAATTTCATTAAGTGTGCCGGGCGTGGTGGCGCACGCTTGTAATCCTCGCGCTTGGGAGGCGGAGACAGGAGGATTGCGCAGGTTCGATGCCAGCCGCGCTGGCGTAAGAGACCCTGTTTCAAAAATATAAAATAGGTCTGGGAGTGTAGTCCGGAGGTATAAGGGCTTCCAGGAACCCCAGTACCACTTTAAAAAAAATTTCATTAAGTGTATAGAGTAATATAGTGAGTACTGACATATTCACAATATTAAATTTTTCTATCTAAGAATAAAATAGCAATTTCCTTTTTTTTTTTTTTTGGCGGTCATGGGGATTGAACCCAGGGACATTCTATCTCCGAGGTATACCCCCAGTTCTATTTTCTATTCTTTATTTTGAAACAGGGTGTTACTGAGTTGCACAGAGCCTCACTAAGCTGCTGAGGCTGGCTGCAACCATTTTCATTTATCCCAATATCTTCCCTCAGTTGTCTCATTATTACCATAAATACCTTTTATGGTTTGTTTCAACCAGGATGGAAATAAAGTCTAAGTCTCTCAGTCTGTTGACTTCTCTCCAGTCTCTAGGTCCTGTTTTTCCCTGCTTCCCCACTGCCATTGCCCTGTATTCCTGAATTTTGTTGAAACTGGATTGGTTGACCTATGGATTTTCCTATTATTTGGACCTTGCTGATAGTGCCCCCATCGTAGTGCCCCCATGGTATTTGTTTAACATGTTTGTCTATATTTTGATACAAAGACTACATAGGAAAAGTATTCTAGGTTTGTGTGTGTCTGGCTGTTCTTTAGGAGTATTTTAACTTTTCTTTTGTATAAATCCATATTTCTTTTTGAGTATATGCCTAAGGTTTTTAATGATATAACTTACTCTGTGGAAGGTCATTGGCATTATTTATAAAAATTACAGTACATGTGTCTTTTAACCTAGTAATTTAACTTATAGTAATATGTCCTGCAGAGAAAATTACATACCTGTGAAATGATGTACTTTTGAAATTACAGATTGTGGCAGTATTTGTAATATTAAAAGATTAGGATGGTTTAAATTCCCTTTGGTAAGAGCCTAATTAAATAAGTTATGGCACACCTATGCAGTGAAATGGTGTGAAGCTGTTAAAAAAAGAAGTTGGTTAAGTAATGATAGGAAATAGTCTCCAACTTATATTGTTATATAAAAAGAGTGCATAGAATGTATATCATCTTATTTTTTCTGTAAAAAAGGGTAATGCAAATTCTGTATATATGTAAGATATCTCCAAAAGATAACATTAACTGATTCTATCTGGAGACATTGACTGATGAGAGACAAGGGAATATGCCTATTTATACTTTTTAAATTTTGTACTCTTCAAATGATTTATCCATTTAATACTTTTAGTAAAACAACAAGAAAGTATAAGTACTAATATGAATTTAAAAGTTAGGTTAAAATACCAATTAATATATCCTATGTTTAAAACCTATTGTAGCATTTTTTGATTATTTGACACTATTAGGATCAACATTTTTGTGTGTGTGTGTGGTACTGGGGGTGGAACCCAGAGGATTTCTACCTCCAGGCTATACTCCCAGACCTATTTTATATTTTATTTGGAAACAGGGTCTTACTAAGTTGCTGAGGCTGGCTTCGAACCTGTGCGATCCGATCCTCCTGTCTCAGCCTCCCAAGCACAGGGATTACAAGCATAAGCCACCATGCCTAGCTAGGATCAACATGTTAAAGGGAGTGAGATTTCATTCAAACATTAAGAGATACCTCATCAGGTGGTACGTGGTGGTACACTCCTATAATCTCAGTACTTGGGAGGCTGAGACAGGATTGTAGTTTTGAGGTCAACCTCAAAAACTTAGGGTCAGCAAATTAGTAAGACCCTGTTTCAAATAAAAAATAAAATAGGGGTAGTGTATGGCTCAGAAATTCTACCTGAGTTTATTCCCTGGTGCCACAAACCAAACCAACCAACCAAGCAAACACACAAACAAATGAGAGATAACTTATCAGCAAGTAAGCCAAACTCTGAGAGAACAGCTGAAGTAGGGGGTGATGTGTGCACCTGTAAACATCTGCACATAAGCAGTCAGTCTTGTATACGAAATCCCTGCATTAAAGTAACAGAAGTGGAACAAATGACCTCAAATTCCATCCATCAGGGGCCAACATAGGGTAGTAAAATGGGATGGGATTTGAAGGCTTCAGACAAAGTTGAGATCCTCTAAATTCATTAGGTTTGACTCTTAATCTACCAAACAGAGTTACCTTCATCCACCCCTAGGCTTGTTATGAGAATTAGCAATGATTTCCATTGTATCTAAATGCCTGGTCCATTATATTATGATTCTAGCTCTAGCATTCCATGAATTAATTGGTCCATAGGTGGGAGGAACTGAGGTCAAGGGATATATTTTGTTGGAAGAACTTCTCTTTGCATTTTGAAACTTACACGTTACTAATATTTAATTGCCAGTTTTCTAGACATTCTAGCTCCCAGCCACTCACACATGGAGTCTCCCAGCAATTCTCTTAGTGAGAACATGTGACAATTATCCCAGCTTTTTGCGGGTGCCTGTTTTGCACTTATATGGAGTTGGGCTTTGACTTTCATTGTTTTTCTTATGGAGATGATAAAACTGTGTGTTTAAATATAGATCTGATACAGTGTAAAATCTATGTTGCTCATGGCAACCCAATGCCCATCATTCATTCGTTTTCTGCAGGGCTAATTATCTGCATTTTTAAAAAAAATTGTGCAGTTGACAAAACTATTTCATTGTATTCTAATTTATACTTACAGACATCTCATAGGCACTGACACATGGGGTCATTAAAATAGCTTTTGAAATTTCTCTGACAGAATAGCTTTAAATTTTGGTAACGCTCAAGAAATGAAAGAAAAAAAAAAACCAAAAAGCCGACCTCCTTTGCCTCATTTCATCATGTCTCTTCTGAGATCTTTCAGTGGTTAACCAGGAGAGAGAGCATTGAGTCTAAGCGTGTGCCCAGGCAGCGAACATTGGGTGCTCACGATTTAAGAACCATAAATTATCTCTCCCATTTTATGTGCCCAGCAACCAGGAAAGCTTTAAGCTGTGATGTGAGGCGCTTGATAAAGGAGTTTCCTATCATAGAGAGGACTGTTAAACTTGGATTCGATTCAGAAGAAAATAATTAAATCCATTTCTCTCCTGATGTCTGAAAATAAGAGTGGTCAGTTACTATTTTAAATGGCTTCCGGAGAAATGTAATTCTTTCCCAATTTTTTTCCCCCTCCTACCCAACATTAACACTGGCTGGCTTCCTTGACATGTCTTTCTACACACTTCCTAAAGCTGTTACTACATTATAAATGTTCTTCCAAAAATTACAGGGAAATATAACCAGAATACTTTCTCAGAGCCTTTTTATATCAACTATGTTTTACTTGTTTGCCCACACTCAGAATAAAAATTACAAGTTGCCTTTTCAATCATTCGCTGCAAAGAACAGGATGAGGAATCGGGTTGTTTTTGGAAATTTCCCTGTTAATTCTATAAATAGAGTTGACAGACAGATATTTTCAGGTAGCATTAACACAACACTAGTCAATGTCAGGGAAATTTATTACTTTGAATTTATGGGAGCTCTAAAAAGCAAAGCAATAAAATTATTTTTGACTTTTTTTTTCACTTTAGTTACACTCTGCAGTCCTAAAAAGAAATGTTATAAACTACTGTACATAACTAAATTTCCTCGAGGCAAAACAAGTATGAACCAAGGATATTCTTATTTATATATTTATTTGTTATTGGTGCATTGTAGTCATACATCTTAATGGGATACAAGATGGTAGAGGCACACATGCACACATCACTCATTTAGCTCTTCCTCAATTCACACCCCATTCTCTCCCTCTCCCTCTTTCTCATGTTTGGCTTAGTGATTGACTTTGATATGTTTGACGTACCTTGTGTACACTGGGGAATTTCCAAGAGTATTTTTATGATTAAGAAAGAGGCATTCAATTTAGGTTGTTGCTTTCTATTAGATAGTTCTTTCTATCAGTCTCTTACTGATAAATAAAGAGATGTGTTCTAGAGAAAATGATAATAAAGAATTTTCCTGGATTTCTACGTAACTGCATTTTTAAACATCAAAACAAGTTTATGGGCAGATATGGTAGTTTATACCTGTAATCCTAGTACTTGGAAGGTTGAGACAAGAGGATTGCAGGTTGAAGACCAGTCTCAGAAATTTAGTGAGACCCTCAGCAACTTATTGAGACCCTGTTTTTAAACAAATTTTAAAGGGCTGGGAGTGTAGCTCATAGATAGAATGCCCCTGGGTTCAATCCCAGTACCACAATAACAGACAGGCAAACAGACAAAAAACTTTATGGAATACAAATTAGCAAAATACCATGTGAAAGTTCTAATCTTGTTTGGCATACAACAATAAGTAGTAGGATGAACCATTTGGAGTTATAATAGTTGACTTCTTAGACTTAGGAAAACTGAAATTGCACAAGATTCAAGCTGATAATAATATCCTTTCTTATTTACTTGGTGTCCAAATTCCATTAGGATATTTTACAAAAGAGTGCTCAGATCATAGGAACCTACAGGTGTTAGCCAATAAGGAGAAGCTTTTTGCGGCCTCTGCCTTGGTAGAGACCAGAGCAAAGTGAACCAGAGCATTTCCCCTCAGGGGAGTTTAGTGATGGCCTCAAACCCTCAGCATGTGGTCTTTGATATGGACAAGGCCATGCGGCCAAAGGAGAAAATAATAACAGCTGAGACTGACACTGTGGTGAGGAAAGACAGAGTCCAAAAGAGGAGGAAAGGGGGAAGAAGAGAAAAATAGAAGAATATAAGGAGGAGGAAGGAGAGAAAAGGAGAAAAAAGGAAGGAAGGAAGGAAGGAAGGAAGAAAGGAAGGCAGGCAGGCAGGCAGGCAGGCAGGCAGGCAGGCGGGCTCTATAAATACAAGCAAGTGTAATTTGAACTAGTACCTTGATACTTTGGTGTATATGACCAACAGTTGGATAGACTGCTTTTTTCTATTATGATATCATTATATTATAATAGCATATTTGTTGCTCTGAATACACATTATTAAGACAAGTTTAAAACTGACTTTGAATGCTATGGAAACCCTTCTGTGAGAATTTCTTTTCCTTTAAGTTTGTGTGCTAAATAACTTCTCTGGAAATTTATCCTTTAGGACACGATCAAGTGTCATACTAACAGAAAAGCGACTGAAGGATGAGTCAGGCTATACCTCCCTCCATTAACAAAATAACTGAGAAGTAACCTTACATCTGGAAATTTTTAGATTTTTCTGAGACAGAGCCAACATTTAAAAACTTTATTACACAGGCATCGTTTAATAATAAAATTTTAAACCAATGTTTAAAAATTCTGAAAATCTGAATATTTGTTGAACAATGTAGACCTAACAGACAAAGAGAAATGCCACAAAGGCAGGTTGCTTCCGTCATTCAATTTTATTCTTTATCCCCACCACCGAGCACAGGGGCTGACATGCAGTTTGCAAGGATCATTATTTACTGAATGAATGGAGTGAATGAAACCCTAAGTATTTCGCTCACGGTTGATTATTTCTTTAGCCTATTAAACATCCTTTGTGCATTAGAAGTGGTTCAGTAAAAATGACCCAGTTTCTTAGTTACAAAATGAGGAGCTGGACAAGGCATTTTCAGTATTAACATCCATATTCTGGTAAACACCCAAACCCAGTGTCTGGGAAAGAGCAAAAAGCAGGGATTTTGAATTTTACTGAGCTCTAAAGAAAAACAAAGTTACATCATTTGCAGGAAAATGGATGGAACTAGAGAATCTTTTGCTGAGAGAAGATGGTCTCAGAAAGCCAAAGGTGCGGTTTATTCTCCCATATGTGGACCCTAGAAAGAAAATAGAAAACTAAAGGACTTCAGATAAATGAGGGAAAGACCAGTAGAATAGTGGAAGGGGATAAGGGAAGAGACAAGGGATGGGGAGGGGGAAAAAGGAGAACAGATGAAGGAAATAGATCAAATAATGCTATGTCCATATATGAAGGTATCACTACCAGTCTCAGTAACATATATATGGGGAGGTTGGGAGGAACGAGGTAGGAAACACTCCAGGTGCTGTGTGCGTGCGTGTTTGTATAACTTTGAACCTCATTATGATGTATAATTTCAGCACACCAATAAAAGTATATTAAAGACATCTTAGCCAGGCATGGTGGCACACGCTCATGATTCCAGCACTTGGTAAGGTAGGACAGGAGAGTTGCAGGTTTGAGGACAGCCTCAGCAAGGAGTGAGATGCTTATCGACACAGAGAGACCCTGTTTCAAACTTTAAAAAAAGGAAGGTGCTGGGGTTGTAGCTCAGAGATTGAATGACCCTGGCTTTAATCTCCAGTACCATACATGCACAAAAATCAGTGTATACGTTAAGACTATTCATGCCAGACTTGGTTTAAAGATCTGATTGAGGATGACGTTTACCCATTCCGCTCAGGTGTTTCCTGAATTTTGTCCTATTTGAGCTATTGTTTAGCTCTCCCTACACAAATCCAAAAGAAGTTGTTCACTGGCGAGGACAAATTCTCCCCAAACGTGCCAAAGAAAAGTATTCATTGCCATTTTATGAAAGCCTAAGTCACATTTCCAGAAGGGCTGGGACCTGCCAGTACAATGAGTTTTGTTGCTTATATTTTATTTCCCCAGTAATCACCTGTTTTAACCAAAAGACTTTGAAGTTCGAAGGGAGTCCTTTTATCATTTGAGAGCTCTTGAAGAAAGGGAGTTTGTTTTTTAAGTCAAAACACCTCAAGTACAAAAATGTATTTGGGGGGAGTCATACTATTAACTCTTCTGTGTTTTGGTTTGAAACACTTGTGTTACGGGCTATTTGGTTAAGAACCAATGTTAGAGAAAGTTGTTCTGTTTACTTCTAGTTCTGTATTGTCCTATGCAGTAGCCACTAACCATTTGTTTAAATTTAAGCTAGTTAAATGTAAATAAACACTCAGTTCCTTAATTGCCAGAGTTCAGGTGGCCAATAATCCTAAGTAGCTAGTGGCTACCTCATCAGGTAAGCACACACATGGAATAATTCTATCACTGCAGAAAATTCTGTTTGACAGCATCAGTAAGGTCTTTCTCCTTAACCAAACTTGAGTCAGGCTCCTCTGTGCCCTCTTCTCCACGAGGCCTGGAGCTTGGGCCCTGTCCTGTGCCTTCTTAGTCAAGTTTTAGTAGGAATCCTGCTGGTTTCATCTTCGTAAAGATGATCAAATCCCTTAGTTTCTGATCAAATCCCTTACTTCTTGCTTTGATAACTTATCATCCTGGCTTGCCTCCAATCAAATCAGTTAAAGCAGAATCCCTTTTCAGCTAATGTTTCTTCTTCATAATTTTTCATCCACTGAGCCCCATACATTGTGCTCCATGGCTATACATGCCCTCTCATTCTTGTATTTAGAGTTATGCCTGACCTCTTTCCACTACTTCAAAATGCTCAGTATAGTAATCTCTCTTGAATAGTCTTCTCGATCATCTTTATCAACTGTCATGAATAATTTTAATCATATTATGCTAACTTTTTAAAGAATACAAAAATAATGGAATGGGGAGGATAGAGCCTCTTTAAAATGCAGGAGGTACATAAACAAATGTATCAAAGTTAATCACCAAACAGGCATGGGATCGAGGGGGGGGGAATGGGATGGGGGCTGGATGAGGGCTGATTGGATGATGTGTACTTGTATATCCTCTCAAGTCTTGTATTCCAATGTGATGTATGATTACAGTGCACCAATAAAAATAAATTAAATAAAAACTACAAAAATAAAATCAAAATGACATCAAATATTTTACCTTTTAATTTTTGAAATTCCCTATGGCCTAACATGGGAAAAGCATTAACTAGATATCTACTAGTCAACGTGTATTTATTGAGTAAAAAAAATTTCCCAAGAGGTAGGTTATAGTCCTGATATATTCCTGGAGGTTTTGAACCCCTATCTTCTACCAGCCAGGTGATGATATAAGCAGGGAGGATTCCAGGAAAACTGAGTGTCTTGGAAGCCTTGGGCACTGCCAAAGCAAGGCAGTCTTCAGTCACCTCACATGTTATTGATTGCAACATTTAAGTATATAATGCAAGTTTATTTTGGTAATTTTTAATTTTTTTTATTTTGAAACAGGGTCTCGCTAAGTTGTTCTGCACCACCATGAACTCTTTATATATTGTCGTCACTATGGTCCTACCCTTTTGGTTTACATGGAATTTCCCAGGGTACTTGTTTGGGAGATGTCTGAGATGCTTTCCTTTTTTCTTAATTTAATAGTACAGAAAAAGAACATATACATATATCCTGTTGAAACTGCAAGAGAGGAGTGTATAGCAAGGGCCGCAGTGTGCTGGCCGGCTGGAGAGACAAGAAAAAGACCCAGAAGAAAGTGTGAAATTATTTATATTGTAAGGAAGTTCAGACAGCCCCTCTGAAGGGTTTGGTAATTGAGTCTGCTGAAACAAACTGACAGTAGACAAATTAACAGGAGAAAGGAGCCAGATGACTGGGGCTTAACTCCACTCTTCGTATGAAGAGATTTAAAAATGAGGAATGTTGACTGTTTAGAGGAGCAGCAGACGATCTCCTGGGAAATGAATGAACCAGAGAAGCAGAAATTAGCGTATAAATTATTCCCTTTGGAATTTGAAAGAACCTAAGAGACTGACAATATTCCATGGCAAAGCCTATCCAGGTGTGGTTAAGTTCCTCAACCTTCTTTCCTGAGAGAATGAAAATCCAGAGACTGGATATAAGGCAAGTGTGTTCTCTTTGGCAGTCCTATCTCAAGGCAGATAAAGGAATATCAGAGCGGTGTGTTCCAGCACTGGCTGCTACCCAAGGACCTGTAAGTTAAAGTATACAGCATTGCAGGGCATCATGTTTTGTTTTTTTTCTGAGCCCCAGCAGTATCAGATGTTTGCCGATAGAGAATTAAGCCTCTTTTGCAGTTCCTTGGTTTCCTTCCTCTTTTGCAGGTTCTTTGGTTCTGGCCCATTAGTTTTAACAGACATCTCAATTTAATAACAGCTTTTGGGGGAGAAAGAAAATTTTAGAAGAAAAAAATGTACACTTCTTTAAAAAGAAAACAGTAGAGTATATTTATTTATATCACAGTGCATTGCCCGTTCAGTAGGTGAAAATTTAAATCTAAACTCTCTTAGTACTCTTCTGAGTCACTTTAGTCATCGTTTCTGATTCTTTCAAAATAAATTTTCTAGCCGGGCATGGTGGCGCACGCTTGTAATCCCCGTGCTTGGGAGATGAGACAGGAGAATCGATCAGGTTTGAAGCCAGCCTTGCTGGCTTAAGAGACCCTGTTTCCAAATAAAATAAAAAATAGGTCTGACTGGGAGTGTAGCCTGGAGGTAGAAGGGTTCCATCCCCAGTACCACCAAAAAAAAAAAAAAAATTTTTTTTTTCATTTTCCTCATCCTCCTTTCTTCTTTAATACTAAAATTTGGGTCAAGCCCAGTGGCATTCTACCTCAGAGTTACAGCCCCAGCCCTTTTTACTTTGAAATTGGTCTTTAGTTGCTGAGGCTGGCTGAGAACCTGCTATCCTCCTGTCTCAGCCTTCAAAGTACTGGAATTATAGCCGTGCACCACCACATCCAGCTCATAATGTATTTTTTTATTAAAACCTTTTAAGTACTTTTTAAAATTGAGGTAGTCTTAAGGCAGTTCAAAGAATATTGCAATATCCTCCAGATTTCCGCTTGACTACCTGTGTGATTATACCTCCATATACCTACCCTCTACACACTCCTCAACTTCATTGGATACCTCAAATTATACAAGTAATTTTGAAGCTTGTCAGGAAGTTTTTGACAGCTCGGCACTCAGCAGGAGCCCTTGGCATGGCATCACAGAGCTTCACCTTCCCCAGCTTTGAAAAGGACAGGAGCATTCTGAGAGATTTGGCACATTCCTCTACATTTAACTGTACTTACTCCTGGCATCTAAAACAGTTTTTTTGCATTTCATAAAGACAAAAATTATTGCTGGGCGTGGTGGCGCACGCTTGTAATCCCCACGCTTGGGAGGCGGAGACAGGAGGATCACACAGGTTCGAAGCCAGCCACGCTGGCTTAAGAGACCCTATTTCCAAATTTAAAAAAGTATAAAAATAGGTCTGGGAGTGTAGCCCAGAGGTAGAAGGTAGAAGGGCTTCCAGGAACCCCAGTACCAAAAAAAAATATATATATATATATATATATATATATATATATATATTCAACTTGCACAGATTTATCTATTTGTACATATCTCCTATTCTTGAGTTCTTTATAAAGCATTTATTGCTTTATAAGAAAAGCAGTTGGTTCAAATTTTTTTTTGGGGGGGAGAGTTGGAAGGAGTTGAATCCAGTGGCATTTTCCTACAGAGCTACATCCCTGGCCTTTTTTATATTTTATTTTGAAGCAGGGTCTCTCTAAGTAGCTGAGGCTGGCCTCGAACTTATAATCCTCCTACTTGGCCTCCCAAGTACTAGGATTACAGGCATGTACCACCACGCCCAGCTAGTTTTTTTTTTTTTTTTTTTTTTTTTTTCGGAACTGAGGGGTTGAATCCAGGGGCATTCTACCTTCGAGTTACATCCCCAGCCCTATATTTTATTCCTTATTTTGAAACAGGGTCTCCCAAAGTTCTGGAAGACCTTACGAAGTTGCTGAGGCTGGCCGAGAACCTGCAATTCTCCTGTTTCAGCCTCACAAGTACTGAGATTACAAGCATACACCAGCACCCCAGCTTAGTTGGCTCGTTTTTGAGTGATGAATATTTGTACCACTTACCGTAAATTTTTATCCTCAGGTCCCCTTTCTCTTCTGCATACTCAGAGTACTAAGATCTGAGTATAAGATAAACCTCAACTCTAAGAGGCAGCACCAGTGGGAATAACAGGGAAAGAGAAGTAACAAGTAACCCGAGTTCACACTTGGCCAGGCCAGAACACCTGCGCAGGAAATGACAGCTGCGTCCCTGCTTGCCTGTCTGCCTGGGGACTGGCTGGGTCCCTTGAACAAAGATTGCAAGATTTATTCCAATTTCAGAAAAGTTGAAACCGAGAGAGAGGAGGAGCAAAATACATGTTACAGAAAGGAAATTTGCCAAATTAACAGACTGCTAAAATGCACATTTTTTTTCCACAAGATGGTGACTTTTTTCTTTTTTTGGATGAGTGTTTTCACAGATTTTCCAGTTTTGTTGCTGCTGATCTAACTTAAACCTTTCTCTTCGAAAATCAGGAGGCAGAGGCCTGGAGATTTCCACCTGTTCCAGATTTTCTGAGGTGGTTCCTACTAACCCGAGTCAAAACAGCTGTTTCTTCACACTCAGTTTCCAAATGCTAACGATGTAGTTTTCACCAGTCTATGACAAAATGCAAAGAAAAAAAGAGTATTGAAATGTCAAGTGTAGTATGTCATACTTTCATTTTGAAGTGTTCATTCTTTCATGTGATGCTAAGAGACATTGTTTTGGAGAGGTTGTTTGCTTGCCTCACTCCAACATATATACATTATAAATTAAAATTTTAACAACTCTGTGTGGTGGTTCCTTCAATTAAAAGGATTACGAGTACTGGGTGTAGTGGTGCCACATGCCTGTAATCCCAGTATTTGGAGGCTGTGGCAGGAGGATGGCAGGTTTGAGGGCAGCCCCAGCAACTTAGTAAAATAGTCAGCAGCTCAGCAAAATCATGTTTTCAAATAAAAAGAGCTGGGGGTTTTGCTCAGAGCTAAAATGCCCTGGGTTCAATCCTCAGTTAAAATACTATATATTTTACATATAATATATATTAGCAGGCTACAGAATATGCCCTTTGCGTTTATTCTTTTAATTAATTAATTAATTAATTAACTTATTTTTTAACTAGGAAAGACACACTTCAGCCATTTTCTCAGCTGTTAGAGTCTCCCCTTTTCTCTCCACTAAATACTTATGAAACCGTTTTATAAAATATGACATAATGGGGTTGTCAAAAAATCTGTACGATGCATTTATGAATATCTGATCTACCTTTTTTTCCCCCTGTACTGGGGATGATTGAACCCAGAGCCTCATAAATGCTAGGCAAGCACATTGCCACTGAGCTGTATCCCGAGCCTTAATATCACAAATAAGATTAATTACCAGAGAAGACTTTAAAAACTAATTTTTATAATCCTGGTTTTTAGTCTTATGGTTTCTCATACCTCAAATACAAGATTTTGTTTCCTGGCCTGCTTTAATAAAGTATTTTCTTTTCTTTTTTTTTTTTTTTTTTTTTTTGTTGTTGTACTGTGGTACTAGGGATGGAACCCAGGGGCATTCTACCTCCGAGCTACATCCCCAGCCCTATCTTTTATTCTTTATTTTGAAACAGGGTCTCACTGAGTTGCAGAGGACCTCACTAAGTAGCTGAGGCTGTCCACGAACTGCGATCCTCCTGTCTCAGCCTCCTGAACGCTGGGAATGCAAGCGTGCGCCACCACGCCCGGTTCATGTTCATGTAGTATTTTCCAAGGTAGTATATACACATGGTACAGCCTTCCCTAACACTGGTAACAAGGAGGAAGAACGCAAGAATTAAAGGTAGTTTATTCACAGCTCAACTATTTCAACCTTTTATTTTACTACTGCAGCATTATCTGCTCCTATTGTGGTACTGAAGCCCTTTGTGACTTTTATATAAAGGTATTTTATCCAGTTGCCTGAAAATAATAAATCTCCACAGTCAGGCTCAGCATGCGACTAACTCACTTGAGAATGTGTTGATTGTTAGGACGAGTCGCAAGCCATGAGGCCCCAGCCTCTGTACACTGGTGTTAACACAGCAGCGTTACTACCTTTGCTGATTGTGCAGGCTGGTCTATTTGCTGTCACTGCATCGCCTGCCAGCCTTTGCCTTATGCCAGCGATGGTGACAGTACCACTTCTCTGTGCAGGAAAGCTGGCCTCACACTCAATGAGGAAGCACTTTATCAAAGGTCAAAACAAATGGAAATGAACTCTGACCTCTAGACTCAAGTTAAATTAGCCTCAAGAACTTAGAGGCTGCAGCTGCTCGTGCTGCTCCCCCTAATGCAGCACTGTGTGCCTTTGCATCTGCGCTGTGTTCATGAAACACATACTGACTCGGCACCTGCTACGTGTAATACAGTAGGTGCGTATTCTGAGTAGACGGACATAGAAAGATGAATGCCTGAATGCCTTCAATTTTTGCCCTCAGAAAGCCCAGGAAAAAAGAGATACGTGTTGGGATTATCTGTAACAGAAGGAAGCAATGGTGTGTATTATTGCAGAGGTAGAGATAAAAATGTGCCAAGATTTCAGAAGAAGGGGACATTGCTGGTACTGGGGATGAAACCCAGGGGCATTGTTTCTCTGAGCTACACCCTAACCCTATTTTTAGCTAGTTAGTTTGTTTATATATTTATTTACAGTACCAGGGATGGAACCCAGAGGCATTCTGCCTCCAAGTGGCACCCCAGCCCTATTTTTTAGTATTTATTTATTTATTTATTTATTTATTTGAGGTACTGGAAATGGAAACCAGGGGCATTATACCTCAGAGAGACACCCCCAGCCCTATTTTTTTTATTCTAATTTCAAAACAGGATCTCATTCAGTTGCAAAGGACCTCGCTTAGCAACTGAGGCTGTCCACAAACCCCAGACCTCCAATCTCAGCCTCCGAATGCTAGGATTACAAGCATGCACCACCGTGCCCAGCTGACATTGCTGTTTTAACTGAAGGTCCAGGATGGCATTCATGAAAGAAGTGGAAGTGGAATGGAGGGATACTCAGGATTTGCACATGTGGATCTGGACAGGGACTGCACAAGCTAGTGACAACACAGAGAAATTCTGGGCTAGGTTCTGCAAACAGGAGCATGGCTGGAGTTATAGGATTCATGAAGGAGAGTATAGGGATGAAAGTTGTGCTGGACCACAATGCAAAGATTTACATTCAAGACAAAATCTGAGCCTGGCACAGTGGCACACGCCTATAACCCCAGAACTTGGGAGGCTGAGACAGGAGGATTGCAGATTTGAAACCTCAGCAACTTATTAAGACTCTCAGCAACTTAGTGAGACTCTACCTGTTTCAAAATTAAAAATAAAAATAAGCCGGGCGTGATGGCGCACGCTTGTAATCCCAGCATTTGGGAGGCGGAGACCGGAGGATCGTGGTTGGCGGACAGCCTCAGGTACTTAGTGAGGTCGCCTGCAACTCAGTGAGACCCTGTTTCAAAATAAAGACTAAAAAATTGGGCAGGGGGTGTAGCTCGGAGGTCAAACGCCCCTGGGTTCCATCTCCAGACCAGCATAAATAAATAAATAAATAAATAAATAAATAAATAAATAATAAAAATAAAAAGGGCTAAGGGTCAACTCAGAGGTACACTACTGGTGGGTTCAATCTCCAGTACCATTTTTCAGGCGCACACACATGAGGAAATTTTGGGCTTCAGTCTGTGGAATGACGTGGCTCCTGAGGTTTTCTAAGTTAGGAATAACCTCGCCAGATGGTAGTAAGGTCTCCAGGCTATTGATATGCTGGATTCAAGAAGGCAGTGACCAATAATTCTGAAAGTGACTGGGAACCATCAGTGTAGTCCTCAAGCACACCGAGGGGAGGAGCTGCTACTGCGGCTCTGGGTGATGATAAGGAGCGCTGCCAGGCATGCAGAATGGAGTGAGTGTTGACAACTCCACTGAACACAAGGGAGAAAGAGATGGAGAGGAGCCAAAGACAGCTACTTAAAGAAAAACAAAGAGGGCTTGATTGATAAGACAAGGATTCCTTCTTGGGTCATCTGGTATCCAAAGTGCCCAAAGGTGAAGAGTAAATATCTCGAGTAATTAATAATGTAGCTCAGGAATTAATATTTTTTTAAAAAAGACAGGCCAAATATGGTGGTACACACCTGTAATCTCAGTACTTGGGAAGCTGAGACGGTAGGATCACAGGTTACAGGCCAGCCTCAGCAATTTAGTGAGACCCTGATTCAAAATAAATAAATAAATAAATAAATAAATAAATAAATAAATATAGTCAGAACTGGAATTTTCCATGTGGAGAGGAATAATCTGAATAGGGGTAATGGTCGAAGTATCTTTACTGCAAGAGTTCAGCAGCCGCCATGGGAAGTGAATCACAGAGAAGAGTTCAGGGCCAGGTCGAGATCTGTGAGAAACCTACACAGACAGGGGGTCAGGGAATCTTCACTGTCAGGATTTCTACTGTCCCAGCAGAAGATGGAATCAGCCGGGCGTGGTGGCGCACGCTTGTAATCCCCGTGCTTGGGAGACGGATACAGGAGGATCACACAGGTTTGAAGCCAGCCTTGCTGGCTTAAGAGACCCTGTTTCCAAATAAAAATATAAAAATAGGTCTGACTGGGAGTGTAGCCTGGAGGTAGAAGGGTTTCCAGGAACCCCAGTACCACCAAAAAAAAAAAAAAAAGATGGAATCAGTGCCTGCCTCTCACTGGCCTGGAAGAGCCCTTGCCCACAGGTGTAAGGACTGCTTTTCCCAGAAGGCCTCAAGAATTCTAGCCCAAAGACTCATTCTACACCTATTTCCTCCAGAAGAGATTCCTGTAGAGCCACAGGTCCTTCAAACACTGCTTTTTTCTGCAAGTGAGCCATCTGGTGTAGACTGGGGCTTCCTGATCTGAGGTCTGTGAATAACCTGTTCTGTTAGCTCTGTACATGTATGCATTTACCCTACACATTCATTTTTAATTAATGCATTAAGGTAATAAAAAAGTGAAATTCATTGTGTTCTAATTGGATATGCACATTGTTTGGTCAATTTAATTGGCTAGTTCCTCTTCATTTCTTCTCTTCTTACTCTGCATTCCCTACCCTGAAGATCTCACTTCTATTTTCATGCAAACTCCCTTTTTGCCTTTTTTTTTTCTATCTCTAGCTTCCACTTAAAATGATATGAACCACTGTAATAGGTTGTACACTCTTACACAACTATATGAGTTTTCTGAGGAAAAGAGCCTGTCCTTGTGTATTTCATATCTTCGGGCTACCTCCGGTCTTGGCAGGATTAATGGATAATGGTACTACACTTAATGGGCCAACAGGAATGATAATATTCATTCTTGCTCAATAGCCTTTGGTTTGACTTAGCAAATATATGTAGGAAACATTTTCTCATAATAATGTCCACTTTTGGTATGACTTGTTGCTTAAAATGAGTAGTTCACACATACATTCTCTCATTTATTTCTTTAATAGCCTTGTAGTGCTGTGACTATGGAGATCAGTGTAGAGGTTCCTCAGAAGAAATGGAATAGAAATGATCCAGCTCTCTCACTCCTGGGTACAGGAGGAATTGAAGTCAGATATAACAGTGATGCATGCATACCTACGTTTATAGCAGCAAAACTCACAATAGCCAAATTACGGAACCAACACAGGTCTCCATCAACAGATGAAGGGATTATGAAAACAAGGGATACACACACAATGGAATTCCACTCAGCAATAAAGAAGAACAAAATTATTTCATTTGCAGGAAAACTAGTGAAACTTGAGAATATGCTGAGATTTGCCAGTCACAGAAAGTGAAAGGTCACATGTATTCACTTGTGTGTGGAAGTTAAGGAGATATTAGAGATATTGGCATAAAAGACAGACTCTAGATAAAGAAGAAGAAATCCCAGTGGAGCAATTGAAGGGGGAAGGAAGGTGTGCGTGTGCGTGCGTGTGTGTGTGTGTGTGTGTGTGTGTGTGTGTGAAGAGAGATTTGCTGGAAGATATACTTCTATTGATGCTACGTACATATATGAAATTATCAATGCTGGTCTCAATATCGTGCACGGGGAAGGGGAGTTACTGGGGTGCGGACCAGGAATAAAGCTTACCAAGTGCTGTGTGCACGTATGTTCCTGTCCCCCTGAACTTCAGTACAATGAAGGATTACACCAATAAAAGTATATTAAAATAGTTTTGTGGAGTAAGGATTAGCACTATCATTTCACAGAGGAGAGGAGGAAGCTAAGTCTGAGAGAATGCATGTGTTTTTCTGGAGATTATACATCCTGATGTCAACCTGGAACTTAAATTTAAGTCTTATTCTCCAAGTCTCATATCCTCCCACCTGTCCAAAGACTGGAAGAGCAGCTTAAAGGCTGCTCTCGGTTACGGCCTTGTCAGGGTGACTCGAGCTCCAACCTGAGGTGCTCTAGCATTTCCTAGAACACTGGGCAAGTTCTTAATCTAAGAATACATTTCTATTTATAAAATGGTGCATCAAGAGCCCTTTTATAGGGTGGTTACTACATTTAAATAGGATAATTCTTGTAAGTACTCAACAAACATTGTTATTGTTATTTTCTCTTGGTATATTAATTTGTAAATGAAACTGCTTGTAAACATATGATGGGCCTAGCTTTTTTTTTTTTTGAGTGTATTAATTGGTAATAGATTGGTTTTAATTTTTTTTTTTGGTTTTTTTGTTTTTTTGGTTTTTTTGGTGGTACTGGGGTTCCTGGAAGCCCTTCTACCTCCGGGCTACACTCCCAGACCTATTTTATTTTTGGAAACAGGGTCTCCTAAGCCAGCGCGGCTGGCTTCAAACCTGTGTGAACCTCCTGTCTCCGCCTCCCAAGCGCGGGGATTACAAGCGTGCGCCACCACGCCCGGCCTGGTTTTAATTTTTGATGATAAAATATTTTAATAGAAGAAAATATGATACTTTAAATGTTAGATACAGTCGTTTCTAAATAGCTGTATTATTGACTGACAAAAGCAACTATCACATAGTGAGTTTCATATTTTTGTACTAGATAGCATTATTAAATGAAAGTAATGAATCCCATTTCTGGGCCTTCACGGAGTAGAAGCTGAGACGGCATATCAGTAATGTGTTGAATTAGATGCTGGGCTTTTGAGCCAGGTGTGGTGGTACATGCCTATAATCACAGTACTTGGAAGGCAGGGAAGGGGATCACAGGCTCAAGGCCAGCCTTGGCAATTTATCAGGACCCTCAGTAACTTAGTAAGCTCCATTATCTTCCGTTCTTTTTAGAAGAGGACCTGCTACAGGACAGATTAGGATCCTATTGGAAATGCACTGCTCTCCAGTTAAATATGTGCACACCTTGTTAGATTAATGCAGACTGTTAATGCTCAGTCCTAATTAAAATACAATACAGTTTTCCCAATGTCACTTTCTGCATTGTTTTAATGATGATTTTTTTTGGGGGGGTGCATAGGGGATTGAACCTAGAGGCATTCTACCTCCAAGCTACGACCACAACCTGATTTTTTAAAAAATTTCTTTATTTGAAAACAGGGTCTCACTACATTTCTGAGAACCTTGCTACATTGACGAGACTGGCTTTGAACCTGCGATCCTCCTGTCTCAGCCTCCCAAGTACTGGGATTAGAAGTGTGTGCCACCATGCCTGGCTAATATGAATTTTTAAAATGATCAAGAACTATACCTTTCTTAATTGTTTGAGTAAGTGGTTTGGGTTTCCAGATACCTGTGTTGACAAAGTGGGAGAAAGCAAAGGAAGGAGGGAATCCTGTCCAGGCACATACAAGAGACAGGGCTTCTGGAACACTGGTGTACCAGGAGGAGAAGGGTTATTCAGAAGTGTCTGAACACCAGCACCTTATTCCTTTCCCAAGAGAAAATGTGGTCTCAGTGTTCATCAGTTTGGTTCCAAAACTAGACAAGCCTGATAGCTGAATAGTTAGATGTTAATTTTATATTTATTTAAATGCAATCACCAAGCTGGGCATGGTGGCACACTTCTGTAATCCCAGTACTTGGGAGGCTGAGACAAGAGTTACAGATTCGAGGCCAGCCTCAGCAATTTAGCAAGACCCTCAATAACGTAGTGAGACCTCTTTCAAAATAATAATAATAATAATAATAATAACTTATTTTTTGTTATTTAGTATTCATTATTATTTAACGTATTATTATTTAATTTATTATGTAACAATAATCATTTAATTTATTATTTATTATTATTTAATAATAAATATGACTGAAATACTGGAGTATAACTCAGAAGAACTCAGAGGTAGACTGCTCCTGGGTGATTCAATTCCCAGTAACTTACACACACACACACACACACACACACACACACACACACACACACACCACTTGGTATAATCCACAGCGGTAACATATGTTGTAGAAAGAATTTAGCTACATTCCCAACTTGGCAGGAGGTTCCTCCCTTTCCAAAAACTGTCACAGAGAGCAGTGACCTCAAAGGGAACCAACATGTGAGGAACAACCCAAGGGACAGGCTGAGCCTACTCCTCCTCTGGGTCATCCTCCTGTGAGCTCTGCAGCCCAAGCAGAATAAACTGGGCCTTGTGGCCGGTGTGTGTCTGATTCTTCTCCACCAATTGGCAACCCAGCTGCAAGGGGCATTCACTTTTGGTGGTACTGGGGTTCCCGGAAACCCTTCTACCTCCAGGCTACACTCCCAGACCTATTTTATACTTTTTATAAATTTGGAAACAGGGTCTTTTAAGCCAGCGCACCTGGCTTCGAACCTGTACGATCCTCCTGCCTCCGCCTCCCAAGTGCGGGGATTACAAGCATGCGCCACCATGCCTGGCAATTCATTTTATAAATTTTAGTGAATGAATAAACTGCATTTTAAAATACCTAACATCATTATTTTATTTTGTCTTAAGCCCTGCAAATATTTTCTGGCTTTCATTATAGTTGTCTTAGTCCAATGTAGTCTAGTGGAACCTGGACTAAGTTGGTTCAAAATGATGTGGTAAGACTATGAAAATTTAATAAACTAGCCTCACCAAACATGCCTCAGAATCACTTGACATGTATCAGTACTTTTAACCTCACAAAGGTGATGACCATGGCTGCCTTGTTCCTCAGCATTTAGCAGTATTATTTGTGCAGTGGATTACTAATTGACTTGTTAAAAGTAGGACTTTTAGGGCTGGGAGTTTAGTTTAGTGTAGAGCATGTGCTTGGCATGAACCATATTCTGGGTTTAATTCTCAGCACGAAAACTAACAAACAAAAAAAGAAATAGAGAAGAAAAAAACAAAGAAGGCTTTCCAACATATATCCCTTAATGGAGTTTTTGTTATGGAAATATTAATATCATGTGTTTTAAGATGATTGGTTTACTTTATAACTTTTCTAAGACATAGTTCTTTAAGTAGTTGCCTTTTGCTCTATTCCTCTAAGGTAATTAATAATTAATATGTGAATTATTGTTTTCTAGGCTGGGAGCTATTCCAGTATGGCTTTCCTTGGATTGTTTTCTTTGCTGGTTCTACACAGCATGGTATTAGGAGCCGCGTCCTCTGATGAGACCATTGCTGAGTTGTCAGTGAATATGTACAACCATCTTCGAGCCACTGGGGAAGATGAAAATATTCTCTTCTCTCCACTGAGCATTGCCCTTGCAGTGGGAGTGATAGAACTTGGAGCTCAAGGGTCCACTCTGAAAGAAATCCGCCATTCAATGGGATATGACAGCTTGAAAAATGGTAAGTGCCCCAGGTTTGATTCCTCAGGATGGTTTGGCTTTAACTTTGAACTTGATGATGTTGCCGTACCCTAGAGCCAGCCACATTTACTCAAAGGAGAAATGATTTCACTGAGATGGCATGGCTAGGAGAAGACTTAGAAAACAAGAAGTGTGTTCATTTGATATTTCCTGGTTCCATCTTGGCTAAGTAAATCTAAGGAAATTATGTCTTTTCAAAATCATTTTTACTGAAATAAATCTCACTGTGATAAACAAAAGCAAAAATGATTATTCAGTCTTAAGAGGAAAAGGTCTATATTAATCAGTTATCATACAAGTAAAATTTACAACTCTGATGGGCACTATAAAGGTAATGTGATTTTCTAAGAGTATCCTCTTCTGCTTAAAACCAACTGTATCCTTTTTGTGTAAATAACAATCAACACTTTTTGAAATGTTACATTATTTATACTTTAGTGCTTCTAATGTACATGTGAATGAATTCATTAGAAAGTCGAGAACTAAAGAATTACTAATGAATTTTCTAGTTATGTGATTTTAAAAGTCTAGTGAGAGTAAAATTGAGAGCAATGTCTTGAATTTTAAGCCAGATAATTAAACTCAGTTCTTCCTGATAATTTTAAAATAAAATAAGACTAATTTAATAAAAGTGATCTGAGTACTTTGAAAGTCCCTAAAATAACTCTACTTTGTAGATTCTAGCATTATAATGAAATGTAAAATAATATCAGTTGATAATATTAAACTGTAAAATGCTAATTCGAACATCTAGAAGTAGTCTGAGCATTGGAACCTCCTTATCACATCTCTGTGGGGAACAGCCTGCCATTTTCCTGTGGGCCCCTGTCCTCCCAGTGCCCATTGCTGGGTGGAGTTCTTTTTCACTCTCTTTGGTCTTTCATGATGTTTGTTCGACTAAGACATGACCTCTCTCATCTTACAGGTGAAGAATTTTCTTTCTTGAAGAATTTTTCTAACATGGTAACTGCCGAAGAGAGCCAATATGTGATGAAAATTGCCAATTCTCTCTTTGTGCAAAATGGATTTCACGTCAATGACGAGTTTTTGCAAATGATGAGAAAAAACTTTAACGCAGAAGTAAATCATGTGGACTTCAGTCAAAGTGTGGCCGTGGCCAATCACATCAATAAGTGGGTGGAGAATAGCACAAACAGTATGTCCATTTCTTCTCTAAAAGCTAAGTTTAGACTATCTTTTGCTTCTGGAAGTTTCTGTGCCATGACTCCTTTCACATTTTTTTTTTTTTTTTTTTTTTTGGTACTGGGGATGGAACCCAGGAGCATTGTATATCCAAGCTACACGCCCAGCCCTATTTTCCTTTGTGTTTTTTAAAAATTTTTTAATTACTTTTTTACAGTCTAGGAATGGAACCCAGGGTCATTCCACCTCCGAGCTACACCCCCTGCCCTATTTTTTATTCTTTATTTTGAAACAGGGTCTCATGAAGTTGCGGAGGGCCCCACTATGTAGCTCAGGCTGTCCTCCAACTGCAATCTTCCTGCCTCATCCTCCCAAATGCTGGGATTACAAGCGTGCACCACAGGGTTTCACTGGGTTGCAAAGGGTCTCCCTAAGTAGCTGAGGCTGTCTGCAAACCACGAGCCTCCAGTCTCTGCCTCCCGAATGCTGGGATTGCAAGTGTGTGCCACCACACCCAACTCCTTTCACATTTTGAATGTTAGATAGCATTGAGTATGTAATAATTATTTTGTATAAATTATGGTTCATTTTAGAATCATTATTTATGAATGAATATTTAGGAAAGAAGTTAAGTTTTTCAGCATGTATAGCATTTTGCACTAGTCACCTGAAAACTGTGCTTTCCTGTGGGTTTCCTCTGTATGGGATGAAAACTACTATGTGAAATTTTACTTGAGTTGATGTGGTAATAAATTATTACTGTAACAATATAATTAAAGTAGAATAAGAGATAAAAATCAGAGTTTAAAGATATTTGTTGGCTTTTTAACCACACAACTAAAATGGCAATAAAAGTTTATTTGAAATTGTAACCATTTTTAAAAGAGTAGCCCATTTTACTTCAAATAAATGGCTGGGAATTATAATGTGATGTGTTTATTTTAAATTTTACATCTATTTAATATTCTGAATGTATTAAAGATTTCCAGATGTTTCATATTTTACCATTTTATTTTCCAATTTTACCAGCAAAATAAATGAAGCTAAATAAAATTTGAATGTCCAAATTCCTCAAATAATGTTAATCTAAAATTCTATGCTGAAAAAAACCTAATCAGATACTTTATAATTCAAAAAATTCCAAGGCATTTTCTACCTTAAGAAGTGCTAAGGAAACAGCTTAAATAATATGATATACATATGTGAAGTTATCAGTACCAATCTCAATATATATGTACTGGGAGGGGGAGGAAGGAGAGTGAGACCTGGGCACGGCACACCCAGTGCTGTGTGCTGGGTGTTCTTATCACTCTGAACCTCGTTATGATGTATAATTACAAGGCACCTATAAAAGTATATCTAAAGGAAAAGGAGTGTTATGACCAAAAGAATAAGAGGACACAGAGCAAAGTTTTTGTCTTGCGTTTTTCAATTATGAAATTAAAATATATAATAAAAGCGTGTATTTTGATTTTTGGCAAAGAATAATAATCTACCTAAAACAGATTGAATTATTAAAGTCTAGTAGTTTTCAAACATTTTTAGATACTTTTAACACATGGCAATGACCTGATCCTTAAAAATAGATTTTGAAACATAACATTTCAAATGACAGAAAGTAACACATCGTGAGTTAAATTGCCTTTCACTCATCTGTTTTCACCTTGTCTAAGAAAGATGTGCAGTATTCATGGGGGAAAAGTTTAAACTGGGTGACATTTAATCATGCACATTGTTCAAGAATAAACTTAGAAACATCAAATGCTCACTTTGTCAAGAGTTTGATGTGCACCATTGCAACCACCAGTGAAGCTCAATACTCCATCATATGTGATTCTGTAGTTTGTGGGAGTGTTAAGATGCTACTAGTATTATTTTAGTGGTTCTCTCATTTTGGATTCCATTAATTGCTAATTATATAATCATGTTCATGTGTCTCTTCCTATGGAAGTAGGACACTGTACATTTAAATGATAGTTTAGCGTGTAATTTTTATGGACTACTGTATTAGATAATCTTTTGGTTCCCCTTCACTTTTAATGTGAATTTTCATCTGTTCAATTTTCCATAAATAGATCTGTTGAAAGATTTGGTGTCCCCAAGGGATTTCGATGCTGCCACTCATCTGGCCCTCATCAATGCTGTCTACTTCAAGGGGAACTGGAAGTCACAGTTTAGACCTGAAAATACCAGGACCTTTTCCTTCACCAAAGATGATGAAAGTGAAGTTCAGATTCCAATGATGTATCAACAAGGAGAATTCTATTATGGTAAGACATTTGGTTTATATTTCTTTCTTTTTGTCATTTATCAACAAATTTCTAAGAAAGAACATGAAATATTCAATACTCAGACCTCTTGTCAATCTAATTTGGGCTGCAATTCAGTTTCTTTGATTGTATTTTAAAGGCTTATAATTAGATCTTGAGTGACTGTCACATGCATTGACAGTTTTCTAATATGTTTCTTTATTTTGTAAAGCCAATCATAACTGCTACGTGACGTTATGCATCTGAAAACATCTGACCTTTTGCAAAAGCATTCTGATTTACTCCACAGAGTTACTAGCTTTGGGAAAGTTTTCAGGGAAACTTGTGATCCATTAAACACTTGATTTGAGCTCCTCGCCTCTTTTTGAATTACAAGGATTATTCTCACACAAGTACTTTTCTTTGCTTTTAAAATGTTTATTTCAGACTAATGAGTATATGGCCAAACATAATTGCTTATTCGTAGTTTCACTCATCAAGAGCTTATATTTTGTGGTACCGCATTCAATATGTTTGCCATTATTTTCAAAGATGCTTTGCTAGACTCATTAGAAGTTTGGGGTATTATTCCTTTCTTGATACTAAGTAAAATTGTAATAATTTGTTAAATCATAAACATAAATTTAAACCAAATATATGTTAGAACTAATGGTTTATTCTATTTAAAAGTATATAATATTGCAAGAATAAAATCACAGCAAATCAAGTTAATAGTCAAAATAGGAAAGGACAATACCCATTTACATGAAAACCAAAATGTTTAGTATGAGCTCTAAATACTCAGTGGGCTGAAGGGAAATATTCATAACAAATCATTATTTTTATTTTTGAAAATATGGAAACCTTGAAGCTTTGGCAGAGGAGTTCTTTGAAGACTTCTTAAAGCCTAGATAATATGGTGAGGTTCATAGAACACAAAGAAAATTACCTTGTTTGCCTTATCACTCCATTTGGGGATCTCAGTCATCACAAGTAGGCTAGACAGTGTCATGGGAAATAGGCTGCCTCCTGGCTGGGTGGTCTTGGCCTCCCTGCCTCAGGCCGTGGTGATATTGAGGTGCCTAGGATGATAGCCAAATTTTCCATTTTTAGAAATCAGGTAGATATTGATAAATGTGATTGAAACCAACTTGAAGCCAGGGCTTTAGCTTTCTAACCAGAGTTTTCATTGTTGCTAATGATATCCTTTAAATATAAAGAATTATCACATTCAAAAAAATAAAGCTGGGTTGGTGGTGCACGCTTGTAATCCCAGTGCTTGGCCTGGGAGTATAGTTCAGAGATAGAAAGCTTCTGGGTTCCACCCCCAGTGCCACCAAAAAAATTTGAAAATAAAAAATAAAAGCCAGGTGTGATGGTGCATGCTTGTAATCCCAGCATTTAGGAGGCTGAGACAGGAGGATCAGAGTTCAAGGACAGCCTCAGCTACTTAGTATGGCCCTTTGCAACTCAGTAAGACCGGGTCTCAAAATAAAGAATTAAAAAAAAAATAAATAGGGCTAGGGGTGTAGCTCGGAGGTAGAATGCCCCTGGGATCCATCCCCAGTACTGCAAGAAAAATTTAAAAATAAAATAAATAAATAAAAAATTGGGCTGGGGGTATAGCTCAGAGGTAGAATGCTCCTGTTCCATCCCCAGTACTGGCAAAAAATAATAAATAAAAAATAATAATAAATCTATAGAGGATGGCATGGTTAATGAAAAATGATTCTGGGGATTTTAAAATTAAATAAATTTTTCAGGACTGTCTTCATTTGAATTACAGGCTTCATTTGAATAGCAGGGTGTATTTTCAAATAAGCCTCTTTTTCAGATACCAGAATTTCTTATTTCATACACACTATTTTCAAAGATACTTATAAGAAATCTAAACCTCTTCTTAAAAGCTATTTATTTATTTATTTATTTATTTATTTATTTTT